>NW_027673161.1:0-384000 GCF_964194105.1 Spermophilus citellus
GTTCCAAATACATCTATCAATATAGGAGAAAACAGAGTGAAACCTAAAAATTCAAACTGTTACTGGAAATGAACGATTCAACATAGAAGAACAAAATTTGGGGAACCAAGTCGCCTTAGTGTACTGATCATTACCTGAATGTATCATCCAGTTTGGGTGAAAAAATGTTTGCTGAGATTTCTGGAGATTCGTAATTTTTGGAAGCTTGGCAACCCCTTTCCATGAAAGTGCTTCTCGCCAGTCACTGCTTAGGGCTACATCAAGAGGAAACAAAACATAGAGATAGAACGTGAAACTACTTTACTGTGTCAAGTTTCAAGAAGCTAGCACAAACCGTGTTGGATTTAGAGTTCCAAATACATCTATCAATATAGGAGAAAACAGAGTGAAACCTAAAAATTCAAACTGTTACTGGAAATGAACGCTTCAACATAGAAGAACGAAATTTGGGGAACCAAGTCGCCTTCGTTTAGTGATCATTACCTGAAAGTATCATCCAGTTTGGGTGAAAAAATATTGGCTGAGATTTCTGGAGATTCGTAATTTTTGGAAGCTTGGCAACCCCTTTCCATGAAAGTGCTTCTCGCCTTCAGTGCTTAGGGCTACATCAAGAGGAAACAAAACATAGAGATAGAACGTGAAACTAATTTACTGTGTCAAGTTTCAAGAAGCTAGCACAAACCGTGTTGGATTTAGAGTTCCAAATACATCTATCAATATAGGAGAAAACAGAGTGATACCTAAAAATTCAAAGTGTTACTGGAAATGAACGCTTCAACATAGAAGAACAAAATTTGGGGAACCAAGTCGCCTTAGTGTACTGATCATTACCTGAAAGTATCATCCAGTTTGGGTGAAAAAATATTGGCTGAGATTTCTGGAGATTCGTAATTTTTGGAAGCTTGGCAACCCCTTTCCATGAAAGTGTTTCTCGCCAGTCAGTGCTTAGGGCTACATCAAGAGGAAACAAACCATAGAGATAGAACGTGAAACTACTTTACTGTGTCAAGTTTCAAGAAGCTAGCACAATCCGTGTTGGATTTAGAGTTCCAAGTACATGTATCAATATAGGAGAAAACAGAGTGAAACCTAAAAATTCAAACTGTTACTGGAAATGAACGCTTCAATATAGAAGAACGAAATTTGGGGAACCAAGTCGCCTTCGTGTACTGATCATTACCTGAAAGTATCATCCAGTTTGGATGAAAAAATATTGGCTGAGATTTCTGGAGATTCGTAATTTTTGGAAGCTTGGCAACCCCTTTCCATGAAAGTGTTTCTCGCCTTCAGTGCTTAGGGCTACATCAAGAGGAAACAAAACATAGAGATAGAACGTGAAACTACTTTACTGTGTCAAGTTTCAAGAAGCTAGCACAAACCGTGTTGGATTTAGAGTTCCAAATACATCTATCAATATAGGAGAAAACAGAGTGAAACCTAAAAATTCAAACTGTTACTGGAAATGAACGCTTCAACATAGAAGAACGAAATTTGGGGAACCAAGTCGCCTTCGTGTACTGATCATTACCTGAAAGTATCATCCAGTTTGGGTGAAAAAATATTGGCTGAGATTTCTGGAGATTCGTAATTTTTGGAAGCTTGGCAACCCCTTTCAATGAAAGTGTTTCTCGCCTTCAGTGCTTAGGGCTACATCAAGAGGAAACAAAACATAGAGATAGAACGTGAAACTACTATACTGTGTCAAGTTTCAAGAAGCTAGCACAATCCGTGTCGGATTTAGAGTTCCAAATACATCTATCAATATAGGAGAAAACAGAGTGAAACCTAAAAATTCAAACTGTTACTGGAAATGAACGCTTCAACATAGAAGAACGAAATTTGGGGAACCAAGTCGCCTTCGTTTAGTGATCATTACCTGAAAGTATCATCCAGTTTGGGTGAAAAAATATTGGCTGAGATTTCTGGAGATTCGTAATTTTGGAAGTGTTACTGTGTCAAGTTTCAAGAAGCTAGCACAAACCGTGTTGGATTTAGAGTTCCAAATACATCTATCAATATAGGAGAAAACAGAGTGAAACCTAAAAATTCAAACTGTTACTGGAAATGAACGCTTCAACATAGAAGAACGAAATTTGGGGAACCAAGTCGCCTTAGTGTACTGATCATTACCTGAAAGTATCATCCAGTTTGGGTGAAAAAATATTTGCTGAGATTTCTGGAGATTCGTAATTTTTGGAAGCTTGGCAACCCCTTTCCATGAAAGTGCTTCTCGCCAGTCACTGCTTAGGGCTACATCAAGAGGAAACAAACCATAGAGATAGAACGTGAAACTACTTTACTGTGTCAAGTTTCAAGAAGCTAGCACAAACCGTGTTGGATTTAGAGTTCCAAATACATCTATCAATATAGGAGAAAACAGAGTGAAACCTAAAAATTCAAACTGTTACTGGAAATGAACGCTTCAACATAGAAGAACGGAATTTGGGGAACCAAGTCGCCTTAGTGTACTGATCATTACCTGAAAGTATCATCCAGTTTGGGTGAAAGAATATTTGCTGAGATTTCTGGAGATTCGTAATTTTTGGAAGCTTGGCAACCCCTTTCCTTGAAAGTGTTTCTCGCCAGTCAGTGCTTAGGGTACATCAAGAGGAAACAAACCATAGAGATAGAACGTGAAACTACTTTACTGTGTCAAGTTTCAAGAAGCTAGCACAAACCGTGTCGCATTTAGAGTTCCAAGTACATGTACCAATATAGTAGAAAACAGAGTGATACCTAAAAATTCAAACTGTTACTGGAAATGAACGCTTCAACATAGAAGAACGAAATTTGGGGAACCAAGTCGCCTTAGTGTACTGATCATTACCTGAAAGTATCATCCAGTTTGGGTGAAAAAATATTGGCTGAGATTTCTGGAGATTCGTAATTTTTGGAAGCTTGGCAACCCCTTTCCATGAAAGAGTTTCTCGCCAGTCAGTGCTTAGGGCTACATCAAGAGGAAACAAAACATAGAGATAGAACGTGAAACTCCTTCACTGTGTCAAGTTTCAAGAAGCTAGCACAAACCGTGTTGGATTTAGAGTTCCAAATACCTCTATCAATATAGGAGAAAACAGAGTGAAACCTAAAAATTCAAACTGTTACTGGAAATGAACGCTTCAACATAGAAGAACGAAATTTGGGGAACCAAGTCGACTTAGTGTACTGATCATTACCTGAAAGTATCATCCAGTTTGGGTGAAAAAATATTTGCTGAGATTTCTAGAGATTCGTAATTTTTGGAAGCTTGGCAACCCCTTTCCATGAAAGTGCTTCTCGCGAGTCACTGCTTAGGGCTACATCAAGAGGAAACAAAACATAGAGATAGAACGTGAAACTACTTTACTGTGTCAAGTTTCAAGAAGCTAGCACAAACCGTGTTGGATTTAGAGTTCCAAATACATCTATCAATATAGGAGAAAACAGAGTGAAACCTAAAAATTCAAACTGTTACTGGAAATGAACGCTTCAACATAGAAGAACGAAATTTGGGGAACCAAGTCGCCTTCGTTTACTGATCATTACCTGAAAGTATCATCCAGTTTGGGTGAAAAAATATTGGCTGAGATTTCTGGAGATTTGTAATTTTTGGAAGCTTGGCAACCCCTTTCCATGAAAGAGTTTCTCGCCAGTCAGTGCTTAGGGCTACATCAAGAGGAAACAAAACATAGAGAGAGAACGTGAAAATACTTCACTGTGTCAAGTTTCAAGAAGCTAGCACAAACCGTGTTGGATTTAGAGTTCCAAATACATCTATCAATATAGGAGAAAACAGAGTGAAACCTAAAAATTCAAACTGTTACTGGAAATGAACGATTCAACATAGAAGAACAAAATTTGGGGAACCAAGTCGCCTTAGTGTACTGATCATTACCTGAATGTATCATCCAGTTTGGGTGAAAAAATGTTTGCTGAGATTTCTGGAGATTCGTAATTTTTGGAAGCTTGGCAACCCCTTTCCATGAAAGAGTTTCTCGCCAGTCAGTGCTTAGGGCTACATCAAGAGGAAACAAAACATAGAGATAGAAAGTGAAACTTCTTCACTGTGTCAAGTTTCAAGAAGCTAGCACAAACCGTGTTGGATTTAGAGTTCCAAATACATCTATCAATGTAGGAGAAAACAGAGTGAAACCTAAAAATTCAAACTGTTACTGGAAATGAACGCTTCAACATAGAAGAACGAAATTTGGGGAACCAAGTCGCCTTAGTGTACTGATCATTACCTGAAAGTATCATCCAGTTTGGGTGAAAAAATATTTGCTGAGATTTCTGGAGATTCGTAATTTTGGAAGCTTGGCAACACCTTTCCATGAAAGTGCTTCTCGCCAGTCACTGCTTAGGGCTACATCAAGAGGAAACAAAACATAGAGATAGAACGTGAAACTACTTTACTGTGTCAAGTTTCAAGAAGCTAGCACAAACCGTGTTGGATTTAGAGTTCCAAATACATCTATCAATATAGGAGAAAACAGAGTGAAACCTAAAAATTCAAACTGTTACTGGAAATGAACGCTTCAACATAGAAGAACGAAATTTGGGGAACCAAGTCGCCTTCGTTTACTGATCATTACCTGAAAGTATCATCCAGTTTGGGTGAAAAAATATTGGCTGAGATTTCTGGAGATTCGTAATTTTTGGAAGCTTGGCAACCCCTTTCCATGAAAGTGTTTCTCGCCTTCAGTGCTTAGGGCTACATCAAGAGGAAACAAACCATAGAGATAGAACGTGAAACTACTTCACTGTGTCAAGTTTCAAGAAGCTAGCACAAACCGTGTTGGATTTAGAGTTCCAAATACATCTATCAATATAAAAGAAAACAGAGTGAAACCTAAAAATTCAAACTGTTACTGGAAATGAACGCTTCAACATAGAAGAACGAAATTTGGGGAACCAAGTCGCCTTCGTTTACTGATCATTACCTGAAAGTATCATCCAGTTTGGGTGAAAAAATATTGGCTGAGATTTCTGGAGATTCGTAATTTTTGGAAGTGTTACTGTGTCAAGTTTCAAGAAGCTAGCACAAACCGTGTTGGATTTAGAGTTCCAAATACATCTATCAATATAGGAGAAAACAGAGTGAAACCTAAAAATTCAAACTGTTACTGGAAATGAACGCTTCAACATAGAAGAACGAAATTTGGGGAACCAAGTCGCCTTCGTGTACTGATCATTACCTGAAAGTATCATCCTGTTTGGGTGAAAAAATATTGGCTGAGATTTCTGGAGATTCGTAATTTTTGGAAGCTTGGCAACCCCATTCCATGAAAGTGTTTCTCGCCTTCAGTGCTTAGGGCTACATCAAGAGGAAACAAACCATAGAGATAGAACGTGAAACTACTTCACTGTGTCAAGTTTCAAGAAGCTAGCACAATCCCTGTCGGATTTAGAGTTCCAAATACATGAATCAATATAGGAGAAAACAGAGTGAAACCTAAAAATTCAAACTGTTACTGGAAATGAACGCATCAACATAGAAGAACGGAATTTGGGGAACCAAGTCGCCTTCGTGTACTGATCATTACCTGAAAGTATCATCCAGTTTGGGTGAAAAAATACTTGCTGAGATTTCTGGAGATTCGTAATTTTTGGAAGCTTGGCAACCCCTTTCCATGAAAGTGCTTCTCGCCAGTCACTGCTTAGGGCTACATCAAGAGAAAACAAAACATAGAGATAGAACGTGAAACTACTTTACTGTGTCAAGTTTCAAGAAGCTAGCACAAACCGTGTTGGATTTAGAGTTCCAAATACATCTATCAATATAGGAGAAAACAGAGTGAAACCTAAAAATTCAAACTGTTACTGGAAATGAACGCTTCAACATAGAAGAACGAAATTTGGGGAACCAAGTCGCCTTCGTTTACTGATCATTACCTGAAAGTATCATCCAGTTTGGGTGAAAAAATATTGGCTGAGATTTCTGGAGATTCGTAATTTTTGGAAGCTTGGCAACCCCTTTCCATGAAAGTGCTTCTCACCAGTCACTGCTTAGGGCTACATTAAGAGGAAACAAACCATAGAGATAGAACGTGAAACTACTTTACTGTGTCAAGTTTCAAGAAGCTAGCACAAACCGTGTTGGATTTAGAGTTCCAAATACATCTATCAATATAGGAGAAAAAAGAGTGAAACCTAAAAATTCAAACTGTTACTGGAAATGAACGCTTCAACATAGAAGAACAAAATTTGGGGAATCAAGTCGCCTTCGTGTACTGATCATTACCTGAAAGTATCATCCAGTTTGGGTGAAAAAATATTGGCTGAGATTTCTGGAGATTCCTAATTTTTGGAAGCTTGGCAACCCCTTTCCATGAAAGTGTTTCTCGCCTTCACTGCTTAGGGCTACATCAAGAGGAAACAAAACGTAGAGATAGAACATGAAACTACTTTACTGTGTCAAGTTTCAAGAAGCTAGCACAAACCGTGTTGGATTTAGAGTTCCAAATACATCTATCAATATAGGAGAAAACAGAGTGAAACCTAAAAATTCAAAGTGTTACTGGAAATGAACGCTTCAACATAGAAGAACGAAATTTGGGGAACCAAGTCGCCTTCGTTTACTGATCATTACCTGAAAGTATCATCCAGTTTGGGTGAAAAAATATTGGCTGAGATTTCTGGAGATTCGTAATTTTTGGAAGCTTGGCAACCCCTTTCCATGAAAGAGTTTCTCGCCAGTCAGGGTTTAGGGCTACATCAAGAGGAAACAAAACATAGAGATAGAACGTGAAACTACTTCACTGTGTCAAGTTTCAAGAAGCTAGCACAAACCGTGTTGGATTTAGAGTTCCAAATACATCCATCAATATAGGAGAAAACAGAGTGAAACCTAAAAATTCAAACTGTTACTGGAAATGAATGCTTCAACATAGAAGAACGAAATTCGGGGAACCAAGTCGCCTTCGTGTACTGATCATTACCTGAAAGTATCATCCTGTTTGGGTGAAAAAATATTGGCTGAGATTTCTGGAGATTCGTAATTTTTGGAAGCTTGGCAACCCCATTCCATGAAAGTGTTTCTCGCCTTCAGTGCTTAGGGCTACATCAAGAGGAAACAAAACATAGAGATAGAACGTGAAACTACTTCACTGTGTCAAGTTTCAAGAAGCTAGCACAAACCGTGTTGGATTTAGAGTTCCAAATACATCTATCAATATAGGAGAAAACAGAGTGATACCTAAAAATTCAAAGTGTTACTGGAAATGAACGCTTCAAAATAGAAGAACGAAATTTGGGGAACCAAGTCGCCTTAGTGTACTGATCATTACCTGAAAGAATCATCCAGTTTGGGTGAAAAAATATTTGCTGAGATTTCTGGAGATTCCTAATTTTTGGAGCTTGGCAACCCCTTTCCATGAAAGTGTTTCTCGCCAGTCAGTGCTTAGGGCTACATCAAGAGGAAACAAACCATAGAGATAGAACGTGAAACTACTTCACTGTGTCAAGTTTCAAGAAGCTAGCACAATCCCTGTCGGATTTAGAGTTCCAAATACATGTATCAATATAGGAGAAAACAGAGTGAAACCTAAAAATTCAAACTGTTACTGGAAATGAACGCATCAACATAGAAGAACGGAATTTGGGGAACCAAGTCGCCTTCGTGTACTGATCATTACCTGAAAGTATCATCCAGTTTGGGTGAAAAAATACTTGCTGAGATTTCTGGAGATTCGTAATTTTTGGAAGCTTGGCAACCCCTTTCCATGAAAGTGCTTCTCGCCAGTCACTGCTTAGGGCTACATCAAGAGAAAACAAAACATAGAGATAGAACGTGAAACTACTTTACTGTGTCAAGTTTCAAGAAGCTAGCACAAACCGTGTTGGATTTAGAGTTCCAAATACATCTATCAATATAGGAGAAAACAGAGTGAAACCTAAAAATTCAAACTGTTACTGGAAATGAACGCTTCAACATAGAAGAACGAAATTTGGGGAACCAAGTCGCCTTCGTTTACTGATCATTACCTGAAAGTATCATCCAGTTTGGGTGAAAAAATATTGGCTGAGATTTCTGGAGATTCGTAATTTTTGGAAGCTTGGCAACCCCTTTCCATGAAAGTGTTTCTCGCCTTCAGTGCTTAGGGCTACATCAAGAGGAAACAAACCATAGAGATAGAACGTGAAACTACTTCACTGTGTCAAGTTTCAAGAAGCTAGCACAAACCGTGTTGGATTTAGAGTTCCAAATACATCTATCAATATAAAAGAAAACAGAGTGAAACCTAAAAATTCAAACTGTTACTGGAAATGAACGCTTCAACATAGAAGAACGAAATTTGGGGAACCAAGTCGCCTTCGTTTACTGATCATTACCTGAAAGTATCATCCAGTTTGGGTGAAAAAATATTGGCTGAGATTTCTGGAGATTCGTAATTTTTGGAAGTGTTACTGTGTCAAGTTTCAAGAAGCTAGCACAAACCGTGTTGGATTTAGAGTTCCAAATACATCTATCAATATAGGAGAAAACAGAGTGAAACCTAAAAATTCAAACTGTTACTGGAAATGAACGCTTCAACATAGAAGAACGAAATTTGGGGAACCAAGTCGCCTTCGTGTACTGATCATTACCTGAAAGTATCATCCTGTTTGGGTGAAAAAATATTGGCTGAGATTTCTGGAGATTCGTAATTTTTGGAAGCTTGGCAACCCCATTCCATGAAAGTGTTTCTCGCCTTCAGTGCTTAGGGCTACATCAAGAGGAAACAAACCATAGAGATAGAACGTGAAACTACTTCACTGTGTCAAGTTTCAAGAAGCTAGCACAATCCCTGTCGGATTTAGAGTTCCAAATACATGTATCAATATAGGAGAAAACAGAGTGAAACCTAAAAATTCAAACTGTTACTGGAAATGAACGCATCAACATAGAAGAACGGAATTTGGGGAACCAAGTCGCCTTCGTGTACTGATCATTACCTGAAAGTATCATCCAGTTTGGGTGAAAAAATACTTGCTGAGATTTCTGGAGATTCGTAATTTTTGGAAGCTTGGCAACCCCTTTCCATGAAAGTGCTTCTCGCCAGTCACTGCTTAGGGCTACATCAAGAGAAAACAAAACATAGAGATAGAACGTGAAACTACTTTACTGTGTCAAGTTTCAAGAAGCTAGCACAAACCGTGTTGGATTTAGAGTTCCAAATACATCTATCATTATAGGAGAAAACAGAGTGAAACCTAAAAATTCAAACTGTTACTGGAAATGAACGCTTCAACATAGAAGAACGAAATTTGGGGAACCAAGTCGCCTTCGTTTACTGATCATTACCTGAAAGTATCATCCAGTTTGGGTGAAAAAATATTGGCTGAGATTTCTGGAGATTCGTAATTTTTGGAAGCTTGGCAACCCCTTTCCATGAAAGTGCTTCTCACCAGTCACTGCTTAGGGCTACATTAAGAGGAAACAAACCATAGAGATAGAACGTGAAACTACTTTACTGTGTCAAGTTTCAAGAAGCTAGCACAAACCGTGTTGGATTTAGAGTTCCAAATACATCTATCAATATAGGAGAAAAAAGAGTGAAACCTAAAAATTCAAACTGTTACTGGAAATGAACGCTTCAACATAGAAGAACAAAATTTGGGGAATCAAGTCGCCTTCGTGTACTGATCATTACCTGAAAGTATCATCCAGTTTGGGTGAAAAAATATTGGCTGAGATTTCTGGAGATTCGTAATTTTTGGAAGCTTGGCAACCCCTTTCCATGAAAGTGTTTCTCGCCTTCACTGCTTAGGGCTACATCAAGAGGAAACAAAACGTAGAGATAGAACATGAAACTACTTTACTGTGTCAAGTTTCAAGAAGCTAGCACAAACCGTGTTGGATTTAGAGTTCCAAATACATCTATCAATATAGGAGAAAACAGAGTGAAACCTAAAAATTCAAAGTGTTACTGGAAATGAACGCTTCAACATAGAAGAACGAAATTTGGGGAACCAAGTCGCCTTCGTTTACTGATCATTACCTGAAAGTATCATCCAGTTTGGGTGAAAAAATATTGGCTGAGATTTCTGGAGATTCGTAATTTTTGGAAGCTTGGCAACCCCATTCCATGAAAGTGTTTCTCGCCTTCAGTGCTTAGGGCTACATCAAGAGGAAACAAAACATAGAGATAGAACGTGAAACTACTTCACTGTGTCAAGTTTCAAGAAGCTAGCACAAACCGTGTTGGATTTAGAGTTCCAAATACATCTATCAATATAGGAGAAAACAGAGTGATACCTAAAAATTCAAAGTGTTACTGGAAATGAACGCTTCAAAATAGAAGAACGAAATTTGGGGAACCAAGTCGCCTTAGTGTACTGATCATTACCTGAAAGAATCATCCAGTTTGGGTGAAAAAATATTTGCTGAGATTTCTGGAGATTCCTAATTTTTGGAGCTTGGCAACCCCTTTCCATGAAAGTGTTTCTCGCCAGTCAGTGCTTAGGGCTACATCAAGAGGAAACAAACCATAGAGATAGAACGTGAAACTACTTCACTGTGTCAAGTTTCAAGAAGCTAGCACAATCCCTGTCGGATTTAGAGTTCCAAATACATGTATCAATATAGGAGAAAACAGAGTGAAACCTAAAAATTCAAACTGTTACTGGAAATGAACGCATCAACATAGAAGAACGGAATTTGGGGAACCAAGTCGCCTTCGTGTACTGATCATTACCTGAAAGTATCATCCAGTTTGGGTGAAAAAATACTTGCTGAGATTTCTGGAGATTCGTAATTTTTGGAAGCTTGGCAACCCCTTTCCATGAAAGTGCTTCTCGCCAGTCACTGCTTAGGGCTACATCAAGAGAAAACAAAACATAGAGATAGAACGTGAAACTACTTTACTGTGTCAAGTTTCAAGAAGCTAGCACAAACCGTGTTGGATTTAGAGTTCCAAATACATCTATCAATATAGGAGAAAACAGAGTGAAACCTAAAAATTCAAACTGTTACTGGAAATGAACGCTTCAACATAGAAGAACGAAATTTGGGGAACCAAGTCGCCTTCGTTTACTGATCATTACCTGAAAGTATCATCCAGTTTGGGTGAAAAAATATTGGCTGAGATTTCTGGAGATTCGTAATTTTTGGAAGCTTGGCAACCCCTTTCCATGAAAGTGTTTCTCGCCTTCAGTGCTTAGGGCTACATCAAGAGGAAACAAAACATAGAGATAGAACGTGAAACTACTTTACTGTGTCAAGTTTCAAGAAGCTAGCACAAACCGTGTTGGATTTAGCGTTCCAAATACATCTATCAATATAGGAGAAAACAGAGTGAAACCTAAAAATTCAAACTGTTACTGGAAATGAACGCTTCAACATAGAAGAACGAAATTTGGGGAACCAAGTCGCCTTCGTGTACTGATGATTACCTGAAAGTATCATCCCGTTTGGGTGAAAAAATATTGGCTGAGATTTCTGGAGATTCGTAATTTTTGGAAGCTTGGCAACCCCTTTCCATGAAAGTGTTTCTCGCCAGTCAGTGATTAGGGCTACATCAAGAGGAAAGAGACCATAGAGATAGAACGTGAAACTACTTTACTGTGTCAAGTTTCAAGAAGCTAGCACAATCCGTGTTGGATTTAGAGTTCCAAATACATCTATCAATATAGGAGAAAACAGAGTGAAACCCAAAAATTCAAACTGTTACTGGAAATGAACGCTTCAACATAGAAGAACGAAATTTGGGGAACCAAGTCGCCTTCTTGTACTGATCATTACCTGAAAGTATCATCCAGTTTGGGTGAAAAAATATTTGCTGAGATTTCTGGAGATTCGTAATTTTTGGAAGCTTGGCAACCCCTTTCCATGAAAGTGTTTCTCGCCAGTCAGTGCTTAGGGCTACATCAAGAGGAAACAAACCATAGAGATAGAACGTGAAACTACTTTACTGTGTCAAGTTTCAAGAAGCTAGCACAAACCGTGTCGGATTTAGAGTTCCAAGTACATGGATCAATATAGTAGAAAACAGAGTGAAACCTACAAATTCAAACTGTTACTGGAAATGAACGCTTCAACATAGAAGAACGAAATTTGGGGAACCAAGTCGCCTTAGTGTACTGATCATTACATGAAAGTATCATCCAGTTTGGGTGAAAAAATATTTGCTGAGATTTTTGGAGATTCGTAATTTTTGGAAGCTTGGCAACCCCTTTCCATGAAAGTGTTTCTCGCCAGTCACTGCTTAGGGCTACATCAAGAGGAAACAAAACGTAGAGATAGAACATGAAACTACTTTACTGTGTCAAGTTTCAAGAAGCTAGCACAAACCGTGTTGGATTTAGAGTTCCAAATACATCTATCAATATAGGAGAAAACAGAGTGAAACCTAAAAATTCAAAGTGTTACTGGAAATGAACGCTTCAACATAGAAGAACGAAATTTGGGGAACCAAGTCGCCTTAGTTTACTGATCATTACCTGAAAGTATCATCCAGTTTGGGTGAAAAAATATTGGCTGAGATTTCTGGAGATTCGTAATTTTTGGAAGCTTGGCAACCCCTTTCCATGAAAGTGTTTCTCGCCTTCAGTGCTTAGGGCTACATCAAGAGGAAACAAAACGTAGAGATAGAACATGAAACTACTTTACTGTGTCAAGTTTCAAGAAGCTAGCACAAACCGTGTTGGATTTAGAGTTCCAAATACATCTATCAATATAGGAGAAAACAGAGTGATACCTAAAAATTCAAAGTGTTACTGGAAATGAATGCTTCAACATAGAAGAACGAAATTTGGGGAACCAAGTCGCTTTAGTGTACTGATCATTACCTGAAAGTATCATCCAGTTTGGGTGAAAAAATATTGGCTGAGATTTCTGGAGATTCCTAATTTTTGGAAGCTTGGCAACCCCTTTCCATGAAAGTGTTTCTCGCCAGTCACTGCTTAGGGCTACATCAAGAGGAAACAAAACATAGAGATAGAACGTGAAACTATTTTACTGTGTCAAGTTTTAAGAAGCTAGCACAATCCGTGTGGGATTTAGAGTTCAAAATACATCTATCAATATAGGAGAAAACAGAGTGAAACCTAAAAATTCAAACTGTTACTGGAAATGAACGCTTCAACATAGAAGAACGAAATTTGGGGAACCAAGTCGCATTAGTGTAGTGATCATTACCTGAAAGTATCATCCAGTTTGGGTGAAAAAATATTGGCTGAGATTTCTGGAGATTCGTAATTTTTGGAAGCTTGGCAACCCCTTTCCATGAAAGTGTTTCTCGCCAGTCAGTGCTTAGGGCTACATCAAGAGGAAACAAAACATAGAGATAGAACGTGAAACTACTTTACTGTGTCAAGTTTCAAGAAGCTAGCACAAACCGAGTTGGATTTAGAGTTCCAAATACATCTATCAATATAGGAGAAAACAGAGTGAAACCTAAAAATTCAAACTGTTACTGGAAATGAACGCTTCAACATAGAAGAAAGAAATTTGGGGAACCAAGTCGCCTTAGTGTACTGATCATTACCTGAAAGTAACATCCAGTTTGGGTGAAAAAATATTTGCTGAGATTTCTGGAGATTCGTAATTTTTGGAAGCTTGGCAACCCCTTTCCATGAAAGTGCTTCTCGCCAGTCACTGCTTAGGGCTACATCAAGAGGAAACAAACCATAGAGATAGAACGTGAAACTACTTTACTGTGTCAAGTTTCAAGAAGCTAGCACAAACCGTGTAGCATTTAGAGTTCCAAGTACATGTATCAATATCGTAGAAAACAGAGTGATACCTAAAAATTCAAAGTGTTACTGGAAATGAACGCTTCAACATAGAAGAACGAAATTTGGGGAACCAAGTCGCCTTAGTGTACTGATCATTACCTGAAAGTATCATCCAGTTTGGGTGCAAAAATATTTGCTGAGATTTCTGGAGATTTGTAATTTTTGGAAGCTTGGCAACCCCTTTCCATGAAAGAGTTTCTCGCCAGTCAGTGCTTAGGGCTACATCAAGAGGAAACAAAACATAGAGATAGGACGTGAAACTACTTTACTGTGTCAAGTTTCAAGAAGCTAGCACAAACCGTGTTGGATTTAGAGTTCCAAATACATCTATCAATATAGGAGAAAACAGAGTGAAACCTAAAAATTCAAACTGTTACTGGAAATGAACGCTTCAACATAGAAAAACGAAATTTGGGGAACCAAGTAGCCTTAGTGTACTGATCATTACCTGAAAGTATCATCCAGTTTGGGTTAAAAAATATTTGCTGAGATTTCTGGAGATCGTAATTTTTGGAAGCTTGGCAACCCCTTTCCATGAAAGTGCTTCTCGCCAGTCACTGCTTAGGGCTACATCAAGAGGAAACAAAACATAGAGATAGAACGTGAAACTACTTTACTGTGTCAAGTTTCAAGAAGCTAGCACAAACCGTGTTGGATTTAGAGTTCCAAATACATCTATCAATATAGGAGAAAACAGAGTGAAACCTAAAAATTCAAACTGTTACTGGAAATGAACTCTTCAACATATAAGAACGAAATTTGGGGAACCAAGTCGCCTTACTGTACTGATCATTACCTGAAAGTATCATCCATTTTGGGTGAAAAAATATTTGCTGAGATTTCTGGAGATTCGTAATTTTTGGAAGCTTGGCAACCCCTTTCCATGAAAGTGCTTCTCGCCAGTCACTGCTTAGGGCTACATTAAGAGGAAAAAACCATAGAGATAGAACGTGAAACTACTTTACTGTGTCAAGTTTCAAGAAGCTAGCACAAACCGTGTTGGATTTAGAGTTCCAAATACATCTATCAATATAGGAGAAAAAAGAGTGAAACCTAAAAATTCAAACTGTTACTGGAAATGAACGCTTCAACATAGAAGAACGAAATTTGGGGAATCAAGTCGCCTTCGTGTACTGATCATTACCTGAAAGTATCATCCAGTTTGGGTGAAAAAATATTGGCTGAGATTTCTGGAGATTCGTAATTTTTGGAAGCTTGGCAACCCCTTTCCATGAAAGTGTTTCTCGCCTTCACTGCTTAGGGCTACATCAAGATTAAACAAAACGTAGAGATAGAACATGAAACTACTTTACTGTGTCAAGTTTCAAGAAGCTAGCACAAACCGTGTCGCTTTTAGAGTTCCAAGTACATGTATCAATATAGGAGAAAACAGAGTGATACCTAAAAATTCAAACTGTTACTGGAAATGAACGCTTCAACATAGAAGAACGAAATTTGGGGAACCAAGTCGCCTTAGTGTACTGATCATTACTGAAAGTATCATCCAGTTTGGGTGAAAAAATATTTGCTGAGATTTCTGGAGATTCGTAATTTTTGGAAGCTTGGCAACCCCTTTCCATGAAAGTGCTTCTCGCCAGTCAGTGCTTAGGGCTACATCAAGAGGAAACAACACATAGAGATAGAACGTGAAACTACTTTACTATGTCAAGTTTCAAGAAGCTAGCACAATCCTTGTTGGATTTAGAGTTCCAAATACATCTATCAATATAGGAGAAAACAGAGTGAAACCTAAAAATTCAAACTGTTACTGGAAATGAACGCTTCAACATAGAAGAACGAAATTTGGGGAACCAAGTCGCCTTCGTGTACTGATCATTACCTGAAAGTATCATCCCGTTTCGGTGAAAAAATATTGGCTGAGATTTCTGGAGATTCGTAATTTTTGGAAGCTTGGCAACCCCTTTCCATGAAAGTGTTTCTCGCCAGTCAGTGATTAGGGCTACATCAAGAGGAAAGAGACCATACAGATAGAACGTGAAACTACTTTACTGTGTCAAGTTTCAAGAAGCTAGCACAATCCGTGTTGGATTTAGAGTTCCAAATACATCTATCAATATAGGAGAAAACAGAGTGAAACCCAAAAATTCAAACTGTTACTGGAAATGAACGCTTCAACATAGAAGAACGAAATTTGGGGAACCAAGTCGCCTTCGTGTACTGATCATTACCTGAAAGTATCATCCAGTTTGGGTGAAAAAATATTTGCTGAGATATCTGGAGATTCGTAATTTTTGGAAGCTTGGCAACCCCTTTCCATGAAAGTGTTTCTCGCCAGTCAGTGCTTATGGCTACATCAAGAGGAAACAAACCATAGAGATAGAACGTGAAACTACTTTACTGTGTCAAGTTTCAAGAAGCTAGCACAAACCGTGTCGGATTTAGAGTTCCAAGTACATGGATCAATATAGTAGAAAACAGAGTGAAACCTACAAATTCTAACTGTTACTGGAAATGAACGCTTCAACATAGAAGAACGAAATTTGGGTAACCAAGTCGCCTTAGTGTACTGATCATTACATGAAAGTATCATCCAGTTTGGGTGAAAAAATATTGGCTGAGATTTCTGGAGATTCGTAATTTTTGGAAGCTTGGCAACCCCTTTCCATGAAAGTGTTTCTCGCCAGTCACTGCTTAGGGCTACATCAAGAGGAAACAAAACGTAGAGATAGAACATGAAACTACTTTACTGTGTCAAGTTTCAAGAAGCTAGCACAAACCGTGTTGGATTTAGAGTTCCAAATACATCTATCAATATAGGAGAAAACAGAGTGAAACCTAAAAATTCAAAGTGTTACTGGAAATGAACGCTTCAACATAGAAGAACGAAATTTGGGGAACCAAGTCGCCTTAGTGTACTGATCATTACCTGAAAGTATCATCCAGTTTGGGTGAAAAAATATTGGCTGAGATTTCTGGAGATTCGTAATTTTTGGAAGCTTGGCAACCCCTTTCCATGAAAGTGTTTCTCGCCTTCAGTGCTTAGGGCTACATCAAGAGGAAACAAAACGTAGAGATAGAACATGAAACTACTTTACTGTGTCAAGTTTCAAGAAGCTAGCACAAACCGTGTTGGATTTAGAGTTCCAAATACATCTATCAATATAGGAGAAAACAGAGTGATACCTAAAAATTCAAAGTGTTACTGGAAATGAACGCTTCAACATAGAAGAACGAAATTTGGGGAACCAAGTCGCTTTAGTGTACTGATCATTACCTGAAAGTATCATCCAGTTTGGGTGAAAAAATATTGGCTGAGATTTCTGGAGATTCGTAATTTTTGGAAGCTTGGCAACCCCTTTCCATGAAAGTGTTTCTCGCCAGTCACTGCTTAGGGCTACATCAAGAGGAAACAAAACATAGAGATAGAACGTGAAACTATTTTACTGTGTCAAGTTTTAAGAAGCTAGCACAATCCGTGTGGGATTTAGAGTTCAAAATACATCTATCAATATAGGAGAAAACAGAGTGAAACCTAAAAATTCAAACTGTTACTGGAAATGAACGCTTCAACATAGAAGAACGAAATTTGGGGAACCAAGTCGCATTAGTGTAGTGATCATTACCTGAAAGTATCATCCAGTTTGGGTGAAAAAATATTGGCTGAGATTTCTGGAGATTCGTAATTTTTGGAAGCTTCGCAACCCCTTTCCATGAAAGTGTTTCTCGCCAGTCAGTGCTTAGGGCTACATCAAGAGGAAACAAAACATAGAGATAGAACGTGAAACTACTTTACTGTGTCAAGTTTCAAGAAGCTAGCACAAACCGAGTTGGATTTAGAGTTCCAAATACATCTATCAATATAGGAGAAAACAGAGTGAAACCTAAAAATTCAAACTGTTACTGGAAATGAACGCTTCAACATAGAAGAAAGAAATTTGGGGAACCAAGTCGCCTTAGTGTACTGATCATTACCTGAAAGTATCATCCAGTTTGGGTGAAAAAATATTTGCTGAGATTTCTGGAGATTCGTAATTTTTGGAAGCTTGGCAACCCCTTTCCATGAAAGTACTTCTCGCCAGTCACTGCTTAGGGCTACATCAAGAGGAAACAAACCATAGAGATAGAACGTGAAACTACTTTACTGTGTCAAGTTTCAAGAAGCTAGCACAAACCGTGTCGCATTTAGTGTTCCAAGTACATGTATCAATATAGTAGAAAACAGAGTGATACCTAAAAATTCAAAGTGTTACTGGAAATGAACGCTTCAACATAGAAGAACGAAATTTGGGGAACCAAGTCGCCTTAGTGTACTGATCATTACATGAAAGTATCATCCAGTTTGGGTGAAAAAATATTTGCTGAGATTTCTGGAGATTCGTAATTTTTGGAAGCTTGGCAACCCCTTTCCATGAAAGTGTTTCTCGCCTGTCACTGCTTAGGGCTACATCAAGAGGAAACAAAACGTAGAGATAGAACATGAAACTACTTTACTGTGTCAAGTTTCAAGAAGCTAGCACAAACCGTGTTGGATTTAGAGTTCCAAATACATCTATCAATATAGGAGAAAACAGAGTGATACCTAAAAATTCAAAGTGTTACTGGAAATGAACGCTTCAACATAGAAGAACGAAATTTGGGGAACCCAGTCGCTTTAGTGTACTGATCATTACCTGAAAGTATCATCCAGTTTGGGTGAAAAAATATTGGCTGAGATTTCTGGAGATTCGTAATTTTTGGAAGCTTGGCAACCCCTTTCCATGAAAGTGTTTCTCGCCTTCAGTGCTTAGGGCTACATCAAGAGGAAACAAAACGTAGAGATAGAACATGAAACTACTTTACTGTGTCAAGTTTCAAGAAGCTAGCACAAACCGTGTTGGATTTAGAGTTCCAAATACATCTATCAATATAGGAGAAAACAGAGTGATACCTAAAAATTCAAAGTGTTACTGGAAATGAACGCTTCAACATAGAAGAACGAAATTTGGGGAACCAAGTCGCTTTAGTGTACTGATCATTACCTGAAAGTATCATCCAGTTTGGGTGAAAAAATATTGGCTGAGATTTCTGGAGATTCGTAATTTTTGGAAGCTTGGCAACCCCTTTCCATGAAAGTGTTTCTCGCCAGTCACTGCTTAGGGCTACATCAAGAGGAAACAAAACATAGAGATAGAACGTGAAACTGTTTTACTGTGTCAAGTTTTAAGAAGCTAGCACAATCCGTGTGGGATTTAGAGTTCAAAATACATCTATCATTATAGGAGAAAACAGAGTGAAACCTAAAAATTCAAACTGTTACTGGAAATGAACGCTTCAACATAGAAGAACGAAATTTGGGGAACCAAGTCGCATTAGTGTAGTGATCATTACCTGAAAGTATCATCCAGTTTGGGTGAAAAAATATTGGCTGAGATTTCTGGAGATTCGTAATTTTTGGAAGCTTCGCAACCCCTTTCCATGAAAGTGTTTCTCGCCAGTCAGTGCTTAGGGCTACATCAAGAGGAAACAAAACATAGAGATAGAACGTGAAACTACTTCACTGTGTCAAGTTTCAAGAAGCTAGCACAAACCGAGTTGGATTTAGAGTTCCAAATACATCTATCAATATAGGAGAAAACAGAGTGAAACCTAAAAATTCAAACTGTTACTGGAAATGAACGCTTCAACATAGAAGAAAGAAATTTGGGGAACCAAGTCGCCTTAGTGTACTGATCATTACCTGAAAGTATCATCCAGTTTGGGTGAAAAAATATTTGCTGAGATTTCTGGAGATTCGTAATTTTTGGAAGCTTGGCAACCCCTTTCCATGAAAGTACTTCTCGCCAGTCACTGCTTAGGGCTACATCAAGAGGAAACAAACCATAGAGATAGAACGTGAAACTACTTTACTGTGTCAAGTTTCAAGAAGCTAGCACAAACCGTGTCGCATTTAGAGTTCCAAGTACATGTATCAATATAGTAGAAAACAGAGTGATACCTAAAAATTCAAAGTGTTACTGCAAATGAACGCTTCAACATAGAAGAACGAAATTTGGGGAACCAAGTCGCCTTAGTGTACTGATCATTACCTGAAAGTATCATCCAGTTTGGGTGAAAAAATATTGGCTGAGATTTCTGGAGATTCGTAATTTTTGGAAGCTTGGCAACCCCTTTCCATGAAAGAGTTTGTCGCCAGTCAGTGCTTAGGGCTACATCAAGAGGAAACAAAACATAGAGATAGAACGTGAAACTACTTTACTGTGTCAAGTTTCAAGAAGCTAGCACAAACCGTGTTGGATTTAGAGTTCCAAATACATCTATCAATATAGGAGAAAACAGAGTGAAACCTAAAAATTCAAACTGTTACTGGAAATGAACGCTTCAACATAGAAGAACGAAATTTGGGGAACCAAGTCGCCTTCGTGTACTGATCATTACCTGAAAGTATCATCCCGTTTGGGTGAAAAAATATTGGCTGAGATTTCTGGAGATTCGTAATTTCTGGAAGCTTGGCAACCCCTTTCCATGAAAGTGTTTCTCGCCAGACAGTGATTAGGGCTACATCAAGAGGAAACAAAACATAGAGATAGAACGTGAAACTACTTTACTGTGTCAAGTTTCAAGAAGCTAGCACAATCCGTGTTGGATTTAGAGTTCCAAATACATCTATCAATATAGGAGAAAACAGAGTGAAACCTAAAAATTCAAACTGTTACTGGAAATGAACGCTTCAACATAGAAGAACGAAATTTGGGGAACCAAGTCGCCTTCGTGTACTGATCATTACCTGAAAGTATCATCCAGTTTGGGTGAAAAAATATTGGCTGAGATTTCTGGAGATTCGTAATTTTTGGAAGCTTGGCAACCCCTTTCCATGAAAGTGCTTCTCGCCAGTCAGTGCTTAGGGCTACATCAAGAGGAAACAAACCATAGAGATAGAACGTGAAACTACTTTACTGTGTCAAGTTACAAGAAGCTAGCACAAACCGTGTCGGATTTAGAGTTCCAAGTACATGGATCAATATAGTAGAAAACAGAGTGAAACCTACAAATTCTAACTGTTACTGGAAATGAACGCTTCAACATAGAAGAACGAAATTTGGGGAACCAAGTCGCCTTCGTGTACTGATCATTACATGAAAGTATCATCCAGTTTGGGTGAAAAAATATTTGCTGAGATTTCTGGAGATTCGTAATTTTTGGAAGCTTGGCAACCCCTTTCCATGAAAGTGTTTCTCGCCTGTCACTGCTTAGGGCTACATCAAGAGGAAACAAAACGTAGAGATAGAACATGAAACTACTTTACTGTGTCAAGTTTCAAGAAGCTAGCACAAACCGTGTTGGATTTAGAGTTCCAAATACATCTATCAATATAGGAGAAAACAGAGTGATACCTAAAAATTCAAAGTGTTACTGGAAATGAACGCTTCAACATAGAAGAACGAAATTTGGGGAACCAAGTCGCCTTAGTGTAGTGATCATTACCTGAAAGTATCATCCAGTTTGGGTGAAAAAATATTTGCTGAGATTTCTGGAGATTCGTAATTTTTGGAAGCTTGGGAACCCCTTTCCATGAAAGTGCTTCTCGCCAGTCACTGCTTAGGGCTACATCAAGAGGAAACAAAACATAGAGATAGAACGTGAAACTACTTTACTGTGTCAAGTTTCAAGAAGCTAGCACAAACCGTGTTGGATTTAGAGTTCCAAATACATCTATCAATATAGGAGAAAACAGAGTGAAACCTAAAAATTCAAAGTCTTACTGGAAATGAACGCTTCAACATAGAAGAACGAAATTTGGGGAACCAAGTCGCCTTAGTGTACTGATCATTACCTGAAAGTATCATCCAGTTTGGGTGAAAAAATATTGGCTGAGATTTCTGGAGATTCGTAATTTTTGGAAGCTTGGCAACCCCTTTCCATGAAAGTGTTTCTCGCCTTCAGTGCTTAGGGCTACATCAAGAGGAAACAAAACGTAGAGATAGAACATGAAACTACTTTACTGTGTCAAGTTTCAAGAAGCTAGCACAAACCGTGTTGGATTTAGAGTTCCAAATACATCTATCAATATAGGAGAAAACAGAGTGATACCTAAAAATTCAAAGTGTTACTGGAAATGAACGCTTCAACATAGAAGAATGAAATTTGGGGAACCAAGTCGCTTTAGTGTACTGATCATTACCTGAAAGTATCATCCAGTTTGGGTGAAAAAATATTGGCTGAGATTTCTGGAGATTCGTAATTTTGGGAAGCTTGGCAACCCCTTTCCATGAAAGTGTTTCTCGCCAGTCAGTGATTAGGGCTACATCAAGAGGAAAGAGACCATAGAGATAGAACGTGAAACTACTTTACTGTGTCAAGTTTCAAGAAGCTAGCACAATCCGTGTTGGATTTAGAGTTCCAAATACATCTATCAATATAGGAGAAAACAGAGTGAAACCCAAAAATTCAAACTGTTACTGGAAATGAACGCTTCAACATAGAAGAACGAAATTTGGGGAACCAAGTCGCCTTCGTGTACTGATCATTACCTGAAAGTATCATCCAGTTTGGGTGAAAAAATATTTGCTGAGATTTCTGGAGATTCGTAATTTTTGGAAGCTTGGCAACCCCTTTCCATGTAAGTGTTTCTCGCCAGTCAGTGCTTAGGGCTACATCAAGAGGAAACAAACCATAGAGATAGAACGTGAAACTACTTTACTGTGTCAAGTTTCAAGAAGCTAGCACAAACCGTGTCGGATTTAGAGTTCCAAGTACATGGATCAATATAGTAGAAAACAGAGTGAAACCTACAAATTCAAACTGTTACTGGAAATGAACGCTTCAACATAGAAGAACGAAATTTGGGGAACCAAGTCACCTTAGTGTACTGATCATTACATGAAAGTATCATCCAGTTTGGGTGAAAAAATATTTGCTGAGATTTCTGGAGATTCGTAATTTTTGGAAGCTTGGCAACCCCTTTCCATGAAAGTGTTTCTCGCCAGTCACTGCTTAGGGCTACATCAAGAGGAAACAAAACGTAGAGATAGAACATGAAACTACTTTACTGTGTCAAGTTTCAAGAAGCTAGCACAAACCGTGTTGGATTTAGAGTTCCAAATACATCTATCAATATAGGAGAAAACAGAGTGAAACCTAAAAATTCAAAGTGTTACTGGAAATGAACGCTTCAACATAGAAGAACGAAATTTGGGGAACCAAGTCGCCTTAGTGTACTGATCATTACCTGAAAGTATCATCCATTTTGGGTCAAAAAATATTGGCTGAGATTTCTGGAGATTCGTAATTTTTGGAAGCTTGGCAACCCCTTTCCATGAAAGTGTTTCTCGCCTTCAGTGCTTAGGGCTACATCAAGAGGAAACAAAACGTAGAGATAGAACATGAAACTACTTTACTGTGTCAAGTTTCCAGAAGCTAGCACAAACCGTGTTGGATTTAGAGTTCCAAATACATCTATCAATATAGGAGAAAACAGAGTGATACCTAAAAATTCAAAGTGTTACTGGAAATGAACGCTTCAACATAGAAGAACGAAATTTGGGGAACCAAGTCGCTTTAGTGTACTGATCATTACCTGAAAGTATCATCCAGTTTGGGTGAAAAAATATTGGCTGAGATTTCTGGAGATTCGTAATTTTTGGAAGCTTGGCAACCCCTTTCCATGAAAGTGTTTCTCGCCAGTCACTGCTTAGGGCTACATCAAGAAGAAACAAAACATAGAGATAGAACGTGAAACTATTTAACTGTGTCAAGTTTTAAGAAGCTAGCACAATCCGTGTGGGATTTAGAGTTCAAAATACATCTATCAATATAGGAGAAAACAGAGTGAAACCTAAAAATTCAAACTGTTACTGGAAATGAACGCTTCAACATAGAAGAACAAAATTTGGGGAACCAAGTCGCATTAGTGTAGTGATCATTACCTGAAAGTATCATCCAGTTTGGGTGAAAAAATATTGGCTGAGATTTCTGGAGATTCGTAATTTTTGGAAGCTTCGCAACCCCTTTCCATGAAAGTGTTTCTCGCCAGTCAGTGCTTAGGGCTACATCAAGAGGAAACAAAACATAGAGATAGAACGTGAAACTACTTTACTGTGTCAAGTTTCAAGAAGCTAGCACAAACCGAGTTGGATTTAGAGTTCCAAATACATCTATCAATATAGGAGAAAACAGAGTGAAACCTAAAAATTCAAACTGTTACTGGAAATGAACGCTTCAACATAGAAGAAAGAAATTTGGGGAACCAAGTCGCCTTAGTGTACTGATCATTACCTGAAAGTATCATCCAGTTTGGGTGAAAAAAATATTTGCTGAGATTTCTGGAGATTCGTAATTTTTGGAAGCTTGGCAACCCCTTTCCATGAAAGTGCTTCTCGCCAGTCACTGCTTAGGGCTACATCAAGAGGAAACAAACCATAGAGATAGAACGTGAAACTACTTTACTGTGTCAAGTTTCAAGAAGCTAGCACAAACCGTGTCGCATTTAGAGTTCCAAGTACATGTATCAATATAGTAGAAAACAGAGTGATACCTAAAAATTCAAAGTGTTACTGGAAATGAACGCTTCAACATAGAAGAATGAAATTTGGGGAACCAAGTCGCCTTAGTGTACTGATCATTACCTGAAAGTATCATCCAGTTTGGGTGAAAAAATATTTGCTGAGATTTCTGGAGATTCGTAATTTTTGGAAGCTTGGCAACCCCTTTCCATGAAAGAGTTTCTCGCCAGTCAGGGCTTAGGGCTACATCAAGAGGAAACAAAACATAGAGATAGAACGTGAAACTACTTCACTGTGTCAAGTTTCAAGAAGCTAGCACAAACCGTGTTGGATTTAGAGTTCCAAATACATCCATCAATATAGGAGAAAACAGAGTGAAACCTAAAAATTCAAAGTGTTACTGGAAATGAACGCTTCAACATAGAAGAACGAAATTTGGGGAACCAAGTCGCCTTAGTGTACTGATCATTACCTGCAAGTATCATCCAGTTTGGGTGAAAAAATATTGGCTGAGATTTCTGGAGATTCGTAATTTTTGGAAGCTTGGCAACCCCTTTCCATGAAAGTGTTTCTCGCCTTCAGTGCTTAGGGCTACATCAAGAGGAAACAAACCATAGAGATAGAACGTGAAACTACTTTACTGTGTCAAGTTTCAAGAAGCTAGCACAAACCGTGTTGGATTTAGAGTTCCAAATACATCTATCAATATAGGAGAAAACAGAGTGATACCTAAAAATTCAAAGTGTTACTGGAAATGAACGCTTCAACATAGAAGAACGAAATTTGGGGAACCAAGTCGCCTTAGTGTACTGATCATTACATGAAAGTATCATCCAGTTTGGGTGAAAAAATATTGGCTGAGATTTCTGGAGATTCGTAATTTTTGGAAGCTTGGCAACCCCTTTCCATGAAAGTGTTTCTCGCCAGTCAGTGCTTAGGGCTACATCAAGAGGAAACAAACCATAGAGATAGAACGTGAAACTACTTTACTGTGTCAAGTTTCAAGAAGCTAGCACAAACCGTGTTGGATTTAGAGTTCCAAATACATCTATCAATATAGGAGAAAACAGAGTGATACCTAAAATTTCAAAGTGTTACTGGAAATGAACGCTTCAACATAGAAGAACGAAATTTGGGGAACCAAGTCGCCTTCGTTTACTGATCATTACCTGAAAGTATCATCCAGTTTTGGTGAAAAAATATTGGCTGAGATTTCTGGAGATTCGTAATTTTTGGAAGCTTGGCAACCCCTTTCCATGAAAGAGTTTCTCGCCAGTCAGGGCTTAGGGCTACATCAAGAGGAAACAAAACATAGAGATAGAACGTGAAACTACTTCACTGTGTCAAGTTTCAAGAAGCTAGCACAAACCGTGTTGGATTTAGAGTTCCAAATACATCCATCAATATAGGAGAAAACAGAGTGAAACCTAAAAATTCAAACTGTTACTGGAAATGAACGCTTCAACATAGAAGAACGAAATTTGGGGAACCAAGTCGCCTTAGTGTACTGATCATTACCTGAAAGTATCATCCAGTTTGGGTGAAAAAAAATTTGCTGAGATTTCTGGAGATTCGTAATTTTTGGAAGCTTGGCAACCCCTTTCCATGAAAGTGCTTCTCGCCAGTCACTGCTTAGGGCTACATCAAGAGGAAACAAAACATAGAGATAGAACGTGAAACTACTTTACTGTGTCAAGTTTCAAGAAGCTAGCACAAACCGTGTTGGATTTAGAGTTCCAAATACATCTATCAATATAGGAGAAAACAGAGTGAAACCTAAAAATTCAAAGTGTTACTGGAAATGAACGCTTCAACATAGAAGAACGAAATTTGGGGAACCAAGTCGCCTTCGTGTACTGATCATTACCTGAAAGTATCATCCAGTTTGGGTGAAAAAATATTGGCTGAGATTTCTGGAGATTCGTAATTTTTGGAAGCTTCGCAACCCCTTTCCATGAAAGTGTTTCTCGCCAGTCAGTGCTTAGGGCTACATCAAGAGGAAACAAAACATAGAGATAGAACGTGAAACTACTTTACTGTGTCAAGTTTCAAGAAGCTAGCACAAACCGTGTTGGATTTAGAGTTCCAAATACATCTATCAATATAGGAGAAAACAGAGTGATACCTAAAATTTCAAAGTGTTACTGGAAATGAACGCTTCAACATAGAAGAACGAAATTTGGGGAACCAAGTCGCCTTAGTGTACTGATCATTACCTGAAAGTATCATCCAGTTTGGGTGAAAAAATATTGGCTGAGATTTCTGGAGATTCGTAATTTTTGGAAGCTTGGCAACCCCTTTCCATGAAAGTGTTTCTCGCCTTCAGTGCTTAGGGCTACATCAAGAGGAAACAAAACATAGAGATAGAACGTGAAACTACTTTACTGTGTCAAGTTTCAAGAAGCTAGCACAAACCGTGTCGGATTTAGAGTTCCAAATACATCTATCAATATAGGAGAAAACAGAGTGATACCTAAAAATTCAAAGTGTTACTGGAAATGAACGCTTCAACATAGAAGAACGAAATTTGGGGAACCAAGTCGCCTTAGTGTACTGATCATTACATGAAAGTATCATCCAGTTTGGGTGAAAAAATATTGGCTGAGATTTCTGGAGATTCGTAATTTTTGGAAGCTTGGCAACCCCTTTCCATGAAAGTGTTTCTCGCCAGTCAGTGCTTAGGGCTACATCAAGAGGAAACAAACCATAGAGATAGAACGTGAAACTACTTTACTGTGTCAAGTTTCAAAAAGCTAGCACAATCCGTGTCGGATTTAGAGTTCCAAATACATCTATCAATATAGGAGAAAACAGAGTGAAACCTAAAAATTCAAACTGTTACTGGAAATGAACGCTTCAACATAGAAGAACGAAATTTGGGGAACCAAGTCGCCTTCGTTTACTGATCACTACCTGAAAGTATCATCCAGTTTGGGTGAAAAAATATTTGCTGAGATTTCTGGAGATTCGTCATTTTTGGAAGCTTGGCAACCCCTTTCCTTGAAAGTGTTTCTCGCCAGTCAGTGCTTAGGGTACATCAAGAGGAAACAAACCATAGAGATAGAACGTGAAACTACTTTACTGTGTCAAGTTTCAAGAAGCTAGCACAAACCGTGTTGGATTTAGAGTTCCAAATACATCTATCAATATAGGAGAAAACAGAGTGATACCTAAAAATTCAAAGTGTTACTGGAAATGAACGCTTCAACATAGAAGAACGAAATTTGGAGAACCAAGTCGCCTTAGTGTACTGATCATTACCTGAAAGTATCATCCTGTTTGGGTGAAAAAATATTGGCTGAGATTTCTGGAGATTCGTAATTTTTGGAAGCTTGGCAACCCCTTTCCATGAAAGTGCTTCTCGCCAGTCACTGCTTAGGGCTACATCAAGAGGAAACAAACCATAGAGATAGAACGTGAAACTACTTTACTGTGTCAAGTTTCAAGAAGCTAGCACAAACCGTGTTGGATTTAGAGTTCCAAATACATCTATCAATATAGGAGAAAACAAAGTGAAACCTAAAAATTCAAACTGTTACTGGAAATGAACGCTTCAACATAGAAGAACGAAATTTGGGGAACCAAGTCGCCTTCGTTTACTGATCATTACCTGAAAGTATCATCCAGTTTGGGTGAAAAAATATTGGCTGAGATTTCTGGAGATTCGTAATTTTTGGAAGCTTGGCAACCCCTTTCCATGAAAGTGTTTCTCGCCTTCAGTGCTTAGGGCTACATCAAGAGGAAACAAAACATAGAGATAGAACGTGAAACTACTTTACTGTGTCAAGTTTCAAGAAGCTAGCACAAACCATGTTGGATTTAGAGTTCCAAATACATCTATCAATATAGGAGAAAACAGAGTGATACCTAAAAATTCAAAGTGTTACTGGAAATGAACGCTTCAACATAGAAGAACGAAATTTGGAGAACCAAGTCGCCTTAGTGTACTGATCTTTACCTGAAAGTATCATCCTGTTTGGGTGAAAAAATATTGGCTGAGATTTCTGGAGATTCGTAATTTTTGGAAGCTTGGCAACCCCTTTCCATGAAAGTGCTTCTCGCCAGTCACTGCTTAGGGCTACATCAAGAGGAAACAAAACATAGAGATAGAACGTGAAACTACTTTACTGTGTCAAGTTTCAAGAAGCTAGCACAAACCGTGTTGGATTTAGAGTTCCAAATACATCTATCAATATAGGAGAAAACAGAGTGAAACCTAAAAATTCAAACTGTTACTGGAAATGAACGCTTCAACATAGAAGAACGAAATTTGGGGAACCAAGTCGCCTTCGTTTACTGATCATTACCTGAAAGTATCATCCAGTTTGGGTGAAAAAATATTGGCTGAGATTTCTGGAGATTCGTCATTTTTGGAAGCTTGGCAACCCCTTTCCATGAAAGTGTTTCTCGCCTTCACTGCTAAGGGCTACATCAAGAGGAAACAAAACATAGAGATAGAACGTGAAACTACTTTACTGTGTCAAGTTTCAAGAAGCTAGCACAAACCGTGTTGGATTTAGAGTTCCAAATACATCTATCAATATAGGAGAAAACAGAGTGATACCTAAAAATTCAAAGTGTTACTGGAAATGAACGCTTCAACATAGAAGAACGAAATTTGGGGAACCAAGTCGCCTTAGTGTACTGATCATTACCTGAAAGTATCATCCAGTTTGGGTGAAAAAATATTGGCTGAGATTTCTGGAGATTCGTAATTTTTGGAAGCTTGGCAACCCCTTTCCTTGAAAGTGTTTCTCGCCAGTCAGTGCTTAGGGTACATCAAGAGGAAACAAACCATAAAGATAGAACGTGAAACTACTTTACTGTGTCAAGTTTCAAGAAGCTAGCACAAACCGTGTTGGATTTAGAGTTCCAAATACATCTATCAATATAGGAGAAAACAGAGTGATACCTAAAAATTCAAACTGTTACTGGAAATGAACGCTTCAACATAGAAGAACGAAATTTGGGGAACCAAGTCGCCTTCGTGTACTGATCATTACCTGAAAGTATCATCCCGTTTCGGTGAAAAAATATTGGCTGAGATTTCTGGAGATTCGTAATTTTTGGAAGCTTGGCAACCCCTTTCCATGAAAGAGTTGCTCGCCAGTCAGTGCTTAGGGCTACATCAAGAGGAAACAAAACATAGAGATAGAACGTGAAACTACTTCACTGTGTCAAGTTTCAAGAAGCTAGCACAAACCGTGTTGGATTTAGGGTTCCAAATACATCTATCAATATAGGAGAAAACAGAGTGAAACCTAAAATTTCAAACTGTTACTGGAAATGAACGCTTCAACATAGAAGAACGAAATTTGGGGAACCAAGTCACCTTCGTGTACTGATCATTACCTGAAAGTATCATCCAGTTTGGGTGAAAAAATATTGGCTGAGATTTCTGGAGATTCGTAATTTTTGGAAGCTTGGCAACCCCTTTCCATGAAAGTGTTTCTCGCCTTCACTGCTTAGGGCTACATCAAGAGGAAACAAAACATAGAGATAGATCGTGAAACTACTTTACTGTGTCAAGTTTCAAGAAGCTAGCACAAACCGTGTTGGATTTAGAGTTCCAAATACATCTATCAATATAGGAGAAAACAGAGTGATACCTAAAAATTCAAAGTGTTACTGGAAATGAACGCTTCAACATAGAAGAACGAAATTTGGAGAACCAAGTCGCCTTAGTGTACTGATCATTACCTGAAAGTATCATCCTGTTTGGGTGAAAAAATATTGGCTGAGATTTCTGGAGATTCGTAATTTTTGGAAGCTTGGCAACCCCTTTCCATGAAAGTGCTTCTCGCCAGTCACTGCTTAGGGCTACATCAAGAGGAAACAAACCATAGAGATAGAACGTGAAACTACTTTACTGTGTCAAGTTTCAAGAAGCTAGCACAAACCGTGTTGGATTTAGAGTTCCAAATACATCTATCAATATAGGAGAAAACAGAGTGAAACCTAAAAATTCAAACTGTTACTGGAAATGAACGCTTCAACATAGAAGAACGAAATTTGGGGAACCAAGTCGCCTTAGTGTACTGATCATTACCTGAAAGTATCATCCAGTTTGGGTGAAAAAATATTGGCTGAGATTTCTGGAGATTCGTAATTTTTGGAAGCTTGGCAACCCCTTTCCATGAAAGTTTTTGTCGCCTTCAGTGCTTAGGGCTACATCAAGAGGAAACAAAACATAGAGATAGATCGTGAAACTACTTTACTGTGTCAAGTTTCAAGAAGCTAGCACAAACCGTGTTGGATTTAGAGTTCCAAATACATCTATCAATATAGGAGAAAACAGAGTGATACCTAAAAATTCAAAGTGTTACTGGAAATGAACGCTTCAACATAGAAGAACGAAATTTGGAGAACCAAGTCGCCTTAGTGTACTGATCTTTACCTGAAAGTATCATCCTGTTTGGGTGAAAAAATATTGGCTGAGATTTCTGGAGATTCGTAATTTTTGGAAGCTTGGCAACCCCTTTCCATGAAAGTGCTTCTCGCCAGTCACTGCTTAGGGTACATCAAGAGGAAACAAAACATAGAGATAGAACGTGAAACTACTTTACTGTGTCAAGTTTCAAGAAGCTAGCACAAACCGTGTTGGATTTAGAGTTCCAAATACATCTATCAATATAGGAGAAAACAGAGTGAAACCTAAAAATTCAAACTGTTACTGGAAATGAACGCTTCAACATAGAAGAACGAAATTTGGGGAACCAAGTCGCCTTAGTGTACTGATCATTACCTGAAAGTATCATCCAGTTTGGGTGAAAAAATATTGGCTGAGATTTCTGGAGATTCGTAATTTTTGGAAGCTTGGCAACCCCTTTCCATGAAAGTGCTTCTCGCCAGTCACTGCTTAGGGCTACATCAAGAGGAAACAAAACATAGAGATAGAACGTGAAACTACTTTACTGTGTCAAGTTTCAAGAAGCTAGCACAAACCGTGTTGGATTTAGTGTTCCAAATACGTCTATCAATATAGGAGAAAACAGAGTGAAACCTAAAAATTCAAACTGTTACTGGAAATGAACGCTTCAACATAGAAGAACGAAATTTGGGGAACCAAGTCGCCTTAGTGTACTGATCATTACCTGAAAGTATCATCCAGTTTGGGGTTAAAAAATATTTGCTGAGATTTCTGGAGATTCGTAACTTTTGGAAGCATCGCAACCCCTTTCCATTAAAGTGCTTCTCGCCAGTCAGTGCTTAGGGCTACATCAAGAGGAAACAAAACATAGAGATAGAACGTGAAACTACTTTACTGTGTCAAGTTTCAAAAGCTAGCACAATCCGTGTTGGATTTAGAGTTCCAAATACATCTATCAATATAGGAGAAAACAGAGTGAAACCTAAAAATTCAAACTGTTACTGGAAATGAACGCTTCAACATAGAAGAACGAAATTTGGGGAACCAAGTCGCCTTAGTGTACTGATCATTACCTGAAAGTATCATCCAGTTTGGGTGAAAAAATATTGGCTGAGATTTCTGGAGATTCGTAATTTTTGGAAGCTTCGCAACCCCTTTCCATAAAAGTGTTTCTCGCCAGTCAGTGCTTAGGGCTACATCAAGAGGAAACAAAACATAGAGATAGAACGTGAAACTACTTCACTGTGTCAAGTTTCAAGAAGCTAGCACAAACCGTGTTGGATTTAGAGTTCCAAATACATCTATCAATATAGGAGAAAACAGAGTGAAACCTAAAAATTCAAACTGTTACTGGAAATGAATGCTTCAACATAGAAGAACGAAATTTGGGGAACCAAGTCGCCTTAGTGTATTGATCATTACCTGAAAGTATCATCCAGTTTGGGTGAAAAAATATTTACTGAGATTTCTTGAGATTTGTAATTTTTGGAAGCTTGGCAACCCCTTTCCATGAAAGTGCTTCTCGCCAGTCACTGCTTAGGGCTACATCAAGAGGAAACAAACCATAGAGATAGAACGTGAAACTACTTTACTGTGTCAAGTTTCAAGAAGCTAGCACAAACCGTGTTGGATTTAGAGTTCCAAATACATCTATCAATATAGGAGAAAACAGAGTGAAACCTAAAAATTCAAACTGTTACTGGAAATGAACGCTTCAACATAGAAGAACGAAATTTGGGGAACCAAGTCGCCTTAGTGTACTGATCATTACCTGAAAGTATCATCCAGTTTGGGTGAAAAAATATTGGCTGAGATTTTTGGAGATACGTAATTTTTGGAAGCTTGGCAACCTCTTTCCATGAAAGTGTTTCTTGCCTTCAGTGCTTAGGGCTACATCAAGAGGAAACAAAACATAGAGATAGAACGTGAAACTACTTTACTATGTCAAGTTTTAGGAAGCTAGCACAAACCGTGTTGGATTTAGAGTTCCAAATACATCTATCAATATAGGAGAAAAAAGAGTGAAACCTAAAAATTCAAACTGTTACTGGAAATGAACGCTTCAACATAGAAGAACGAAATTTGGGAAACCAAGTCGCCTTCGTTTACTGATCATTACCTGAAAGTATCCTCCAGTTTGGGGTTAAAAAATATTTGCTGAGATTTCTGGAGATTCGTAACTTTTGGAAGCATCGCAACCCCTTTCCATGAAAGTGCTTCTCACCAGTAAGTGCTTAGGGCTACATCAAGAGGAAACAAAACATAGAGATAGAACGTGAAACTACTTTACTGTGTCAAGTTTCAAGAAGCTAGCACAAACCGTGTTGGATTTAGAGTTCCAAATACATCTATCAATATAGGAGAAAACAGAGTGAAACCTAAAAATTCAAACTGTTACTGGAAATGAACGCTTCAACATAGAAGAACGAAATTTGGGGAACCAAGTCGCCTTCGTTTAATGATCATTACCTGAAAGTATCATCCAGTTTGGGTGAAAAAATATTGGCTGAGATTTCTGGAGATTCGTAATTTTTGGAAGCTTGTCAACCCCTTTCCATGAAAGTGCTTCTCGCCAGTCACTGCTTAGGGCTAGATTAAGAGGAAATAAACCATAGAGATAGAACTTGAGACTACTTTACTGTGTCAAGTTTCAAGAAGCTAGCACAAACCGTGTTGGATTTAGAGTTCCAAATACATCTATCAATATAGGAGAAAACAGAGTGATACCTAAAAATTCAAAGTGTTACTGGAAATGAACGCTTCAACATAGAAGAACGAAATTTGGAGAACCAAGTCGCCTTAGTGTACTGATCTTTACCTGAAAGTATCATCCTGTTTGGGTGAAAAAATATTGGCTGAGATTTCTGGAGATTCGTAATTTTTGGAAGCTTGGCAACCCCTTTCCATGAAAGTGCTTCTCGCCAGTCACTGCTTAGGGTACATCAAGAGGAAACAAAACATAGAGATAGAACGTGAAACTACTTTACTGTGTCAAGTTTCAAGAAGCTAGCACAAACCGTGTTGGATTTAGAGTTCCAAATACATCTATCAATATAGGAGAAAACAGAGTGAAACCTAAAAATTCAAACTGTTACTGGAAATGAACGCTTCAACATAGAAGAACGAAATTTGGGGAACCAAGTCGCCTTAGTGTACTGATCATTACCTGAAAGTATCATCCAGTTTGGGTGAAAAAATATTGGCTGAGATTTCTGGAGATTCGTAATTTTTGGAAGCTTGGCAACCCCTTTCCATGCAAGTGCTTCTCGCCAGTCACTGCTTAGGGCTACATCAAGAGGAAACAAAACATAGAGATAGAACGTGAAACTACTTTACTGTGTCAAGTTTCAAGAAGCTAGCACAAACCGTGTTGGATTTAGTGTTCCAAATACGTCTATCAATATAGGAGAAAACAGAGTGAAACCTAAAAATTCAAACTTTTACTGGAAATGAACGCTTCAACATAGAAGAACGAAATTTGGGGAACCAAGTCGACTTAGTGTACTGATCATTACCTGAAAGTATCATCCAGTTTGGGTGAAAAAATATTTGCTGAGATTTCTGGAGATTCGTAACTTTTGGAAGCATCGCAACCCCTTTCCATTAAAGTGCTTCTCGCCAGTCAGTGCTTAGGGCTACATCAAGAGGAAACAAAACATAGAGATAGAACGTGAAACTACTTTACTGTGTCAAGTTTCAAAAGCTAGCACAATCCGTGTTGGATTTAGAGTTCCAAATACATCTATCAATATAGGAGAAAACAGAGTGAAACCTAAAAATTCAAACTGTTACTGGAAATGAACGCTTCAACATAGAAGAACGAAATTTGGGGAACCAAGTCGCCTTAGTGTACTGATCATTACCTGAAAGTATCATCCAGTTTGGGTGAAAAAATATTGGCTGAGATTTCTGGAAATTCGTAATTTTTGGAAGCTTCGCAACCCCTTTCCATAAAAGTGTTTCTCGCCAGTCAGTGCTTAGGGCTACATCAAGAGGAAACAAAACATAGAGATAGAACGTGAAACTACTTCACTGTGTCAAGTTTCAAGAAGCTAGCACAAACCGTGTTGGATTTAGAGTTCCAAATACATCTATCAATATAGGAGAAAACAGAGTGAAACCTAAAAATTCAAACTGTTACTGGAAATGAATGCTTCAACATAGAAGAACGAAATTTGGGGAACCAAGTCGCCTTAGTGTATTGATCATTACCTGAAAGTATCATCCAGTTTGGGTGAAAAAATATTTACTGAGATTTCTTGAGATTTGTAATTTTTGGAAGCTTGGCAACCCCTTTCCATGAAAGTGCTTCTCGCCAGTCACTGCTTAGGGCTACATCAAGAGGAAACAAACCATAGAGATAGAACGTGAAACTACTTTACTGTGTCAAGTTTCAAGAAGCTAGCACAAACCGTGTTGGATTTAGAGTTCCAAATACATCTATCAATATAGGAGAAAACAGAGTGAAACCTAAAAATTCAAACTGTTACTGGAAATGAACGCTTCAACATAGAAGAACGAAATTTGGGGAACCAAGTCGCCTTAGTGTACTGATCATTACCTGAAAGTATCATCCAGTTTGGGTGAAAAAATATTGGCTGAGATTTTTGGAGATACGTAATTTTTGGAAGCTTGGCAACCTCTTTCCATGAAAGTGTTTCTTGCCTTCAGTGCTTAGGGCTACATCAAGAGGAAACAAAACATAGAGATAGAACGTGAAACTACTTTACTATGTCAAGTTTTAGGAAGCTAGCACAAACCGTGTTGGATTTAGAGTTCCAAATACATCTATCAATATAGGAGAAAAAAGAGTGAAACCTAAAAATTCAAACTGTTACTGGAAATGAACGCTTCAACATAGAAGAACGAAATTTGGGAAACCAAGTCGCCTTCGTTTACTGATCATTACCTGAAAGTATCCTCCAGTTTGGGGTTAAAAAATATTTGCTGAGATTTCTGGAGATTCGTAACTTTTGGAAGCATCGCAACCCCTTTCCATGAAAGTGCTTCTCACCAGTAAGTGCTTAGGGCTACATCAAGAGGAAACAAAACATAGAGATAGAACGTGAAACTACTTTACTGTGTCAAGTTTCAAGAAGCTAGCACAAACCGTGTTGGATTTAGAGTTCCAAATACATCTATCAATATAGGAGAAAACAGAGTGAAACCTAAAAATTCAAACTGTTACTGGAAATGAACGCTTCAACATAGAAGAACGAAATTTGGGGAACCAAGTCGCCTTCGTTTAATGATCATTACCTGAAAGTATCATCCAGTTTGGGTGAAAAAATATTGGCTGAGATTTCTGGAGATTCGTAATTTTTGGAAGCTTGTCAACCCCTTTCCATGAAAGTGCTTCTCGCCAGTCACTGCTTAGGGCTACATTAAGAGGAAATAAACCATAGAGATAGAACTTGAGACTACTTTACTGTGTCAAGTTTCAAGAAGCTAGCACAAACCGTGTTCGATTTAGAGTTCCAAATACATCTATCAATATAGGAGAAAAAAGAGTGAAACCTAAAAATTCAAACTGTTACTGGAAATGAACGCTTCAATATAGAAGAACGAAATTTGGGGAACCAAGTCGCCTTCGTGTACTGATCATTACCTGAAAGTGTCATCCAGTTTGTGTGAAAAAATATTTGCTGAGATTTCTGGAGATTCGTAATTTTTGGAAGCTTGGCAACCCCTTTCCATGAAAGTGCTTCTCGCTAGTCAGTGCTTAGGGCTACATCAAGAGGAAACAAAACATAGAGATAGAACGTGAAACTACTTTACTGTGTCAAGTTTCAAGAAGCTAGCACAAACCGTGTTGGATTTAGAGTTCCAAATACATCTATCAATATAGGAGAAAACAGAGTGATACCTAAAAATTCAAAGTGTTACTGGAAATGAACGCTTCAACATAGAAGAACGAAATTTGGGGAACCAAGTCGCCTTAGTGTACTGATCATTACCTGAAAGTATCATCCAGTTTGGGTGAAAAAATATTGGCTGAGATTTCTGGAGATTCGTAATTTTTGGAAGCTTGGAAACCCCTTTCCATGAAAGTGTTTCTCGCCAGTCACTGCTTAGGGCTACATCAAGAGGAAACAAAACATAGAGATAGAACGTGAAACTACTTTACTGTGTCAAGTTTCAAGAAGCTAGCACAAACCGTGTTGGATTTAGAGTTCCAAATACATCTATCATTATAGGAGAAAACAGAGTGAAACCTAAAAATTCAAACTGTTACTGGAAATGAACGCTTCAACATAGAAGAACGAAATTTGGGGAACCAAGTCGCCTTAGTGTACTGATCATTACCTGAAAGTATCATCCAGTTTGGGTGAAAAAATATTGGCTGAGATTTCTGGAGATTCGTAATTTTTGGAAGCTTGGCAACCTCTTTCCATGAAAGTGTTTCTCGCCTTCAGTGCTTAGGGCTACATCAAGAGGAAACAAAACATAGAGATAGAACGTGAAACTACTTTACTATGTCAAGTTTCAAGAAGCTAGCACAAACCGTGTTGGATTTAGAGTTCCAAATACATCTATCAATATAGGAGAAAACAGAGTGAAACCTAAAAATTCAAACTGTTACTGGAAATGAACGCTTCAACATAGAAGAACGAAATTTGGGGAACCAAGTCGCCTTAGTGTACTGATTATTACCTGAAAGTATCATCCAGTTTGGGTGAAAAAATATTTGCTGAGATTTCTGGAGATTCGTAATTTTTGGAAGCTTGGCAACCCCTTTCCATGAAAGTGCTTCTCGCCAGTCACTGCTTAGGGCTACATTAAGAGGAAACAAACCATAGAGATAGAACGTGATACTACTTTACTGTGTCAAGTTTCAAGAAGCTAGCACAAACCGTGTTGGATTTAGAGTTCCAAATACATCTATCAATATAGGAGAAAAAAGAGTGAAACCTAAAAATTCAAACTGTTACTGGAAATGAATGCTTCAACATAGAAGAACGAAATTTGGGGAACCAAGTCGCCTTAGTGTACTGATCATTACCTGAAAGTATCATCCAGTTTGGGTGAAAAAATATTTGCTGAGATTTCTGGAGATTCGTAATTTTTGGAAGCTTGGCAACCCCTTTCCATGAAAGTGCTTCTCGCCAGTCACTGCTTAGGGCTACATCAAGAGGAAACAAACCATAGAGATAGAACTTGAAACTACTTTACTGTGTCAAGTTTCAAGAAGCTAGCACAAACCGTGTTGGATTTAGAGTTCCAAATACATCTATCAATATAGGAGAAAACAGAGTGAAACCTAAAAATTCAAACTGTTACTGGAAATGAACGCTTCAACATAGAAGAACGAAATTTGGGGAACCAAGTCGCCTTCGTTTAATGATCATTACCTGAAAGTATCATCCAGTTTGGGTGAAAAAATATTGGCTGAGATTTCTGGAGATTCGTAATTTTTGCAAGCTTGGCAACCCCTTTCCATGAAAGTGCTTCTCCCCAGTCACTGCTTAGGGCTACATCAAGAGGAAACAAAACATAGAGATAGAACGTGAAACTACTTTACTGTGTCAAGTTTCAAGAAGCTAGCACAAACCGTGTTGGATTTAGAGTTCCAAATACATCTATCAATATAGGAGAAAACAGAGTGAAACCTAAAAATTCAACCTGTTACTGGAAATGAACGCTTCAACATAGAAGAACGAAATTTGGGGAACCAAGTCGCCTTAGTGTACTGATCATTACCTGAAAGTATTTTCAAGTTTCGGTGAAAAAATATTTACTGAGATTTCTGGAGATTCGTAATTTTTAGAAGCTTGGCAACCCCTTTCCATGAAAGTGCTTCTCGCCAGTCACTGCTTAGGGCTACATCAAGAGGAAACAAACCATAGAGATACAACGTGAAACTACTTTACTGTGTCAAGTTTCAAGAAGCTAGCACAAACCGTGTTGGATTTAGAGTTCCAAATACATCTATCAATATAGGAGAAAACAGAGTGAAACCTAAAAATTCAAACTGTTACTGGAAATGAACGCTTCAACATAGAAGAACGAAATTTGGGGAATCAAGTCGCCTTAGTGTACTGATCATTACCTGAAAGTATCATCCAGTTTGGGTGAAAAAATATTGGCTGTGATTTCTGGAGATTCGTAATTTTTGGAAGCTTGGCAACCCCTTTCCATGAAAGTGTTTCTCGCCAGTCACTGCTTAGGGCTACATCGAGAGGAAACAAAACATAGAGATAGAACGTGAAACTAGTTTACTGTGTCAAGTTTCAAGAAGCTAGCACAAACCGTGTTGGATTTAGAGTTCCAAATACATCTATCAATATAAGAGAAAACAGAGTGAAACCTAAAAATTCAAACTGTTACTGGAAATGAACGCTTCAACATAGAAGAACGCAATTTGGGGAACCAAGTCGCCTTAGTGTACTGATCATTACCTGAAAGTATCATCCAGTTTGGGTGAAAAAATATTGGCTGAGATTTCTGGAGATTCGTAATTTTTGGAAGCTTGGCAACCCCTTTCCATAAAAGTGTTTCTCGCCAGTCAGTGCTTAGGGCTACATCAAGAGGAAACAAAACATAGAGATAGAACGTGAAACTACTTCACTGTGTCCAGTTTCAAGAAGCTAGCACAAACCGTGTTAGATTTAGAGTTCCAAATACATCTATCAATATAGGAGAAAACAGAGTGAAACCTAAAAATTCAACCTGTTACTGGAAATGAACGCTTCAACATAGAAGAACGAAATTTGGGGAACCAAGTCGCCTTAGTGTACTGATCATTACCTGAAAGTATTTTCAAGTTTCGGTGAAAAAATATTTACTGAGATTTCTGGAGATTCGTAATTTTTAGAAGCTTGGCAACCCCTTTCCATGAAAGTGCTTCTCGCCAGTCACTGCTTAGGGCTACATCAAGAGGAAACAAACCATAGAGATACAACGTGAAACTACTTTACTGTGTCAAGTTTCAAGAAGCTAGCACAAACCGTGTTGGATTTAGAGTTCCAAATACATCTATCAATATAGGAGAAAACAGAGTGAAACCTAAAAATTCAAACTGTTACTGGAAATGAACGCTTCAACATAGAAGAACGAAATTTGGGGAATCAAGTCGCCTTAGTGTACTGATCATTACCTGAAAGTATCATCCAGTTTGGGTGAAAAAATATTGGCTGAGATTTCTGGAGATTCGTAATTTTTGGAAGCTTGGCAACCCCTTTCCATGAAAGTGTTTCTCGCCAGTCACTGCTTAGGGCTACATCGAGAGGAAACAAAACATAGAGATAGAACGTGAAACTAGTTTACTGTGTCAAGTTTCAAGAAGCTAGCACAAACCGTGTTGGATTTAGAGTTCCAAATACATCTATCAATATAAGAGAAAACAGAGTGAAACCTAAAAATTCAAACTGTTACTGGAAATGAACGCTTCAACATAGAAGAACGAAATTTGGGGAACCAAGTCGCCTTAGTGTACTGATCATTACCTGAAAGTATCATCCAGTTTGGGTGAAAAAATATTGGCTGAGATTTCTGGAGATTCGTAATTTTTGGAAGCTTCGCAACCCCTTTCCATAAAAGTGTTTCTCGCCAGTCAGTGCTTAGGGCTACATCAAGAGGAAACAAAACATAGAGATAGAACGTGAAACTACTTCACTGTGTCAAGTTTCAAGAAGCTAGCACAAACCGTGTTGGATTTAGAGTTCCAAATACATCTATCAATATAGGAGAAAACAGAGTGAAACCTAAAAATTCAAACTGTTACTGGAAATGAACGCTTCAACATAGAAGAACGAAATTTGGGGAACCAAGTCGCCTTAGTGTACTGAACATTACCTGAAAGTATTTTCCAGTTTGGGTGAAAAAATATTTACTGAGATTTCTGGAGATTCGTAATTTTTGGAAGCTTGGCAACCCCTTTCCATGAAAGTGCTTCTCGCCAGTCACTGCTTAGGGCTACATCAAGAGGAAACAAACCATAGAGATAGAACGTGAAACTACTTTACTGTGTCAAGTTTCAAGAAGCTAGCACAAACCGTGTTGGATTTAGAGTTCCGAATACATCTATCAATATAGGAGAAAACAGAGTGAAACCTAAAAATTCAAACTGTTACTGGAAATGAACGCTTCAACATAGAAGAACGAAATTTGGGGAACCCAGTCGCCTTAGTGTACTGATCATTACCTGAAAGTATCATCCAGTTTGGGTGAAAAAATATTGGCTGAGATTTCTGGAGATACGTAATTTTTGGAAGCTTGGCAACCTCTTTCCATGAAAGTGTTTCTCGCCTTCAGTGCTTAGGGCTACATAAAGAGGAAACAAAACATAGAGATAGAACGTGAAACTACTTTACTATGTCAAGTTTTAGGAAGCTAGCACAAACCGTGTTGGATTTAGAGTTCCAAATACATCTATCAATATAGGAGAAAAAAGAGTGAAACCTAAAAATTCAAACTGTTACTGGAAATGAACGCTTCAACATACAAGAACGAAATTTGGGGAACCAAGTCGCCTTCATGTACTGATCATTACCTGAAAGTATCATCCAGTTTGGGGTTAAAAAATATTTGCTGAGATTTCTGGAGATTCGTAACTTTTGGAAGCATCGCAACCCCTTTCCATGAAAGTGCTTCTCGCCAGTCACTGCTTAGGGCTACATCAAGAGGAAACAAACCATAGAGATACAACGTGAAACTACTTTACTGTGTCAAGTTTCAAGAAGCTAGCACAAACCGTGTTGGATTTAGAGTTCCAAATACATCTATCAATATAGGAGAAAAAAGAGTGAAACCTAAAAATTCAAACTGTTACTGGAAATGAACGCTTCAACATAGAAGAACGAAATTTGGGGAATCAAGTCGCCTTAGTGTACTGATCATTACCTGAAAGTATCATCCAGTTTGGGTGAAAAAATATTGGCTGAGATTTCTGGAGATTCGTAATTTTTGGAAGCTTGGCAACCCCTTTCCATGAAAGTGTTTCTCGCCAGTCACTGCTTAGGGCTACATCGAGAGGAAACAAAACATAGAGATAGAACGTGAAACTAGTTTACTGTGTCAAGTTTCAAGAAGCTAGCACAAACCGTGTTGGATTTAGAGTTCCAAATACATCTATCAATATAAGAGAAAACAGAGTGAAACCTAAAAATTCAAACTGTTACTGGAAATGAACGCTTCAACATAGAAGAACGAAATTTGGGGAACCAAGTCGCCTTAGTGTACTGATCATTACCTGAAAGTATCATCCAGTTTGGGTGAAAAAATATTGGCTGAGATTTCTGGAAATTCGTAATTTTTGGAAGCTTCGCAACCCCTTTCCATAAAAGTGTTTCTCGCCAGTCAGTGCTTAGGGCTACATCAAGAGGAAACAAAACATAGAGATAGAACGTGAAACTACTTCACTGTGTCAAGTTTCAAGAAGCTAGCACAAACCGTGTTGGATTTAGAGTTCCAAATACATCTATCAATATAGGAGAAAACAGAGTGAAACCTAAAAATTCAAACTGTTACTGGAAATGAATGCTTCAACATAGAAGAACGAAATTTGGGGAACCAAGTCGCCTTAGTGTATTGATCATTACCTGAAAGTATCATCCAGTTTGGGTGAAAAAATATTTACTGAGATTTCTTGAGATTTGTAATTTTTGGAAGCTTGGCAACCCCTTTCCATGAAAGTGCTTCTCGCCAGTCACTGCTTAGGGCTACATCAAGAGGAAACAAACCATAGAGATAGAACGTGAAACTACTTTACTGTGTCAAGTTTCAAGAAGCTAGCACAAACCGTGTTGGATTTAGAGTTCCAAATACATCTATCAATATAGGAGAAAACAGAGTGAAACCTAAAAATTCAAACTGTTACTGGAAATGAACGCTTCAACATAGAAGAACGAAATTTGGGGAACCAAGTCGCCTTAGTGTACTGATCATTACCTGAAAGTATCATCCAGTTTGGGTGAAAAAATATTGGCTGAGATTTTTGGAGATACGTAATTTTTGGAAGCTTGGCAACCTCTTTCCATGAAAGTGTTTCTTGCCTTCAGTGCTTAGGGCTACATCAAGAGGAAACAAAACATAGAGATAGAACGTGAAACTACTTTACTATGTCAAGTTTTAGGAAGCTAGCACAAACCGTGTTGGATTTAGAGTTCCAAATACATCTATCAATATAGGAGAAAAAAGAGTGAAACCTAAAAATTCAAACTGTTACTGGAAATGAACGCTTCAACATAGAAGAACGAAATTTGGGAAACCAAGTCGCCTTCGTTTACTGATCATTACCTGAAAGTATCCTCCAGTTTGGGGTTAAAAAATATTTGCTGAGATTTCTGGAGATTCGTAACTTTTGGAAGCATCGCAACCCCTTTCCATGAAAGTGCTTCTCACCAGTAAGTGCTTAGGGCTACATCAAGAGGAAACAAAACATAGAGATAGAACGTGAAACTACTTTACTGTGTCAAGTTTCAAGAAGCTAGCACAAACCGTGTTGGATTTAGAGTTCCAAATACATCTATCAATATAGGAGAAAACAGAGTGAAACCTAAAAATTCAAACTGTTACTGGAAATGAACGCTTCAACATAGAAGAACGAAATTTGGGGAACCAAGTCGCCTTCGTTTAATGATCATTACCTGAAAGTATCATCCAGTTTGGGTGAAAAAATATTGGCTGAGATTTCTGGAGATTCGTAATTTTTGGAAGCTTGTCAACCCCTTTCCATGAAAGTGCTTCTCGCCAGTCACTGCTTAGGGCTACATTAAGAGGAAATAAACCATAGAGATAGAACTTGAGACTACTTTACTGTGTCAAGTTTCAAGAAGCTAGCACAAACCGTGTTCGATTTAGAGTTCCAAATACATCTATCAATATAGGAGAAAAAAGAGTGAAACCTAAAAATTCAAACTGTTACTGGAAATGAACGCTTCAATATAGAAGAACGAAATTTGGGGAACCAAGTCGCCTTCGTGTACTGATCATTACCTGAAAGTGTCATCCAGTTTGTGTGAAAAAATATTTGCTGAGATTTCTGGAGATTCGTAATTTTTGGAAGCTTGGCAACCCCTTTCCATGAAAGTGCTTCTCGCCAGTCAGTGCTTAGGGCTACATCAAGAGGAAACAAAACATAGAGATAGAACGTGAAACTACTTTACTGTGTCAAGTTTCAAGAAGCTAGCACAAACCGTGTTGGATTTAGAGTTCCAAATACATCTATCAATATAGGAGAAAACAGAGTGATACCTAAAAATTCAAAGTGTTACTGGAAATGAACGCTTCAACATAGAAGAACGAAATTTGGGGAACCAAGTCGCCTTAGTGTACTGATCATTACCTGAAAGTATCATCCAGTTTGGGTGAAAAAATATTGGCTGAGATTTCTGGAGATTCGTAATTTTTGGAAGCTTGGAAACCCCTTTCCATGAAAGTGTTTCTCGCCAGTCACTGCTTAGGGCTACATCAAGAGGAAACAAAACATAGAGATAGAACGTGAAACTACTTTACTGTGTCAAGTTTCAAGAAGCTAGCACAAACCGTGTTGGATTTAGAGTTCCAAATACATCTATCATTATAGGAGAAAACAGAGTGAAACCTAAAAATTCAAACTGTTACTGGAAATGAACGCTTCAACATAGAAGAACGAAATTTGGGGAACCAAGTCGCCTTAGTGTACTGATCATTACCTGAAAGTATCATCCAGTTTGGGTGAAAAAATATTGGCTGAGATTTCTGGAGATTCGTAATTTTTGGAAGCTTGGCAACCTCTTTCCATGAAAGTGTTTCTCGCCTTCAGTGCTTAGGGCTACATCAAGAGGAAACAAAACATAGAGATAGAACGTGAAACTACTTTACTATGTCAAGTTTCAAGAAGCTAGCACAAACCGTGTTGGATTTAGAGTTCCAAATACATCTATCAATATAGGAGAAAACAGAGTGAAACCTAAAAATTCAAACTGTTACTGGAAATGAACGCTTCAACATAGAAGAACGAAATTTGGGGAACCAAGTCGCCTTAGTGTACTGATTATTACCTGAAAGTATCATCCAGTTTGGGTGAAAAAATATTTGCTGAGATTTCTGGAGATTCGTAATTTTTGGAAGCTTGGCAACCCCTTTCCATGAAAGTGCTTCTCGCCAGTCACTGCTTAGGGCTACATTAAGAGGAAACAAACCATAGAGATAGAACGTGATACTACTTTACTGTGTCAAGTTTCAAGAAGCTAGCACAAACCGTGTTGGATTTAGAGTTCCAAATACATCTATCAATATAGGAGAAAAAAGAGTGAAACCTAAAAATTCAAACTGTTACTGGAAATGAATGCTTCAACATAGAAGAACGAAATTTGGGGAACCAAGTCGCCTTAGTGTACTGATCATTACCTGAAAGTATCATCCAGTTTGGGTGAAAAAATATTTGCTGAGATTTCTGGAGATTCGTAATTTTTGGAAGCTTGGCAACCCCTTTCCATGAAAGTGCTTCTCGCCAGTCACTGCTTAGGGCTACATCAAGAGGAAACAAACCATAGAGATAGAACTTGAAACTACTTTACTGTGTCAAGTTTCAAGAAGCTAGCACAAACCGTGTTGGATTTAGAGTTCCAAATACATCTATCAATATAGGAGAAAACAGAGTGAAACCTAAAAATTCAAACTGTTACTGGAAATGAACGCTTCAACATAGAAGAACGAAATTTGGGGAACCAAGTCGCCTTCGTTTAATGATCATTACCTGAAAGTATCATCCAGTTTGGGTGAAAAAATATTGGCTGAGATTTCTGGAGATTCGTAATTTTTGCAAGCTTGGCAACCCCTTTCCATGAAAGTGCTTCTCCCCAGTCACTGCTTAGGGCTACATCAAGAGGAAACAAAACATAGAGATAGAACGTGAAACTATTTTACTGTGTCAAGTTTCAAGAAGCTAGCACAAACCGTGTTGGATTTAGAGTTCCAAATACATCTATCAATATAGGAGAAAACAGAGTGAAACCTAAAAATTCAACCTGTTACTGGAAATGAACGCTTCAACATAGAAGAACGAAATTTGGGGAACCAAGTCGCCTTAGTGTACTGATCATTACCTGAAAGTATTTTCAAGTTTCGGTGAAAAAATATTTACTGAGATTTCTGGAGATTCGTAATTTTTAGAAGCTTGGCAACCCCTTTCCATGAAAGTGCTTCTCGCCAGTCACTGCTTAGGGCTACATCAAGAGGAAACAAACCATAGAGATACAACGTGAAACTACTTTACTGTGTCAAGTTTCAAGAAGCTAGCACAAACCGTGTTGGATTTAGAGTTCCAAATACATCTATCAATATAGGAGAAAACAGAGTGAAACCTAAAAATTCAAACTGTTACTGGAAATGAACGCTTCAACATAGAAGAACGAAATTTGGGGAATCAAGTCGCCTTAGTGTACTGATCATTACCTGAAAGTATCATCCAGTTTGGGTGAAAAAATATTGGCTGTGATTTCTGGAGATTCGTAATTTTTGGAAGCTTGGCAACCCCTTTCCATGAAAGTGTTTCTCACCAGTCACTGCTTAGGGCTACATCGAGAGGAAACAAAACATAGAGATAGAACGTGAAACTAGTTTACTGTGTCAAGTTTCAAGAAGCTAGCACAAACCGTGTTGGATTTAGAGTTCCAAATACATCTATCAATATAAGAGAAAACAGAGTGAAACCTAAAAATTCAAACTGTTACTGGAAATGAACGCTTCAACATAGAAGAACGCAATTTGGGGAACCAAGTCGCCTTAGTGTACTGATCATTACCTGAAAGTATCATCCAGTTTGGGTGAAAAAATATTGGCTGAGATTTCTGGAGATTCGTAATTTTTGGAAGCTTGGCAACCCCTTTCCATAAAAGTGTTTCTCGCCAGTCAGTGCTTAGGGCTACATCAAGAGGAAACAAAACATAGAGATAGAACGTGAAACTACTTCACTGTGTCCAGTTTCAAGAAGCTAGCACAAACCGTGTTAGATTTAGAGTTCCAAATACATCTATCAATATAGGAGAAAACAGAGTGAAACCTAAAAATTCAAACTGTTACTGGAAATGAACGCTTCAACATAGAAGAACGAAATTTGGGGAACCAAGTCGCCTTAGTGTACTGAACATTACCTGAAAGTATTTTCCAGTTTGGGTGAAAAAATATTTACTGAGATTTCTGGAGATTCGTAATTTTTGGAAGCTTGGCAACCCCTTTCCATGAAAGTGCTTCTCGCCAGTCACTGCTTAGGGCTACATCAAGAGGAAACAAACCATAGAGATAGAACGTGAAACTACTTTACTGTGTCAAGTTTCAAGAAGCTAGCACAAACCGTGTTGGATTTAGAGTTCCGAATACATCTATCAATATAGGAGAAAACAGAGTGAAACCTAAAAATTCAAACTGTTACTGGAAATGAACGCTTCAACATAGAAGAACGAAATTTGGGGAACCCAGTCGCCTTAGTGTACTGATCATTACCTGAAAGTATCATCCAGTTTGGGTGAAAAAATATTGGCTGAGATTTCTGGAGATACGTAATTTTTGGAAGCTTGGCAACCTCTTTCCATGAAAGTGTTTCTCGCCTTCAGTGCTTAGGGCTACATAAAGAGGAAACAAAACATAGAGATAGAACGTGAAACTACTTTACTATGTCAAGTTTTAGGAAGCTAGCACAAACCGTGTTGGATTTAGAGTTCCAAATACATCTATCAATATAGGAGAAAAAAGAGTGAAACCTAAAAATTCAAACTGTTACTGGAAATGAACGCTTCAACATACAAGAACGAAATTTGGGGAACCAAGTCGCCTTCATGTACTGATCATTACCTGAAAGTATCATCCAGTTTGGGGTTAAAAAATATTTGCTGAGATTTCTGGAGATTCGTAACTTTTGGAAGCATCGCAACCCCTTTCCATGAAAGTGCTTCTCGCCAGTCACTGCTTAGGGCTACATCAAGAGGAAACAAACCATAGAGATACAACGTGAAACTACTTTACTGTGTCAAGTTTCAAGAAGCTAGCACAAACCGTGTTGGATTTAGAGTTCCAAATACATCTATCAATATAGGAGAAAAAAGAGTGAAACCTAAAAATTCAAACTGTTACTGGAAATGAACGCTTCAACATAGAAGAACGAAATTTGGGGAATCAAGTCGCCTTAGTGTACTGATCATTACCTGAAAGTATCATCCAGTTTGGGTGAAAAAATATTGGCTGAGATTTCTGGAGATTCGTAATTTTTGGAAGCTTGGCAACCCCTTTCCATGAAAGTGTTTCTCGCCAGTCACTGCTTAGGGCTACATCGAGAGGAAACAAAACATAGAGATAGAACGTGAAACTAGTTTACTGTGTCAAGTTTCAAGAAGCTAGCACAAACCGTGTTGGATTTAGAGTTCCAAATACATCTATCAATATAAGAGAAAACAGAGTGAAACCTAAAAATTCAAACTGTTACTGGAAATAAACGCTTCAACATAGAAGAACGAAATTTGGGGAACCAAGTCGCCTTAGTGTACTGATCATTACCTGAAAGTATCATCCAGTTTGGGTGAAAAAATATTGGCTGAGATTTCTGGAGATTCGTAATTTTTGGAAGCTTCGCAACCCCTTTCCATAAAAGTGTTTCTCGCCAGTCAGTGCTTAGGGCTACATCAAGAGGAAACAAAACATAGAGATATAACGTGAAACTACTTCACTGTGTCAAGTTTCAAGAAGCTAGCACAAACCGTGTTGGATTTAGAGTTCCAAATATATCTATCAATATAGGAGAAAACAGAGTGAAACCTAAAAATTCAAACTGTTACTGGAAATGAACGCTACAACATAGAAGAACGAAATTTGGGGAACCAAGTCGCCTTAGTGTACTGATCATTACCTGAAAGTATTTTCCAGTTTGGGTGAAAAAATATTTACTGAGATTTCTGGAGATTCGTAATTTTTGGAAGCTTGGCAACCCCTTTCCATGAAAGTGCTTCTCGCCAGTCACTGCTTAGGGCTACATCAAGAGGAAACAAACCATAGAGGTAGAACGTGAAACTACTTTACTGTGTCAAGTTTCAAGAAGCTAGCACAAACCGTGTTGGATTTAGAGTTCCGAATACATCTATCAATATAGGAGAAAACAGAGTGAAACCTAAAAATTCAAACTGTTACTGGAAATGAACGCTTCAACATAGAAGAACGAAATTTGGGGAACCAAGTCGCCTTAGTGTACTGATCATTACCTGAAAGTATCATCCAGTTTGGGTGAAAAAATATTGGCTGAGATTTCTGGAGATTCGTAATTTTTGGAAGCTTGGCAACCCCTTTCCATGAAAGTGCTTCTCGCCAGTCACTGCTTAGGGCTACATCAAGAGGAAACAAACCATAGAGATAGAACGTGAAACTACTTTACTGTGTCAAGTTTCAAGAAGCTAGCACAAACCGTGTTGGATTTAGAGTTCCGAATACATCTATCAATATAGGAGAAAACAGAGTGAAACCTAAAAATTCAAACTGTTACTGGAAATGAACGCTTCAACATAGAAGAACGAAATTTGGGGAACCCAGTCGCCTTAGTGTACTGATCATTACCTGAAAGTATCATCCAGTTTGGGTGAAAAAATATTGGCTGAGATTTCTGGAGATACGTAATTTTTGGAAGCTTGGCAACCTCTTTCCATGAAAGTGTTTCTCGCCTTCAGTGGTTAGGGCTACATCAAGAGGAAACAAAACATAGAGATAGAACGTGAAACTACTTTACTATGTCAAGTTTTAGGAAGCTAGCACAAACCGTGTTGGATTTAGAGTTCCAAATACATCTATCAATATAGGAGAAAAAAGAGTGAAACCTAAAAATTCAAACTGTTACTGGAAATGAACGCTTCAACATACAAGAACGAAATTTGGGGAACCAAGTCGCCTTCATGTACTGATCATTACCTGAAAGTATCATCCAGTTTGGGGTTAAAAAATATTTGCTGAGATTTCTGGAGATTCGTAACTTTTGGAAGCATCGCAACCCCTTTCCATGAAAGTGCTTCTCGCCAGTCACTGCTTAGGGCTACATCAAGAGGAAACAAACCATAGAGATAGAACGTGAAACTACTTTACTGTGTCAAGTTTCAAGAAGCTAGCACAAACCGTGTTGGATTTAGAGTTCCAAATACATCTATCAATATAGGAGAAAAAAGAGTGAAACCTAAAAATTCAAACTGTTACTGGAAATGAACGCTTCAACATAGAAGAACAAAATTTGGGGAATCAAGTCGCCTTAGTGTACTGATCATTACCTGAAAGTATCATCCAGTTTGGGTGAAAAAATATTGGCTGAGATTTCTGGAGATTCGTAATTTTTGGAAGCTTGGCAACCCCTTTCCATGAAAGTGTTTCTCGCCAGTCACTGCTTAGGGCTACATCGAGAGGAAACAAAACATAGAGATAGAACGTGAAACTAGTTTACTGTGTCAAGTTTCAAGAAGCTAGCACAAACCGTGTTGGATTTAGAGTTCCAAATATATCTATCAATATAGGAGAAAACAGAGTGAAACCTAAAAATTCAAACTGTTACTGGAAATGAACGCTTCAACATAGAAGAACGAAATTTGGGGAACCAAGTCGCCTTAGTGTACTGATCATTACCTGAAAGTATTTTCCAGTTTGGGTGAAAAAATATTTACTGAGATTTCTGGAGATTCGTAATTTTTGGAAGCTTGGCAACCCCTTTCCATGAAAGTGCTTCTCGCCAGTCACTGCTTAGGGCTACATCAAGAGGAAACAAAACATAGAGGTAGAACGTGAAACTACTTTACTGTGTCAAGTTTCAAGAAGCTAGCACAAACCGTGTTGGATTTAGAGTTCCGAATACATCTATCAATATAGGAGAAAACAGAGTGAAACCTAAAAATTCAAACTGTTACTGGAAATGAACGCTTCAACATAGAAGAACGAAATTTGGGGAACCAAGTCGCCTTAGTGTACTGATCATTACCTGAAAGTATCATCCAGTTTGGGTGAAAAAATATTGGCTGAGATTTCTGGAGATACGTAATTTTTGGAAGCTTGGCAACCTCTTTCCATGAAAGTGTTTCTCGCCTTCAGTGCTTAGGGCTACATCAAGAGGAAACAAAACATAGAGATAGAACGTGAAACTACTTTACTATGTCAAGTTTTAGGAAGCTAGCACAAACCGTGTTGGATTTAGAGTTCCAAATACATCTATCAATATAGGAGAAAAAAGAGTGAAACCTAAAAATTCAAACTGTTACTGGAAATGAACGCTTCAACATAGAAGAACGAAATTTGGGGAACCAAGTCGCCTTCGTGTACTGATCATTACCTGAAAGTATCATCCAGTTTGGGGTTAAAAAATATTTGCTGAGATTTCTGGAGATTCGTTACTTTTGGAAGCATCGCAACCCCTTTCCATGAAAGTGCTTCTCGCCAGTCAGTGCTTAGGGCTACATCAAGAGGAAACAAAACATAGAGATAGAACGTGAAACTATTTTACTGTGTCAAGTTTCAAGAAGCTAGCACAAACCGTGTTGGATTTAGAGTTCCAAATACATCTATCAATATAGGAGAAAACAGAGTGAAATCTAAAAATTCAAACTGTTACTGGCAATGAACGCTTCAACATAGAAGAACGAAATTTGGGGAACCAAGTCGCCTTCGTTTATTGATCATTACCTGAAAGTATCATCCAGTTTGGGTGAAAAAATATTGTCTGAGATTTCTGCAGATTCCTAATTTTTGGAAGCTTGGCAACCTCTTTCCATGAAAGTGTTTCTCGCCTTCAGTGCTTAGGGCTACATCAAGAGGAAACAAAACATAGAGATAGAACGTGAAAGTACTTTACTGTGTCAAGTTTCAAGAAGCTAGCACAAACCGTGTTGGATTTAGAGTTCCAAATACATCTATCAATATAGGAGAAAACAGAGTGAAACATAAAAATTCAAACTGTTACTGGAAATGAACACTTCAACATAAAAGAACGAAATTTGGGGAACCAAGTCGCCTTAGTGTACTGATCATTACCTGAAAGTATCATCCAGTTTGGGTGAAAAAATATTTGCTGAGATTTCTGGAGATTCGTAATTTTTGGAAGCTTGGCAACCCCTTTCCATGAAAGTGCTTCTCGCCAGTCAGTGCTTAGGGCTACATCAAGAGGAAACACAACATAGAGATAGAACGTGAAACTACTTTACTGTGTCAAGTTTCAAGAAGCTAGCACAAACCGTGTCGCATTTAGAGTTCCAAGTACATGTATCAATATAGTAGAAAACAGAGTGATACCTAAAAATTCAAAGTGTTACTGGAAATGAACGCTTCAACATAGAAGAACGAAATTTGGGGAACCAAGTCGCCTTAGTGTACTGATCATTACCTGAAAGTATCATCCAGTTTGGGTGAAAAAATATTGGCTGAGATTTCTGGAGATTCGTAATTTTTGGAAGCTTGGCAACCCCTTTCCATGAAAGTGTTTCTCGCCAGTCACTGCTTAGGGCTACATCAAGAGGAAACAAAACATAGAGATAGAACGTGAAACTACTTTACTGTGTCAAGTTTCAAGAAGCTAGCACAAACCGTGTCGGATTTAGAGTTCCAAGTACATGTATCAATATAGGAGAAAACAGAGTGAAACCTAAAAATTCAAACTGTTACTGGAAATGAACGCTTCAACATAGAAGAACGAAATTTGGGGAACCAAGTCGCCTTAGTGTACTGATCATTACCTGAAAGTATTTTCCAGTTTGGGTGAAAAAATATTTACTGAGATTTCTGGAGATTCGTAATTTTTGGAAGCTTGGCAACCCCTTTCCATGAAAGTGCTTCTCGCCAGTCACTGCTTAGGGCTACATCAAGAGGAAACAAACCATAGAGATAGAATGTGAAACTACTTTACTGTGTCAAGTTTCAAGAAGCTAGCACAAACCGTGTTGGATTTAGAGTTCCAAATACATCTATCAATATAGGAGAAAACAGAGTGAAACCTAAAAATTCAAACTGTTACTGGAAATGAACGCTTCAACATAGAAGAACGAAATTTGGGGAACCAAGTCGCCTTCGTTTAATGATCATTACCTGAAAGTATCATCCAGTTTGGGTGAAAAAATATTGGCTGAGATTTCTGGAGATTCGTAATTTTTGGAAGCTTGGCAACCCCTTTCCATGAAAGTGCTTCTCGCCAGTCACTGCTTAGGGCTACATTAAGAGGAAATAAACCATAGAGATAGAACGTGAAACTACTTTACTGTGTCAAGTTTCAAGAAGCTAGCACAAACCGTGTTCGATTTAGAGTTCCAAATACATCTATCAATATAGGAGAAAACAGAGTGAAACCTAAAAATTCAAACTGTTACTGGAAATGAACGCTTCAATATAGAAGAACGAAATTTGGGGAACCAAGTCGCCTTCGTGTACTGATCATTACCTGAAAGTATCATCCAGTTTGTGTGAAAAAATATTTGCTGAGATTTCTGGAGATTCGTAATTTTTGGAAGCTTGGCAACCCCTTTCCATGTAAGTGCTTCTCGCCAGTCAGTGCTTAGGGCTACATCAAGAGGAAACAAAACATAGAGATAGAACGTGAAACTACTTTACTGTGTCAAGTTTCAAGAAGCTAGCACAAACCGTGTTGGATTTAGAGTTCCAAATACATCTATCAATATAGGAGAAAACAGAGTGATACCTAAAAATTCAAAGTGTTACTGGAAATGAACGCTTCAACATAGAAGAACGAAATTTGGGGAACCAAGTCGCCTTAGTGTACTGATCATTACCTGAAAGTATCATCCAGTTTGGGTGAAAAAATATTGGCTGAGATTTCTGGAGATTCGTAATTTTTGGAAGCTTGGCAACCCCTTTCCATGAAAGTGCTTCTTGCCAGTCACTGCTTAGGGCTACATCAAGAGGAAACAAAACATAGAGATAGAACGTGAAACTACTTTACTGTGTCAAGTTTCAAGAAGCTAGCACAAACTGTGTTGGATTTAGAGTTCCAAATACATCTATCATTATAGGAGAAAACAGAGTGAAACCTAAAAATTCAAACTGTTACTGGAAATAAACGCTTCAACATAGAAGAACGAAATTTGGGGAACCAAGTCGCCTTAGTGTACTGATCATTACCTGAAAGTATCATCCAGTTTGGGTGAAAAAATATTGGCTGAGATTTCTGGAGATTCGTAATTTTTGGAAGCTTGGCAACCTCTTTCCATGAAAGTGTTTCTCGCCTTCAGTGCTTAGGGCTACATCAAGAGGAAACAAAACATAGAGATAGAACGTGAAACTACTTTACTATGTCAAGTTTCAAGAAGCTAGCACAAACCGTGTTGGATTTAGAGTTCCAAATACATCTATCAATATAGGAGAAAACAGAGTGAAACCTAAAAATTCAAACTGTTACTGGAAATGAACGCTTCAACATAGAAGAACGAAATTTGGGGAACCAAGTCGCCTTAGTGTACTGATTATTACCTGAAAGTATCATCCAGTTTGGGTGAAAAAATATTTGCTGAGATTTCTGGAGATTCGTAATTTTTGGAAGCTTGGCAACCCCTTTCCATGAAAGTGCTTCTCGCCAGTCACTGCTTAGGGCTACATTAAGAGGAAACAAACCATAGAGATAGAACGTGAGACTACTTTACTGTGTCAAGTTTCAAGAAGCTAGCACAAACCGTGTTGGATTTAGAGTTCCAAATACATCTATCAATATAGGAGAAAAAAGAGTGAAACCTAAAAATTCAAACTGTTACTGGAAATGAATGCTTCAACATAGAAGAACAAAATTTGGGGAACCAAGTCGCCTTCGTGTACTGATCATTACCTGAAAGTATCATCCAGTTTGGGGTTAAAAAATATTTGCTGAGATTTCTGGAGATTCGTAACTTTTGGAAGCATCGCAACCCCTTTCCATGAAAGTGCTTCTCGCCAGTCAGTGCTTAGGGCTACATCAAGAGGAAACAAAACATAGAGATAGAACGTGAAACTACTTTCCTGTGTCAAGTTTCAAGAAGCTAGCACAAACCGTGCTGGATTTAGAGTTCCAAATACATCTATCAATATAGGAGAAAACAGAGTGTAACCTAAAAATTCAAACTGTTACTGGAAATGAACGCTTCAACATAGAAGAACGAAATTTGGGGAACCAAGTCGCCTTCGTTTACTGATCATTACCTGAAAGTATCAACCAGTTTGGGTGAAAAAATATTGGATGAGATTTCTGGAGATTCGTAATTTTTGGAAGCTTGGCAACCCCTTTCCATGAAAGGGTTTCTCGCCTTCAGTGCTTAGGGCTACATCAAGAGGAAACAAAACATAGAGATTGAACATGAAACTACTTTACTGTGTCAAGTTTCAAGAAGCTAGCACAAACCGTGTTGGATTTAGAGTTCCAAATACATCTATCAATATAGGAGAAAACAGAGTGATACCTAAAAATTCAAAGTGTTACTGGAAATGAACGCTTCAACATAGAAGAACGAAATTTGGGGAACCAAGTCGCCTTAGTGTCCTGATCATTACCTGAAAGTATCATCCAGTTTGGGTGAAAAAATATTGGCTGAGATTTCTGGAGATTCGTAATTTTTGGAAGCTTGGCAACCCCTTTCCATGAAAGTGCTTCTCGCCAGTCACTGCTTAGGGCTACAGTAAGAGGAAATAAACCATAGTGATAGAACGTGAAACTACTTTACTGTGTCAAGTTTCAAGAAGCTAGCACAAACCGTGTTCGATTTAGAGTTCCAAATACATCTATCAATATAGGAGAAAACAGAGTGAAACCTAAAAATTCAAACTGTTACTGGAAATGAACGCTTCAATATAGAAGAACGTAATTTGGGGAACCAAGTCGCCTTCGTGTACTGATCATTACCTGAAAGTATCATCCAGTTTGTGTGAAAAAATATTTGCTGAGATTTCTGGAGATTCGTAATTTTTGGAAGCTTGGCAACCCCTTTCCATGTAAGTGCTTCTCGCCAGTCAGTGCTTAGGGCTACATCAAGAGGAAACAAAACATAGAGATAGAACGTGAAACTACTTTACTGTGTCAAGTTTCAAGAAGCTAGCACAAACCGTGTTGGATTTAGAGTTCCAAATACATCTATCAATATAGGAGAAAACAGAGTGATACCTAAAAATTCAAAGTGTTACTGGAAATGAACGCTTCAACATAGAAGAACGAAATTTGGGGAACCAAGTCGCCTTAGTGTACTGATCATTACCTGAAAGTATCATCCAGTTTGGGTGAAAAAATATTGGCTGAGATTTCTGGAGATTCGTAATTTTTGGAAGCTTGGCAACCCCTTTCCATGAAAGTGCTTCTTGCCAGTCACTGCTTAGGGCTACATCAAGAGGAAACAAAACATAGAGATAGAACGTGAAACTACTTTACTGTGTCAAGTTTCAAGAAGCTAGCACAAACTGTGTTGGATTTAGAGTTCCAAATACATCTATCATTATAGGAGAAAACAGAGTGAAACCTAAAAATTCAAACTGTTACTGGAAATGAACGCTTCAACATAGAAGAACGAAATTTGGGGAACCAAGTCGCCTTAGTGTACTGATCATTACCTGAAAGTATCATCCAGTTTGGGTGAAAAAATATTGGCTGAGATTTCTGGAGATTCGTAATTTTTGGAAGCTTGGCAACCCCTTTCCATGAAAGTGCTTCTCGCCAGTCACTGCTTAGGGCTACATCAAGAGGAAACAAAACATAGAGATAGAACGTGAAACTACTTTACTGTGTCAAGTTTCAAGAAGCTAGCACAAACCGTGTCGGATTTAGAGTTCCAAGTACATGTATCAATATAGGAGAAAACAGAGTGATACCTAAAAATTCAAACTGTTACTGGAAATGAACGCTTCAACATAGAAGAACGACATTTGGGGAACCAAGTCGCCTTCGTTTACTGATCATTACCTGAAAGTATCATCCAGTTTGGCTGAAAAAATATTTGCTGAGATTTCTGGAGATTCGTAATTTTTGGAAGCTTGGAAACCACTTTCCATGAAAGTGTTTCTCGCCAGTCACTGCTTAGGGCTACATCAAGAGGAAACAAAACATAGAGATAGAACGTGAAACTACTTTACTGTGTCAAGTTTCAAGAAGCTAGCACAAACCGTGTTGGATTTAGAGTTCCAAATACATCTATCAATATAGGAGAAAACAGAGTGATACCTAAAAATTCAAAGTGTTACTGGAAATGAACGCTTCAACATAGAAGAACGAAATTTGGGGAACCAAGTCGCCTTAGTGTACTGATCATTACCTGAAAGTATCATCCAGTTTGGGTGAAAAAATATTGGCTGAGATTTCTGGAGATTCGTAATTTTTGGAAGCTTGGAAACCCCTTTCCATGAAAGTGTTTCTCGCCAGTCACTGCTTAGGGCTACATCAAGAGGAAACAAAACATAGTGATAGAACGTGAAACTACTTTACTGTGTCAAGTTTCAAGAAGCTAGCACAAACTGTGTTGGATTTAGAGTTCCAAATACATCTATCATTATAGGAGAAAACAGAGTGAAACCTAAAAATTCAAACTGTTACTGGAAATGAACGCTTCAACATAGAAGAACGAAATTTGGGGAACCAAGTCGCCTTAGTGTACTGATCATTACCTGAAAGTATCATCCAGTTTGGGTGAAAAAATATTGGCTGAGATTTCTGGAGATTCGTAATTTTTGGAAGCTTGGCAACCCCTTTCCATGAAAGTGCTTCTCGCCAGTCACTGCTTAGGGCTACATCAAGAGGAAACAAAACATAGAGATAGAACGTGAAACTACTTTACTGTGTCAAGTTTCAAGAAGCTAGCACAAACCATGTCGGATTTAGAGTTCCAAGTACATGTATCAATATAGGAGAAAACAGAGTGATACCTAAAAATTCAAACTGTTACTGGAAATGAACGCTTCAACATAGAAGAACGAAATTTGGGGAACCAAGTCGACTTAGTGTACTGATCATTACCTGAAAGTATCATCCAGTTTGGGTGAAAAAATATTTGCTGAGATTTCTGGAGATTCGTAATTTTTGGAAGCTTGGAAACCCCTTTCCATGAAAGTGTTTCTCGCCAGTCACTGCTTAGGGCTACATCAAGAGGAAACAAAACATAGAGATAGAACGTGAAACTACTTTACTGTGTCAAGTTTCAAGAAGCTAGCACAAACCATGTTGGATTTAGAGTTCCAAATACATCTATCAATATAGGAGAAAACAGAGTGATACCTAAAAATTCAAAGTGTTACTGGAAATGAACGCTTCAACATAGAAGAACGAAATTTGGGGAACCAAGTCGCCTTAGTGTACTGATCATTACCTGAAAGTATCATCCAGTTTGGGTGAAAAAATATTGGCTGAGATTTCTGGAGATTCGTAATTTTTGGAAGCTTGGAAACCCCTTTCCATGAAAGTGTTTCTCGCCAGTCACTGATTAGGGCTACATCAAGAGGAAACAAAACATAGAGATAGAACGTGAAACTACTTTACTGTGTCAAGTTTCAAGAAGCTAGCACAAACCGTGTTGGATTTAGAGTTCCAAATACATCTATCAATATAGGAGAAAAAAGAGTGAAACCTAAAAATTCAAACTGTTACTGGAAATGAATGCTTCAACATAGAAGAACGAAATTTGGGGAACCAAGTCGCCTTCGTGTACTGATCATTACCTGAAAGTATCATCCAGTTTGGGGTTAAAAAAATATTTGCTGAGATTTCTGGAGATTCGTAACTTTTGGAAGCATCGCAACCCCTTTCCATGAAAGTGCTTCTCGCCAGTCAGTGCTTAGGGCTACATCAAGAGGAAACAAAACATAGAGATAGAACGTGAAACTACTTTACTGTGTCAAGTTTCAAGAAGCTAGCACAAACCGTGCTGGATTTAGAGTTCCAAATACATCTATCAATATAGGAGAAAACAGAGTGAAACCTAAAAATTCAAACTGTTACTGGAAATGAACGCTTCAACATAGAAGAACGAAATTTGGGGAACCAAGTCGCCTTCGTTTACTGATCATTACCTGAAAGTATCAACCAGTTTGGGTGAAAAAATATTGGCTGAGATTTCTGGAGATTCGTAATTTTTGGAAGCTTGGCAACCCCTTTCCATGAAAGGGTTTCTCGCCTTCAGTGCTTAGGGCTACATCAAGAGGAAACAAAACATAGAGATAGAACATGAAACTACTTTACTGTGTCAAGTTTCAAGAAGCTAGCACAAACCGTGTTGGATTTAGAGTTCCAAATACATCTATCAATATAGGAGAAAACAGAGTGATACCTAAAAATTCAAAGTGTTACTGGAAATGAACGCTTCAACATAGAAGAACGAAATTTGGGGAACCAAGTCGCCTTAGTGTCCTGATCATTACCTGAAAGTATCATCCAGTTTGGGTGAAAAAATATTGGCTGAGATTTCTGGAGATTCGTAATTTTTGGAAGCTTGGCAACCCCTTTCCATGAAAGTGCTTCTCGCCAGTCACTGCTTAGGGCTACAGTAAGAGGAAATAAACCATAGAGATAGAACGTGAAACTACTTTACTGTGTCAAGTTTCAAGAAGCTAGCACAAACCGTGTTGGATTTAGAGTTCCAAATACATCTATCAATATAGGAGAAAACAGAGTGATACCTAAAAATTCAAAGTGTTACTGGAAATGAACGCTTCAACATAGAAGAACGAAATTTGGGGAACCAAGTCGCCTTAGTGTACTGATCATTACCTGAAAGTATCATCCAGTTTGGGTGAAAAAATATTGGCTGAGATTTCTGGAGATTCGTAATTTTTGGAAGCTTGGCAACCCCTTTCCATGAAAGTGCTTCTTGCCAGTCACTGCTTAGGGCTACATCAAGAGGAAACAAAACATAGAGATAGAACGTGAAACTACTTTACTGTGTCAAGTTTCAAGAAGCTAGCACAAACTGTGTTGGATTTAGAGTTCCAAATACATCTATCATTATAGGAGAAAACAGAGTGAAACCTAAAAATTCAAACTGTTACTGGAAATGAACGCTTCAACATAGAAGAACGAAATTTGGGGAACCAAGTCGCCTTAGTGTACTGATCATTACCTGAATGTATCATCCAGTTTGGGTGAAAAAATATTGGCTGAGATTTCTGGAGATTCGTAATTTTTGGAAGCTTGGCAACCCCTTTCCATGAAAGTGCTTCTCGCCAGTCACTGCTTAGGGCTACATCAAGAGGAAACAAAACATAGAGATAGAACGTGAAACTACTTTACTGTGTCAAGTTTCAAGAAGCTAGCACAAACCGTGTCGGATTTAGAGTTCCAAGTACATGTATCAATATAGGAGAAAACAGAGTGATACCTAAAAATTCAAACTATTACTGGAAATGAACGCTTCAACATAGAAGAACGAAATTTGGGGAACCAAGTCGACTTAGTGTACTGATCATTACCTGAAAGTATCATCCAGTTTGGGTGAAAAAATATTTGCTGAGATTTCTGGAGATTCGTAATTTTTGGAAGCTTGGAAACCCCTTTCCATGAAAGTGTTTCTCGCCAGTCACTGCTTAGGGCTACATCAAGAGGAAACAAAACATAGTGATAGAACGTGAAACTACTTTACTGTGTCAAGTTTCAAGAAGCTAGCACAAACCGTGTTGGATTTAGAGTTCCAAATACATCTATCAATATAGGAGAAAACAGAGTGATACCTAAAAATTCAAAGTGTTACTGGAAATGAACGCTTCAACATAGAAGAACGAAATTTGGGGAACCAAGTCGCCTTAGAGTACTGATCATTACCTGAAAGTATCATCCAGTTTGGGTGAAAAAATATTGGCTGAGATTTCTGGAGATTCGTAATTTTTGGAAGCTTGGAAACCCCTTTCCATGAAAGTGTTTCTCGCCAGTCACTGCTTAGGGCTACATCAAGAGGAAACAAAACATAGAGATAGAACGTGAAACTACTTTACTGTGTCAAGTTTCAAGAAGCTAGCACAAACTGTGTTGGATTTAGAGTTCCAAATACATCTATCATTATAGGAGAAAACAGAGTGAAACCTAAAAATTCAAACTGTTACTGGAAATGAACGCTTCAACATAGAAGAACGAAATTTGGGGAACCAAGTCGCCTTAGTGTACTGATCATTACCTGAAAGTATCATCCAGTTTGGGTGAAAAAATATTGGCTGAGATTTCTGGAGATTCGTAATTTTTGGAAGCTTGGCAACCTCTTTCCATGAAAGTGTTTCTCGCCTTCAGTGCTTAGGGCTACATCAAGAGGAAACAAAACATAGAGATAGACGTGAAACTACTTTACTATGTCAAATTTCAAGAAGCTAGCACAAACCGTGTTGGATTTAGAGTTCCAAATACATCTATCAATATAGGAGAAAACAGAGTGAAACCTAAAAATTCAAACTGTTACTGGAAATGAACGCTTCAACATAGAAGAACGAAATTTGGGGAACCAAGTCGCCTTAGTGTACTGATGATTACCTGAAAGTATCATCCAGTTTGGGTGAAAAAATATTTGCTGAGATTTCTGGAGATTCGTAATTTTTGGAAGCTTGGCAACCCCTTTCCATGAAAGTGCTTCTCGCCAGTCACTGCTTAGGGCTACATTAAGAGGAAACAAACCATAGAGATAGAACGTGAGACTACTTTACTGTGTCAAGTTTCAAGAAGCTAGCACAAACCGTGTTGGATTTAGAGTTCCAAATACATCTATCAATATAGGAGAAAAAAGAGTGAAACCTAAAAATTCAAACTGTTACTGGAAATGAATGCTTCAACATAGAAGAACGAAATTTGGGGAACCAAGTCGCCTTCGTGTACTGATCATTACCTGAAAGTATCATCCAGTTTGGGGTTAAAAAATATTTGCTGAGATTTCTGGAGATTCGTAACTTTTGGAAGCATCGCAACCCCTTTCCATGAAAGTGCTTCTCGCCAGTCAGTGCTTAGGGCTACATCAAGAGGAAACAAAACATAGAGATAGAACGTGAAACTACTTTACTGTGTCAAGTTTCAAGAAGCTAGCACAAACCGTGCTGGATTTAGAGTTCCAAATACATCTATCAATATAGGAGAAAACAGAGTGAAACCTAAAAATTCAAACTGTTACTGGAAATGAACGCTTCAACATAGAAGAACGAAATTTGGGGAACCAAGTCGCCTTCGTTTACTGATCATTACCTGAAAGTATCAACCAGTTTGGGTGAAAAAATATTGGATGAGATTTCTGGAGATTCGTAATTTTTGGAAGCTTGGCAACCCCTTTCCATGAAAGGGTTTCTCGCCTTCAGTGCTTAGGGCTACATCAAGAGGAAACAAAACATAGAGATAGAACATGAAACTACTTTACTGTGTCAAGTTTCAAGAAGCTAGCACAAACCGTGTTGGATTTAGAGTTCCAAATACATCTATCAATATAGGAGAAAACAGAGTGATACCTAAAAATTCAAAGTGTTACTGGAAATGAATGCTTCAACATAGAAGAACGAAATTTGGGGAACCAAGTCGCCTTAGTGTCCTGATCATTACCTGAAAGTATCATCCAGTTTGGGTGAAAAAATATTGGCTGAGATTTCTGGAGATTCGTAATTTTTGGAAGCTTGGCAACCCCTTTCCATGAAAGTGCTTCTCGCCAGTCACTGCTTAGGGCTACAGTAAGAGGAAATAAACCATAGAGATAGAACGTGAAACTACTTTACTGTGTCAAGTTTCAAGAAGCTAGCACAAACCGTGTTCGATTTAGAGTTCCAAATACATCTATCAATATAGGAGAAAACAGAGTGAAACCTAAAAATTCAAACTGTTACTGGAAATGAACGCTTCAATATAGAAGAACGAAATTTGGGGAATCAAGTCGCCTTAGTGTACTGATCATTACCTGAAAGTATCATCCAGTTTGTGTGAAAAAATATTTGCTGAGATTTCTGGAGATTCGTAATTTTTGGAAGCTTGGCAACCCCTTTCCATGTAAGTGCTTCTCGCCAGTCAGTGCTTAGGGCTACATCAAGAGGAAACAAAACATAGAGATAGAACGTGAAACTACTTTACTGTGTCAAGTTTCAAGAAGCTAGCACAAACCGTGTTGGATTTAGAGTTCCAAATACATCTATCAATATAGGAGAAAACAGAGTGATACCTAAAAATTCAAAGTGTTACTGGAAATGAACCCTTCAACATAGAAGAACGAAATTTGGGGAACCAAGTCGCCTTAGTGTACTGATCATTACCTGAAAGTATCATCCAGTTTGGGTGAAAAAATATTGGCTGAGATTTCTGGAGATTCGTAATTTTTGGAAGCTTGGCAACCCCTTTCCATGAAAGTGCTTCTTGCCAGTCACTGCTTAGGGCTACATCAAGAGGAAACAAAACATAGAGATAGAACGTTAAACTACTTTACTGTGTCAAGTTTCAAGAAGCTAGCACAAACTGTGTTGGATTTAGAGTTCCAAATACATCTATCATTATAGGAGAAAACAGAGTGAAACCTAAAAATTCAAACTGTTACTGGAAATGAACGCTTCAACATAGAAGAACGAAATTTGGGGAACCAAGTCGCCTTAGTGTACTGATCATTACCTGAAAGTATCATCCAGTTTGGGTGAAAAAATATTGGCTGAGATTTCTGGAGATTCGTAATTTTTGGAAGCTTGGCAACCCCTTTCCATGAAAGTGCTTCTCGCCAGTCACTGCTTAGGGCTACATCAAGAGGAAACAAAACATAGAGATAGAACGTGAAACTACTTTACTGTGTCAAGTTTCAAGAAGCTAGCACAAACCGTGTCGGATTTAGAGTTCCAAGTACATGTATCAATATAGGAGAAAACAGAGTGATACCTAAAAATTCAAACTATTACTGGAAATGAACGCTTCAACATAGAAGAACGAAATTTGGGGAACCAAGTCGACTTAGTGTACTGATCATTACCTGAAAGTATCATCCAGTTTGGGTGAAAAAATATTTGCTGAGATTTCTGGAGATTCGTAATTTTTGGAAGCTTGGAAACCCCTTTCCATGAAAGTGTTTCTCGCCAGTCACTGCTTAGGGCTACATCAAGAGGAAACAAAACATAGAGATAGAACGTGAAACTACTTTACTGTGTCAAGTTTCAAGAAGCTAGCACAAACCATGTTGGATTTAGAGTTCCAAATACATCTATCAATATAGGAGAAAACAGAGTGATACCTAAAAATTCAAAGTGTTACTGGAAATGAACGCTTCAACATAGAAGAACGAAATTTGGGGAACCAAGTCGCCTTAGAGTACTGATCATTACCTGAAAGTATCATCCAGTTTGGGTGAAAAAATATTGGCTGAGATTTCTGGAGATTCGTAATTTTTGGAAGCTTGGAAACCCCTTTCCATGAAAGTGTTTCTCGCCAGTCACTGCTTAGGGCTACATCAAGAGGAAACAAAACATAGAGATAGAACGTGAAACTACTTTACTGTGTCAAGTTTCAAGAAGCTAGCACAAACTGTGTTGGATTTAGAGTTCCAAATACATCTATCATTATAGGAGAAAACAGAGTGAAACCTAAAAATTCAAACTGTTACTGGAAATGAACGCTTCAACATAGAAGAACGAAATTTGGGGAACCAAGTCGCCTTAGTGTACTGATCATTACCTGAAAGTATCATCCAGTTTGGGTGAAAAAATATTGGCTGAGATTTCTGGAGATTCGTAATTTTTGGAAGCTTGGCAACCTCTTTCCATGAAAGTGTTTCTCGCCTTCAGTGCTTAGGGCTACATCAAGAGGAAACAAAACATAGAGATAGAACGTGAAACTACTTTACTATGTCAAGTTTCAAGAAGCTAGCACAAACCGTGTTGGATTTAGAGTTCCAAATACATCTATCAATATAGGAGAAAACAGAGTGAAACCTAAAAATTCAAACTGTTACTGGAAATGAACGCTTCAACATAGAAGAACGAAATTTGGGGAACCAAGTCGCCTTAGTGTACTGATTATTACATGAAAGTATCATCCAGTTTGGGTGAAAAAATATTTGCTGAGATTTCTGGAGATTCGTAATATTTGGAAGCTTGGCAACCCCTTTCCATGAAAGTGCTTCTCGCCAGTCACTGCTTAGGGCTACATTAAGAGGAAACAAACCATAGAGATAGAACGTGAGACTACTTTACTGTGTCAAGTTTCAAGAAGCTAGCACAAACCGTGTTGGATTTAGAGTTCCAAATACATCTATCAATATAGGAGAAAAAAGAGTGAAACCTAAAAATTCAAACTGTTACTGGAAATGAATGCTTCAACATAGAAGAACGAAATTTGGGGAACCAAGTCGCCTTCGTGTACTGATCATTACCTGAAAGTATCATCCAGTTTGGGGTTAAAAAATATTTGCTGAGATTTCTGGAGATTCGTAACTTTTGGAAGCATCGCAACCCCTTTCCATGAAAGTGCTTCTCGCCAGTCAGTGCTTAGGGCTACATCAAGAGGAAACAAAACATAGAGATAGAACGTGAAACTACTTTACTGTGTCAAGTTTCAAGAAGCTAGCACAAACCGTGCTGGATTTAGAGTTCCTAATACATCTATCAATATAGGAGAAAACAGAGTGAAACCTAAAAATTCAAACTGTTACTGGAAATGAACGCTTCAACATAGAAGAACGAAATTTGGGGAACCAAGTCCCCTTCGTTTACTGATCATTACCTGAAAGTATCAACCAGTTTGGGTGAAAAAATATTGGATGAGATTTCTGGAGATTCGTAATTTTTGGAAGCTTGGCAACCCCTTTCCATGAAAGGGTTTCTCGCCTTCAGTGCTTAGGGCTACATCAAGAGGAAACAAAACATAGAGATAGAACATGAAACTACTTTACTGTGTCAAGTTTCAAGAAGCTAGCACAAACCGTGTTGGATTTAGAGTTCCAAATACATCTATCAATATAGGAGAAAACAGAGTGATACCTAAAAATTCAAAGTGTTACTGGAAATGAACGCTTCAACATAGAAGAACGAAATTTGGGGAACCAATCGCCTTAGTGTCCTGATCATTACCTGAAAGTATCATCCAGTTTGGGTGAAAAAATATTGGCTGAGATTTCTGGAGATTCGTAATTTTTGGAAGCTTGGCAACCCCTTTCCATGAAAGTGTTTCTCGCCAGTCACTGCTTAGGGCTACATCAAGAGGAAACAAAACATAGAGATAGAAAGTGAAACTACTTTACTGTGTCAAGTTTCAAGAAGCTAGCACAAACCGTGTTGGATTTAGAGTTCCAAATACATCTATCAATATAGGAGAAAACAGAGTGAAACCTCAAAATTCAAACTGTTACTGGAAATGAACGCTTCAACATAGAAGAACGAAATTTGGGGAACCAAGTCGCCTTCGTTTAGTGATCATTACCTGAAAGTATCATCCAGTTTGGGTGAAAAAATATTGGCTGAGATTTCTGGAGATTCGTAATTTTTGGAAGCTTGGCAACCGCTTTCCATGAAAGTGTTTCTCGCCTTCAGTGCTTAGGGCTACATCAAGAGGAAACAAAACATAGAGATAAAACGTGAAACTACTTTACTGTGTCAAGTTTCAAGAAGCTAGCACAAACCGTGTCGGATTTAGAGTTCCAAGAACATGTATCAATATAGGAGAAAACAGAGTGATACCTAAAAATTCAAACTATTACTGGAAATGAATGCTTCAACATAGAAGAACGAAATTTGGGGAACCAAGTCGACTTAGTGTACTGATCATTACCTGAAAGTATCATCCAGTTTGGCTGAAAAAATATTTGCTGAGATTTCTGGAGATTCGTAATTTTTGGAAGCTTGGCAACCCCTTTCCATGAAAGTGTTTCTCGCCAGTCACTGCTTAGGGCTACATCAAGAGGAAACAAAACATAGAGATAGAACGTGAAACTACTTTACTGTGTCAAGTTTCAAGAAGCTAGCACAAACCGTGTTGGATTTAGAGTTCCAAATACATCTATCAATATAGGAGAAAACAGAGTGATACCTAAAAATTCAAAGTGTTACTGGAAATGAACGCTTCAACATAGAAGAACGAAATTTGGGGAACCAAGACACCTTCGTGTACTGATCATTACCTGAAAGTATCATCCAGTTTGGGGTTAAAAAATATTTGCTGAGATTTCTGGAGATTCGTAACTTTTGGAAGCATCGCAACCCCTTTCCATGAAAGTGCTTCTCGCCAGTCAGTGCTTAGGGCTACATCAAGAGGAAACAAAACATAGAGATAGAACGTGAAACTACTTTACTGTGTCAAGTTTCAAGAAGCTAGCACAAACCGTGTTGGATTTAGAGTTCCAAATACATCTATCAATATAGGAGAAAACAGAGTGAAACCTAAAAATTCAAACTGTTACTGGAAATGAACGCTTCAACATAGAAGAACGAAATTTGGGGAACCAAGTCGCCTTCGTTTACTGATCATTACCTGAAAGTATCATCCAGTTTGGGTGAAAAAATATTGGCTGAGATTTCTGGAGATTCGTAATTTTTGGAAGCTTGGCAACCTCTTTCCATGAAAGTGTTTCTCGCCTTCAGTGCTTAGGGCTACATCAAGAGGAAACAAAACATAGAGATAGAACGTGAAACTACTTTACTGTGTCAAGTTTCAAGAAGCTAGCACAAACCGTGTTGGATTTAGAGTTCCAAATACATCTATCAATATAGGAGAAAACAGAGTGAAACATAAAAATTCAAACTGTTACTGGAAATGAACACTTCAACATAAAAGAACGAAATTTGGGAACCAAGTCGCCTTAGTGTACTGATCATTACCTGAAAGTATCATCCAGTTTGGGTGAAAAAATATTTGCTGATATTTCTGGAGATTCGTAATTTTTGGAAGCTTGGCAACCCCTTTCCATGAAAGTGCTTCTCGCCAGTCACTGCTTAGGGCTACATTAAGAGGAAACAAACCATAGAGATAGAACGTGAAACTACTTTACTGTGTCAAGTTTCAAGAAGCTAGCACAAACCGTGTTCGATTTAGAGTTCCAAATACATCTATCAATATAGGAGAAAAAAGAGTGAAACCTAAAAATTCAAACTGTTACTGGAAATGAACGCTTCAATATAGAAGAACGAAATTTGGGGAACCAAGTCACATTCGTGTACTGATCATTACCTGAAAGTATCATCCAGTTTGGGTGAAAAAATATTTGCTGAGATTTCTGGAGGTTCGTAATTTTTGGAAGCTTGGCAACCCCTTTCCATGAAAGTGCTTCTCGCCAGTCAGTGCTTAGGGCTACATCAAGAGGAAACAAAACATAGAGATAGAACGTGAAACTACTTTACTGTGTCAAGTTTCAAGAAGCTAGCACAAACCGTGTTGGATTTCGAGTTCCAAATACATCTATCAATATAGGAGAAAACAGAGTGAAACCTAAAAATTCAAACTGTTACTGGAAATGAACGCTTCAACATAGAAGAACGAAATTTGGGGAACCAAGTCGCCTTAGTGTACTGATCATTACCTGAAAGTATCATCCAGTTTGGGTGAAAAAATATTGGCTGAGATTTCTGGAGATTCGTAATTTTTGGAAGCTTGGCAACCCCTTTCCATGAAAGTGTTTCTCGCCAGTCACTGCTTAGGGCTACATCAAGAGGAAACAAAACATAGAGATAGAACGGGAAACTACTTTACTGTGTCAAGTTTCAAGAAGCTAGCACAAACCGTGTTGGATTTAGAGTTCCAAATACATCTATCAATATAGGAGAAAAAAGAGTGAAACCTAAAAATTCAAACTGTTACTGGAAATGAACGCTTCAACATAGAAGAACGAAATTTGGGGAACCAAGTCGCCTTCATGTACTGATCATTACCTGAAAGTATCATCCAGTTTGGGGTTAAAAAATATTTGCTGAGATTTCTGGAGATTCGTAACTTTTGGAAGCATCGCAACCCCTTTCCATGAAAGTGCTTCTCGCCAGTCACTGCTTAGGGCTACATTAAGAGGAAACAAACCATAGAGAAAGAACGTGAAACTACTTTACTGTGTCAAGTTTCAAGAAGCTAGCACAAACCGTGTTCGATTTAGAGTTCCAAATACATCTATCAATATAGGAGAAAAAAGAGTGAAACCTAAAAATTCAAACTGTTACTGGAAATGAACGCTTCAATATAGAAGAACGAAATTTGGGGAACCAAGTCGCATTCGTGTACTGATCATTACCTGAAAGTATCATCCAGTTTGGGTGAAAAAATATTTGCTGAGATTTCTGGAGATTCGTAATTTTTGGAAGCTTGGCAACCCCTTTCCATGAAAGTGCTTCTCGCCAGTCAGTGCTTAGGGCTACATCAAGAGGAAACAAAACATAGAGATAGAACGTGAAACTACTTTACTGTGTCAAGTTTCAAGAAGCTAGCACAAACCGTGTTGGATTTAGAGTTCCAAATACATCTATCAATATAGGAGAAAACAGAGTGAAACCTAAAAATTCAAACTGTTACTGGAAATGAACGCTTCAACATAGAAGAACGAAATTTGGGGAACCAAGTCGCCTTAGTGTACTGATCATTACCTGAAAGTATCATCCAGTTTGGGTGAAAAAATATTGGCTGAGATTTCTGGAGATTCGTAATTTTTGGAAGCTTGGCAACCCCTTTCCATGAAAGTGTTTCTCGCCAGTCAGTGCTTAGGGCTACATCAAGAGGAAACAAAACATAGAGATAGAACGTTAAACTACTTTACTGTGTCAAGTTTCAAGAAGCTAGCACAAACCGTGTTGGATTTAGAGTTCCAAATACATCTATCAATATAGGAGAAAACAGAGTGAAACCTAAAAATTCAAACTGTTACTGGAAATGAACGCTTCAACATAGAAGAACGAAATTTGGGGAACCAAGTCGCCTTAGTGTACTGATCATTACCTGAAAGTATTTTCCAGTTTGGGTGAAAAAATATTTACTGAGATTTCTGGAGATTCGTAATTTTTGGAAGCTTGGCAATCCCTTTCCATGAAAGGGCTTCTCGCCAGTCACTGCTTAGGGCTACATCAAGAGGAAACAAACCATAGAGATAGAACGTGAAACTACTTGACTGTGTCAAGTTTCAAGAAGCTAGCACAAACCGTGTTGGATTTAGAGTTCCAAATACATCTATCAATATAGGAGAAAACAGAGTGAAACCTAAAAATTCAAACTGTTACTGGAAATGAACGCTTCAACATAGAAGAACGAAATTTGGGGAACCAAGTCGCCTTAGTGTACTGATCATTACCTGAAAGTATTTTCCAGTTTGGGTGAAAAAATATTTACTGAGATTTCTGGAGATTCGTAATTTTTGGAAGCTTGGCAATCCCTTTCCATGAAAGGGCTTCTCGCCAGTCACTGCTTAGGGCTACATCAAGAGGAAACAAACCATAGAGATAGAACGTGAAACTACTTTACTGTGTCAAGTTTCAAGAAGCTAGCACAAACCGTGTTGGATTTAGAGTTCCAAATACATCTATCAATATAGGAGAAAACAGAGTGAAACCTAAAAATTCAAACTGTTACTGGAAATGAACGCTTCAACATAGAAGAACGAAATTTGGGGAACCAAGTCGCCTTAGTGTACTGATCATTACCTGAAAGTATCATCCAGTTTGGGTGAAAAAATATTGGCTGAGATTTCTGGAGATACGTAATTTTTGGAAGCTTGGCAACCTCTTTCCATGAAAGTGTTTCTCGCCTTCAGTGCTTAGGGCTACATCAAGAGGAAACAAAACATAGAGATAGAACGTGAAACTACTTTACTATGTCAAGTTTTAGGAAGCTAGCACAAACCGTGTTGGATTTAGAGTTCCAAATACATCTATCAATATAGGAGAAAAAAGAGTGAAACCTAAAAATTCAAACTGTTACTGGAAATGAACGCTTCAACATAGAAGAACGAAATTTGGGGAACGAAGTCGCCTTCGTGTACTGATCATTACCTGAAAGTATCATCCAGTTTGGGGTTAAAAAATATTTGCTGAGATTTCTGGAGATTCGTAACTTTTGGAAGCATCGCAACCCCTTTCCATGAAAGTGCTTCTCGCCAGTCAGTGCTTAGGGCTACCTCAAGAGGAAACAAAACATAGAGATAGAACGTGAAACTACTTTACTGTGTCAAGTTTCAAGAAGCTAGCACAAACCGTGTTGGATTTAGAGTTCCAAATACATCTATCAATATAGGAGAAAACAGAGTGAAACCTAAAAATTCAAACTGTTACTGGAAATGAACGCTTCAACATAGAAGAACGAAATTTGGGGAACCAAGTCGCCTTCGTTTACTGATCATTACCTGAAAGTATCATCCAGTTTGGGTGAAAAAATATTGGCTGAGATTTCTGGAGATTCGTAATTTTTGGAAGCTTGGCAACCTCTTTCCATGAAAGTGCTTCTCGCCTTCAGTGCTTAGGGCTACATCAAGAGGAAACAAAACATAGAGATAGAACGTGAAACTACTTTACTGTGTCAACTTTCAAGAAGCTAGCACAAACCGTGTTGGATTTAGAGTTCCAAATACATCTATCAATATAGGAGAAAACAGAGTGAAACCTAAAAATTCAAACTGTTACTGGAAATGAACACTTCAACATAAAAGAACGAAATTTGGGGAACCAAGTCGCCTTAGTGTACTGATCATTACCTGAAAGTATCATCCAGTTTGGGTGAAAAAATATTTGCTGAGATTTCTGGAGATTCGTAATTTTTGGAAGCTTGGCAACCCCTTTCCATGAAAGTGCTTCTCGCCAGTCACTGCTTAGGGCTACATTAAGAGGAAACAAACCATAGAGATAGAACGTGAAACTACTTTACTGTGTCAAGTTTCAAGAAGCTAGCACAATCCGTGTTCGATTTAGAGTTCCAAATACATCTATCAATATAGGAGAAAAAAGAGTGAAACCTAAAAATTCAAACTGTTACTGGAAATGAACGCTTCAATATAGAAGAACGAAATTTGGGGAACCAAGTCGCCTTCGTGTACTGATCATTACCTGAAAGTATCATCCAGTTTGGGTGAAAAAATATTTGCTGAGATTTCTGGAGATTCGTAATTTTTGGAAGCTTGGCAACCCCTTTCCATGAAAGTGCTTCTCGCCAGTCAGTGCTTAGGGCTACATCAAGAGAAAACAAAACATAGAGTAGAACGTGAAACTACTTTACTGTGTCAAGTTTCAAGAAGCTAGCACAAACCGTGTTGGATTTAGAGTTCCAAATACATCTATCAATATAGGAGAAAACAGAGTGAAACCTAAAAATTCAAACTGTTACTGGAAATGAACGCTTCAACATAGAAGAACAAAATTTGGGGAACCAAGTCGCCTTCGTTTACTGATCATTACCTGAAAGTATCATCCATTTTGGGTGAAAAAATATTGGCTGAGATTTCTGGAGATTCGTAATTTTTGGAAGCTTGGCAACCCCTTTCCATGAAAGTGTCTCTCGCCTTCAGTGCTTAGGGCTACATCAAGAGGAAACAAAACATAGAGATAGAACGTGAAACTACTTTACTGTGTCAATTTTAAAGAAGCTAGCACAAACCGTGTCGGATTTAGAGTTCCAAGTACATGTATCAATATAGGAGAAAACAGAGTGATACCTAAAAATTCAAACTATTACTGGAAATGAACGCTTCAACATAGAAGAACGAAATTTGGGGAACCAAGTCGACTTAGTGTACTGATCATTACCTGAAAGTATCATCCAGTTTGGGTGAAAAAATATTTGCTGAGATTTCTGGAGATTCGTAATTTTTGGAAGCTTGGAAACCCCTTTCCATGAAAGTGTTTCTCGCCAGTCACTGCTTAGGGCTACATCAAGAGGAAACAAAACATAGAGATAGAACGTGAAACTACTTTACTGTGTCAAGTTTCAAGAAGCTAGCACAAACCGTGTTGGATTTAGAGTTCCAAATACATCTATCAATATAGGAGAAAACAGAGTGATACCTAAAAATTCAAAGTGTTACTGGAAATGAACGCTTCAACATAGAAGAATGAAATTTGGGGAACCAAGTCGCCTTAGTGTACTGATCATTACCTGAAAGTATCATCCAGTTTGGGTGAAAAAATATTGGCTGAGATTTCTGGAGATTCGTAATTTTTGGAAGCTTGGAAACCCCTTTCCATGAAAGTGTTTCTCGCCAGTCACTGCTTAGGGCTACATCAAGAGGAAACAAAACATAGAGATAGAACGTGAAACTACTTTACTGTGTCAAGTTTCAAGAAGCTAGCACAAACTGTGTTGGATTTAGAGTTCCAAATACATCTATCAATATAGGAGAAAACAGAGTGAAACCTAAAAATTCAAACTCTTACTGGAAATGAACGCTTCAACATAGAAGAACGAAATTTGGGGAACCAAGTTGCCTTAGTGTACTGATCATTACCTGAAAGTATCATCCAGTTTGGGTGAAAAAATATTGGCTGAGATTTCTGGAGATTCGTAATTTTTGGAAGCTTGGCAACCTCTTTCCATGAAAGTTTTTGTCGCCTTCAGTGCTTAGGGCTACATCAAGAGGAAACAAACCATAGAGATAGAACGTGAAACTACTTTACTGTGTCAAGTTTCAAGAAGCTAGCACAAACCGTGTTGGATTTAGAGTTCCAAATACATCTATCAATATAGGAGAAAAAAGAGTGAAACCTAAAAATTCAAACTGTTACTGGAAATGAACGCTTCAACATAGAAGAACGAAATTTGGGGAACCAAGTCGCCTTCGTGTACTGATCATTACCTGAAAGTATCATCCAGTTCGGGGTTAAAAAATATTTGCTGAGATTTCTGGAGATTCGTATCTTTTGGAGGCATCGCAACCCCTTTCCATGAAAGTGCTTCTCGCCAGTCAGTGCTTAGGGCTACATCAAGAGGAAACAAAACATAGAGATAGAACGTGAAACTACTTTACTGTGTCAAGTTTCAAGAAGCTAGCACAAACTGTGTTGGATTTAGAGTTCCAAATACATCTATCAATATAGGAGAAAACAGAGTGAAACCTAAAAATTCAAACTGTTACTGGAAATGAACGCTTCAACATAGAAGAACGAAATTTGGGGAACCAAGTCGCCTTAGTGTACTGATCATTACCTGAAAGTATCATCCAGTTTGGGTGAAAAAATATTGGCTGAGATTTCTGGAGATTCGTAATTTTTGGAAGCTTGGCAACCTCTTTCCATGAAAGTGTTTGTCGGCTTCAGTGCTTAGGGCTACATCAAGAGGAAACAAACCATAGAGATAGAACGTGAAACTACTTTACTGTGTCAAGTTTCAAGAAGCTAGCACAAACCGTGTTCGATTTAGAGTTCCAAATACATCTATCAATATAGGAGAAAACAGAGTGAAACCTAAAAATTCAAACTGTTACTGGAAATGAACACTTCAACATAAAAGAACGAAATTTGGGGAACCAAGTCGCCTTAGTGTACTGATCATTACCTGAAAGTATCATCCAGTTTGGGTGAAAAAATATTTGCTGAGATTTCTGGAGATTCGTAATTTTTGGAAGCTTGGCAACCCCTTTCCATGAAAGTGCTTCTCGCCAGTCAGTGCTTAGGGCTACATCAAGAGGAAACAAAACATAGAGATAGAACGTGAAACTACTTTACTGTGTCAAGTTTCAAGAAGCTAGCACAAACCGTGTTGGATTTAGAGTTCCAAATACATCTATCAATATAGGAGAAAACAGAGTGAAACCTAAAAATTCAAACTGTTACTGGAAATGAACGCTTCAACATAGAAGAACGAAATTTGGGGAACCAAGTCGCCTTCGTGTACTGATCATTACCTGAAAGTATCATCCTGTTTGGGTGAAAAAATATTTGCTGAGATTTCTGGAGATTCGTAATTTTTGGAAGCTTGGCAACCCCTTTCCATGAAAGTGCTTCTCGCCAGTCAGTGCTTAGGGCTACATCAAGAGAAAACAAAACATAGAGTAGAACGTGAAACTACTTTACTGTGTCAAGTTTCAAGAAGCTAGCACAAACCGTGTTGGATTTAGATTTCCAAATACATCTATCAATATAGGAGAAAACAGAGTGAAACCTAAAAATTCAAACTGTTACTGGAAATGAACGCTTCAACATAGAAGAACGACATTTGGGGAACCAAGTCGCCTTCGTTTACTGATCATTACCTGAAAGTATCATCCAGTTTGGCTGAAAAAATATTTGCTGAGATTTCTGGAGATTCGTAATTTTTGGAAGCTTGGAAACCACTTTCCATGAAAGTGTTTCTCGCCAGTCACTGCTTAGGGCTACATCAAGAGGAAACAAAACATAGAGATAGAACGTGAAACTACTTTACTGTGTCAAGTTTTAAGAAGCTAGCACAAACCGTGTTGGATTTAGAGTTCCAAATACATCTATCAATATAGGAGAAAACAGAGTGATACCTAAAAATTCAAAGTGTTACTGGAAATGAACGCTTCAACATAGAAGAACGAAATTTGGGGAACCAAGTCGCCTTAGTGTACTGATCATTACCTGAAAGTATCATCCAGTTTGGGTGAAAAAATATTGGCTGAGATTTCTGGAGATTCGTAATTTTTGGAAGCTTGGAAACCCCTTTCCATGAAAGTGTTTCTCGCCAGTCACTGCTTAGGGCTACATCAAGAGGAAACAAAACATAGAGATAGAACGTGAAACTACTTTACTGTGTCAAGTTTCAAGAAGCTAGCACAAACTGTGTTGGATTTAGAGTTCCAAATACATCTATCATTATAGGAGAAAACAGAGTGAAACCTAAAAATTCAAACTGTTACTGGAAATGAACGCTTCAACATAGAAGAACGAAATTTGGGGAACCAAGTCGCCTTAGTGTACTGATCATTACCTGAAAGTATCATCCAGTTTGGGTGAAAAAATATTGGCTGAGATTTCTGGAGATTCGTAATTTTTGGAAGCTTGGCAACCCCTTTCCATGAAAGTGCTTCTCGCCAGTCACTGCTTAGGGCTACATCAAGAGGAAACAAAACATAGAGATAGAACGTGAAACTACTTTACTGTGTCAAGTTTCAAGAAGCTAGCACAAACCATGTCGGATTTAGAGTTCCAAGTACATGTATCAATATAGGAGAAAACAGAGTGATACCTAAAAATTCAAACTGTTACTGGAAATGAACGCTTCAACATAGAAGAACGAAATTTGGGGAACCAAGTCGACTTAGTGTACTGATCATTACCTGAAAGTATCATCCAGTTTGGGTGAAAAAATATTTGCTGAGATTTCTGGAGATTCGTAATTTTTGGAAGCTTGGAAACCCCTTTCCATGAAAGTGTTTCTCGCCAGTCACTGCTTAGGGCTACATCAAGAGGAAACAAAACATAGAGATAGAACGTGAAACTACTTTACTGTGTCAAGTTTCAAGAAGCTAGCACAAACCATGTTGGATTTAGAGTTCCAAATACATCTATCAATATAGGAGAAAACAGAGTGATACCTAAAAATTCAAAGTGTTACTGGAAATGAACGCTTCAACATAGAAGAACGAAATTTGGGGAACCAAGTCGCCTTAGTGTACTGATCATTACCTGAAAGTATCATCCAGTTTGGGTGAAAAAATATTGGCTGAGATTTCTGGAGATTCGTAATTTTTGGAAGCTTGGAAACCCCTTTCCATGAAAGTGTTTCTCGCCAGTCACTGATTAGGGCTACATCAAGAGGAAACAAAACATAGAGATAGAACGTGAAACTACTTTACTGTGTCAAGTTTCAAGAAGCTAGCACAAACCGTGTTGGATTTAGAGTTCCAAATACATCTATCAATATAGGAGAAAAAAGAGTGAAACCTAAAAATTCAAACTGTTACTGGAAATGAATGCTTCAACATAGAAGAACGAAATTTGGGGAACCAAGTCGCCTTCGTGTACTGATCATTACCTGAAAGTATCATCCAGTTTGGGGTTAAAAAAATATTTGCTGAGATTTCTGGAGATTCGTAACTTTTGGAAGCATCGCAACCCCTTTCCATGAAAGTGCTTCTCGCCAGTCAGTGCTTAGGGCTACATCAAGAGGAAACAAAACATAGAGATAGAACGTGAAACTACTTTACTGTGTCAAGTTTCAAGAAGCTAGCACAAACCGTGCTGGATTTAGAGTTCCAAATACATCTATCAATATAGGAGAAAACAGAGTGAAACCTAAAAATTCAAACTGTTACTGGAAATGAACGCTTCAACATAGAAGAACGAAATTTGGGGAACCAAGTCGCCTTCGTTTACTGATCATTACCTGAAAGTATCAACCAGTTTGGGTGAAAAAATATTGGCTGAGATTTCTGGAGATTCGTAATTTTTGGAAGCTTGGCAACCCCTTTCCATGAAAGGGTTTCTCGCCTTCAGTGCTTAGGGCTACATCAAGAGGAAACAAAACATAGAGATAGAACATGAAACTACTTTACTGTGTCAAGTTTCAAGAAGCTAGCACAAACCGTGTTGGATTTAGAGTTCCAAATACATCTATCAATATAGGAGAAAACAGAGTGATACCTAAAAATTCAAAGTGTTACTGGAAATGAACGCTTCAACATAGAAGAACGAAATTTGGGGAACCAAGTCGCCTTAGTGTCCTGATCATTACCTGAAAGTATCATCCAGTTTGGGTGAAAAAATATTGGCTGAGATTTCTGGAGATTCGTAATTTTTGGAAGCTTGGCAACCCCTTTCCATGAAAGTGCTTCTCGCCAGTCACTGCTTAGGGCTACAGTAAGAGGAAATAAACCATAGAGATAGAACGTGAAACTACTTTACTGTGTCAAGTTTCAAGAAGCTAGCACAAACCGTGTTGGATTTAGAGTTCCAAATACATCTATCAATATAGGAGAAAACAGAGTGATACCTAAAAATTCAAAGTGTTACTGGAAATGAACGCTTCAACATAGAAGAACGAAATTTGGGGAACCAAGTCGCCTTAGTGTACTGATCATTACCTGAAAGTATCATCCAGTTTGGGTGAAAAAATATTGGCTGAGATTTCTGGAGATTCGTAATTTTTGGAAGCTTGGCAACCCCTTTCCATGAAAGTGCTTCTTGCCAGTCACTGCTTAGGGCTACATCAAGAGGAAACAAAACATAGAGATAGAACGTGAAACTACTTTACTGTGTCAAGTTTCAAGAAGCTAGCACAAACTGTGTTGGATTTAGAGTTCCAAATACATCTATCATTATAGGAGAAAACAGAGTGAAACCTAAAAATTCAAACTGTTACTGGAAATGAACGCTTCAACATAGAAGAACGAAATTTGGGGAACCAAGTCGCCTTAGTGTACTGATCATTACCTGAATGTATCATCCAGTTTGGGTGAAAAAATATTGGCTGAGATTTCTGGAGATTCGTAATTTTTGGAAGCTTGGCAACCCCTTTCCATGAAAGTGCTTCTCGCCAGTCACTGCTTAGGGCTACATCAAGAGGAAACAAAACATAGAGATAGAACGTGAAACTACTTTACTGTGTCAAGTTTCAAGAAGCTAGCACAAACCGTGTCGGATTTAGAGTTCCAAGTACATGTATCAATATAGGAGAAAACAGAGTGATACCTAAAAATTCAAACTATTACTGGAAATGAACGCTTCAACATAGAAGAACGAAATTTGGGGAACCAAGTCGACTTAGTGTACTGATCATTACCTGAAAGTATCATCCAGTTTGGGTGAAAAAATATTTGCTGAGATTTCTGGAGATTCGTAATTTTTGGAAGCTTGGAAACCCCTTTCCATGAAAGTGTTTCTCGCCAGTCACTGCTTAGGGCTACATCAAGAGGAAACAAAACATAGTGATAGAACGTGAAACTACTTTACTGTGTCAAGTTTCAAGAAGCTAGCACAAACCGTGTTGGATTTAGAGTTCCAAATACATCTATCAATATAGGAGAAAACAGAGTGATACCTAAAAATTCAAAGTGTTACTGGAAATGAACGCTTCAACATAGAAGAACGAAATTTGGGGAACCAAGTCGCCTTAGAGTACTGATCATTACCTGAAAGTATCATCCAGTTTGGGTGAAAAAATATTGGCTGAGATTTCTGGAGATTCGTAATTTTTGGAAGCTTGGAAACCCCTTTCCATGAAAGTGTTTCTCGCCAGTCACTGCTTAGGGCTACATCAAGAGGAAACAAAACATAGAGATAGAACGTGAAACTACTTTACTGTGTCAAGTTTCAAGAAGCTAGCACAAACTGTGTTGGATTTAGAGTTCCAAATACATCTATCATTATAGGAGAAAACAGAGTGAAACCTAAAAATTCAAACTGTTACTGGAAATGAACGCTTCAACATAGAAGAACGAAATTTGGGGAACCAAGTCGCCTTAGTGTACTGATCATTACCTGAAAGTATCATCCAGTTTGGGTGAAAAAATATTGGCTGAGATTTCTGGAGATTCGTAATTTTTGGAAGCTTGGCAACCTCTTTCCATGAAAGTGTTTCTCGCCTTCAGTGCTTAGGGCTACATCAAGAGGAAACAAAACATAGAGATAGAACGTGAAACTACTTTACTATGTCAAGTTTCAAGAAGCTAGCACAAACCGTGTTGGATTTAGAGTTCCAAATACATCTATCAATATAGGAGAAAACAGAGTGAAACCTAAAAATTCAAACTGTTACTGGAAATGAACGCTTCAACATAGAAGAACGAAATTTGGGGAACCAAGTCGCCTTAGTGTACTGATGATTACCTGAAAGTATCATCCAGTTTGGGGTTAAAAAATATTTGCTGAGATTTCTGGAGATTCGTAACTTTTGGAAGCATCGCAACCCCTTTCCATGAAAGTGCTTCTCGCCAGTCAGTGCTTAGGGCTACATCAAGAGGAAACAAAACATAGAGATAGAACGTGAAACTACTTTACTGTGTCAAGTTTCAAGAAGCTAGCACAAACCGTGCTGGATTTAGAGTTCCAAATACATCTATCAATATAGGAGAAAACAGAGTGAAACCTAAAAATTCAAACTGTTACTGGAAATGAACGCTTCAACATAGAAGAACGAAATTTGGGGAACCAAGTCGCCTTCGTTTACTGATCATTACCTGAAAGTATCAACCAGTTTGGGTGAAAAAATATTGGATGAGATTTCTGGAGATTCGTAATTTTTGGAAGCTTGGCAACCCCTTTCCATGAAAGGGTTTCTCGCCTTCAGTGCTTAGGGCTACATCAAGAGGAAACAAAACATAGAGATAGAACATGAAACTACTTTACTGTGTCAAGTTTCAAGAAGCTAGCACAAACCGTGTTGGATTTAGAGTTCCAAATACATCTATCAATATAGGAGAAAACAGAGTGATACCTAAAAATTCAAAGTGTTACTGGAAATGAATGCTTCAACATAGAAGAACGAAATTTGGGGAACCAAGTCGCCTTAGTGTCCTGATCATTACCTGAAAGTATCATCCAGTTTGGGTGAAAAAATATTGGCTGAGATTTCTGGAGATTCGTAATTTTTGGAAGCTTGGCAACCCCTTTCCATGAAAGTGCTTCTCGCCAGTCACTGCTTAGGGCTACAGTAAGAGGAAATAAACCATAGAGATAGAACGTGAAACTACTTTACTGTGTCAAGTTTCAAGAAGCTAGCACAAACCGTGTTCGATTTAGAGTTCCAAATACATCTATCAATATAGGAGAAAACAGAGTGAAACCTAAAAATTCAAACTGTTACTGGAAATGAACGCTTCAATATAGAAGAACGAAATTTGGGGAATCAAGTCGCCTTAGTGTACTGATCATTACCTGAAAGTATCATCCAGTTTGTGTGAAAAAATATTTGCTGAGATTTCTGGAGATTCGTAATTTTTGGAAGCTTGGCAACCCCTTTCCATGTAAGTGCTTCTCGCCAGTCAGTGCTTAGGGCTACATCAAGAGGAAACAAAACATAGAGATAGAACGTGAAACTACTTTACTGTGTCAAGTTTCAAGAAGCTAGCACAAACCGTGTTGGATTTAGAGTTCCAAATACATCTATCAATATAGGAGAAAACAGAGTGATACCTAAAAATTCAAAGTGTTACTGGAAATGAACCCTTCAACATAGAAGAACGAAATTTGGGGAACCAAGTCGCCTTAGTGTACTGATCATTACCTGAAAGTATCATCCAGTTTGGGTGAAAAAATATTGGCTGAGATTTCTGGAGATTCGTAATTTTTGGAAGCTTGGCAACCCCTTTCCATGAAAGTGCTTCTTGCCAGTCACTGCTTAGGGCTACATCAAGAGGAAACAAAACATAGAGATAGAACGTTAAACTACTTTACTGTGTCAAGTTTCAAGAAGCTAGCACAAACTGTGTTGGATTTAGAGTTCCAAATACATCTATCATTATAGGAGAAAACAGAGTGAAACCTAAAAATTCAAACTGTTACTGGAAATGAACGCTTCAACATAGAAGAACGAAATTTGGGGAACCAAGTCGCCTTAGTGTACTGATCATTACCTGAAAGTATCATCCAGTTTGGGTGAAAAAATATTGGCTGAGATTTCTGGAGATTCGTAATTTTTGGAAGCTTGGCAACCCCTTTCCATGAAAGTGCTTCTCGCCAGTCACTGCTTAGGGCTACATCAAGAGGAAACAAAACATAGAGATAGAACGTGAAACTACTTTACTGTGTCAAGTTTCAAGAAGCTAGCACAAACCGTGTCGGATTTAGAGTTCCAAGTACATGTATCAATATAGGAGAAAACAGAGTGATACCTAAAAATTCAAACTATTACTGGAAATGAACGCTTCAACATAGAAGAACGAAATTTGGGGAACCAAGTCGACTTAGTGTACTGATCATTACCTGAAAGTATCATCCAGTTTGGGTGAAAAAATATTTGCTGAGATTTCTGGAGATTCGTAATTTTTGGAAGCTTGGAAACCCCTTTCCATGAAAGTGTTTCTCGCCAGTCACTGCTTAGGGCTACATCAAGAGGAAACAAAACATAGAGATAGAACGTGAAACTACTTTACTGTGTCAAGTTTCAAGAAGCTAGCACAAACCATGTTGGATTTAGAGTTCCAAATACATCTATCAATATAGGAGAAAACAGAGTGATACCTAAAAATTCAAAGTGTTACTGGAAATGAACGCTTCAACATAGAAGAACGAAATTTGGGGAACCAAGTCGCCTTAGAGTACTGATCATTACCTGAAAGTATCATCCAGTTTGGGTGAAAAAATATTGGCTGAGATTTCTGGAGATTCGTAATTTTTGGAAGCTTGGAAACCCCTTTCCATTAAAGTGTTTCTCGCCAGTCACTGCTTAGGGCTACATCAAGAGGAAACAAAACATAGAGATAGAACGTGAAACTACTTTACTGTGTCAAGTTTCAAGAAGCTAGCACAAACTGTGTTGGATTTAGAGTTCCAAATACATCTATCATTATAGGAGAAAACAGAGTGAAACCTAAAAATTCAAACTGTTACTGGAAATGAACGCTTCAACATAGAAGAACGAAATTTGGGGAACCAAGTCGCCTTAGTGTACTGATCATTACCTGAAAGTATCATCCAGTTTGGGTGAAAAAATATTGGCTGAGATTTCTGGAGATTCGTAATTTTTGGAAGCTTGGCAACCTCTTTCCATGAAAGTGTTTCTCGCCTTCAGTGCTTAGGGCTACATCAAGAGGAAACAAAACATAGAGATAGAACGTGAAACTACTTTACTATGTCAAGTTTCAAGAAGCTAGCACAAACCGTGTTGGATTTAGAGTTCCAAATACATCTATCAATATAGGAGAAAACAGAGTGAAACCTAAAAATTCAAACTGTTACTGGAAATGAACGCTTCAACATAGAAGAACGAAATTTGGGGAACCAAGTCGCCTTAGTGTACTGATTATTACATGAAAGTATCATCCAGTTTGGGTGAAAAAATATTTGCTGAGATTTCTGGAGATTCGTAATATTTGGAAGCTTGGCAACCCCTTTCCATGAAAGTGCTTCTCGCCAGTCACTGCTTAGGGCTACATTAAGAGGAAACAAACCATAGAGATAGAACGTGAGACTACTTTACTGTGTCAAGTTTCAAGAAGCTAGCACAAACCGTGTTGGATTTAGAGTTCCAAATACATCTATCAATATAGGAGAAAAAAGAGTGAAACCTAAAAATTCAAACTGTTACTGGAAATGAATGCTTCAACATAGAAGAACGAAATTTGGGGAACCAAGTCGCCTTCGTGTACTGATCATTACCTGAAAGTATCATCCAGTTTGGGGTTAAAAAATATTTGCTGAGATTTCTGGAGATTCGTAACTTTTGGAAGCATCGCAACCCCTTTCCATGAAAGTGCTTCTCGCCAGTCAGTGCTTAGGGCTACATCAAGAGGAAACAAAACATAGAGATAGAACGTGAAACTACTTTACTGTGTCAAGTTTCAAGAAGCTAGCACAAACCGTGCTGGATTTAGAGTTCCTAATACATCTATCAATATAGGAGAAAACAGAGTGAAACCTAAAAATTCAAACTGTTACTGGAAATGAACGCTTCAACATAGAAGAACGAAATTTGGGGAACCAAGTCCCCTTCGTTTACTGATCATTACCTGAAAGTATCAACCAGTTTGGGTGAAAAAATATTGGATGAGATTTCTGGAGATTCGTAATTTTTGGAAGCTTGGCAACCCCTTTCCATGAAAGGGTTTCTCGCCTTCAGTGCTTAGGGCTACATCAAGAGGAAACAAAACATAGAGATAGAACATGAAACTACTTTACTGTGTCAAGTTTCAAGAAGCTAGCACAAACCGTGTTGGATTTAGAGTTCCAAATACATCTATCAATATAGGAGAAAACAGAGTGATACCTAAAAATTCAAAGTGTTACTGGAAATGAACGCTTCAACATAGAAGAACGAAATTTGGGGAACCAATCGCCTTAGTGTCCTGATCATTACCTGAAAGTATCATCCAGTTTGGGTGAAAAAATATTGGCTGAGATTTCTGGAGATTCGTAATTTTTGGAAGCTTGGCAACCCCTTTCCATGAAAGTGTTTCTCGCCAGTCACTGCTTAGGGCTACATCAAGAGGAAACAAAACATAGAGATAGAAAGTGAAACTACTTTACTGTGTCAAGTTTCAAGAAGCTAGCACAAACCGTGTTGGATTTAGAGTTCCAAATACATCTATCAATATAGGAGAAAACAGAGTGAAACCTCAAAATTCAAACTGTTACTGGAAATGAACGCTTCAACATAGAAGAACGAAATTTGGGGAACCAAGTCGCCTTCGTTTAGTGATCATTACCTGAAAGTATCATCCAGTTTGGGTGAAAAAATATTGGCTGAGATTTCTGGAGATTCGTAATTTTTGGAAGCTTGGCAACCGCTTTCCATGAAAGTGTTTCTCGCCTTCAGTGCTTAGGGCTACATCAAGAGGAAACAAAACATAGAGATAAAACGTGAAACTACTTTACTGTGTCAAGTTTCAAGAAGCTAGCACAAACCGTGTCGGATTTAGAGTTCCAAGAACATGTATCAATATAGGAGAAAACAGAGTGATACCTAAAAATTCAAACTATTACTGGAAATGAATGCTTCAACATAGAAGAACGAAATTTGGGGAACCAAGTCGACTTAGTGTACTGATCATTACCTGAAAGTATCATCCAGTTTGGCTGAAAAAATATTTGCTGAGATTTCTGGAGATTCGTAATTTTTGGAAGCTTGGCAACCCCTTTCCATGAAAGTGTTTCTCGCCAGTCACTGCTTAGGGCTACATCAAGAGGAAACAAAACATAGAGATAGAACGTGAAACTACTTTACTGTGTCAAGTTTCAAGAAGCTAGCACAAACCGTGTTGGATTTAGAGTTCCAAATACATCTATCAATATAGGAGAAAACAGAGTGATACCTAAAAATTCAAAGTGTTACTGGAAATGAACGCTTCAACATAGAAGAACGAAATTTGGGGAACCAAGTCGCCTTAGTGTACTGATCATTACCTGAAAGTATCATCCAGTTTGGGTGAAAAAATATTTGCTGAGATTTCTGGAGATTCGTAATTTTTGGAAGCTTGGCAACCCCTTTCCATGAAAGTGTTTCTCGCCTTCAGTGCTTAGGGCTACATCAAGAGGAAACAAAACATAGAGATAGAACGTGAAACTACTTTACTATGTCAAGTTTTAGGAAGCTAGCACAAACCGTGTTGGATTTAGAGTTCCAAATACATCTATCAATATAGGAGAAAAAAGAGTGAAACCTAAAAATTCAATCTGTTACTGGAAATGAACGCTTCAACATAGAAGAACGAAATTTGGGGAACCAAGTCGCCTTCGTGTACTGATCATTACCTGAAAGTATCATCCAGTTTGGGGTTAAAAAATATTTGCTGAGATTTCTGGAGATTCGTAACTTTTGGAAGCATCGCAACCCCTTTCCATGAAAGTGCTTCTCGCCAGTCAGTGCTTAGGGCTACATCAAGAGGAAACAAAACATAGAGATAGAACGTGAAACTACTTTACTGTGTCAAGTTTCAAGAAGCTAGCACAAACCGTGTTGGATTTAGAGTTCCAAATACATCTATCAATATAGGAGAAAACAGAGTGAAACCTAAAAATTCAAACTGTTACTGGAAATGAACGCTTCAACATAGAAGAACGAAATTTGGGGAACCAAGTCGCCTTCGTTTACTGATCATTACCTGAAAGTATCATCCAGTTTGGGTGAAAAAATATTGGCTGAGATTTCTGGAGATTCGTAATTTTTGGAAGCTTGGCAACCTCTTTCCATGAAAGTGTTTCTCGCCTTCAGTGCTTAGGGCTACATCAAGAGGAAACAAAACATAGAGATAGAACGTGAAACTACTTTACTGTGTCAAGTTTCAAGAAGCTAGCACAAACCGTGTTGGATTTAGAGTTCCAAATACATCTATCAATATAGGAGAAAACAGAGTGAAACATAAAAATTCAAACTGTTACTGGAAATGAACACTTCAACATAAAAGAACGAAATTTGGGAACCAAGTCGCCTTAGTGTACTGATCATTACCTGAAAGTATCATCCAGTTTGGGTGAAAAAATATTTGCTGATATTTCTGGAGATTCGTAATTTTTGGAAGCTTGGCAACCCCTTTCCATGAAAGTGCTTCTCGCCAGTCACTGCTTAGGGCTACATTAAGAGGAAACAAACCATAGAGATAGAACGTGAAACTACTTTACTGTGTCAAGTTTCAAGAAGCTAGCACAAACCGTGTTCGATTTAGAGTTCCAAATACATCTATCAATATAGGAGAAAAAAGAGTGAAACCTAAAAATTCAAACTGTTACTGGAAATGAACGCTTCAATATAGAAGAACGAAATTTGGGGAACCAAGTCACATTCGTGTACTGATCATTACCTGAAAGTATCATCCAGTTTGGGTGAAAAAATATTTGCTGAGATTTCTGGAGGTTCGTAATTTTTGGAAGCTTGGCAACCCCTTTCCATGAAAGTGCTTCTCGCCAGTCAGTGCTTAGGGCTACATCAAGAGGAAACAAAACATAGAGATAGAACGTGAAACTACTTTACTGTGTCAAGTTTCAAGAAGCTAGCACAAACCGTGTTGGATTTCGAGTTCCAAATACATCTATCAATATAGGAGAAAACAGAGTGAAACCTAAAAATTCAAACTGTTACTGGAAATGAACGCTTCAACATAGAAGAACGAAATTTGGGGAACCAAGTCGCCTTAGTGTACTGATCATTACCTGAAAGTATCATCCAGTTTGGGTGAAAAAATATTGGCTGAGATTTCTGGAGATTCGTAATTTTTGGAAGCTTGGCAACCCCTTTCCATGAAAGTGTTTCTCGCCAGTCACTGCTTAGGGCTACATCAAGAGGAAACAAAACATAGAGATAGAACGGGAAACTACTTTACTGTGTCAAGTTTCAAGAAGCTAGCACAAACCGTGTTGGATTTAGAGTTCCAAATACATCTATCAATATAGGAGAAAAAAGAGTGAAACCTAAAAATTCAAACTGTTACTGGAAATGAACGCTTCAACATAGAAGAACGAAATTTGGGGAACCAAGTCGCCTTCATGTACTGATCATTACCTGAAAGTATCATCCAGTTTGGGGTTAAAAAATATTTGCTGAGATTTCTGGAGATTCGTAACTTTTGGAAGCATCGCAACCCCTTTCCATGAAAGTGCTTCTCGCCAGTCACTGCTTAGGGCTACATTAAGAGGAAACAAACCATAGAGAAAGAACGTGAAACTACTTTACTGTGTCAAGTTTCAAGAAGCTAGCACAAACCGTGTTCGATTTAGAGTTCCAAATACATCTATCAATATAGGAGAAAAAAGAGTGAAACCTAAAAATTCAAACTGTTACTGGAAATGAACGCTTCAATATAGAAGAACGAAATTTGGGGAACCAAGTCGCATTCGTGTACTGATCATTACCTGAAAGTATCATCCAGTTTGGGTGAAAAAATATTTGCTGAGATTTCTGGAGATTCGTAATTTTTGGAAGCTTGGCAACCCCTTTCCATGAAAGTGCTTCTCGCCAGTCAGTGCTTAGGGCTACATCAAGAGGAAACAAAACATAGAGATAGAACGTGAAACTACTTTACTGTGTCAAGTTTCAAGAAGCTAGCACAAACCGTGTTGGATTTAGAGTTCCAAATACATCTATCAATATAGGAGAAAACAGAGTGAAACCTAAAAATTCAAACTGTTACTGGAAATGAACGCTTCAACATAGAAGAACGAAATTTGGGGAACCAAGTCGCCTTAGTGTACTGATCATTACCTGAAAGTATCATCCAGTTTGGGTGAAAAAATATTGGCTGAGATTTCTGGAGATTCGTAATTTTTGGAAGCTTGGCAACCCCTTTCCATGAAAGTGTTTCTCGCCAGTCAGTGCTTAGGGCTACATCAAGAGGAAACAAAACATAGAGATAGAACGTTAAACTACTTTACTGTGTCAAGTTTCAAGAAGCTAGCACAAACCGTGTTGGATTTAGAGTTCCAAATACATCTATCAATATAGGAGAAAACAGAGTGAAACCTAAAAATTCAAACTGTTACTGGAAATGAACGCTTCAACATAGAAGAACGAAATTTGGGGAACCAAGTCGCCTTAGTGTACTGATCATTACCTGAAAGTATTTTCCAGTTTGGGTGAAAAAATATTTACTGAGATTTCTGGAGATTCGTAATTTTTGGAAGCTTGGCAATCCCTTTCCATGAAAGGGCTTCTCGCCAGTCACTGCTTAGGGCTACATCAAGAGGAAACAAACCATAGAGATAGAACGTGAAACTACTTGACTGTGTCAAGTTTCAAGAAGCTAGCACAAACCGTGTTGGATTTAGAGTTCCAAATACATCTATCAATATAGGAGAAAACAGAGTGAAACCTAAAAATTCAAACTGTTACTGGAAATGAACGCTTCAACATAGAAGAACGAAATTTGGGGAACCAAGTCGCCTTAGTGTACTGATCATTACCTGAAAGTATTTTCCAGTTTGGGTGAAAAAATATTTACTGAGATTTCTGGAGATTCGTAATTTTTGGAAGCTTGGCAATCCCTTTCCATGAAAGGGCTTCTCGCCAGTCACTGCTTAGGGCTACATCAAGAGGAAACAAACCATAGAGATAGAACGTGAAACTACTTTACTGTGTCAAGTTTCAAGAAGCTAGCACAAACCGTGTTGGATTTAGAGTTCCAAATACATCTATCAATATAGGAGAAAACAGAGTGAAACCTAAAAATTCAAACTGTTACTGGAAATGAACGCTTCAACATAGAAGAACGAAATTTGGGGAACCAAGTCCCCTTCGTTTACTGATCATTACCTGAAAGTATCAACCAGTTTGGGTGAAAAAATATTGGATGAGATTTCTGGAGATTCGTAATTTTTGGAAGCTTGGCAACCCCTTTCCATGAAAGGGTTTCTCGCCTTCAGTGCTTAGGGCTACATCAAGAGGAAACAAAACATAGAGATAGAACATGAAACTACTTTACTGTGTCAAGTTTCAAGAAGCTAGCACAAACCGTGTTGGATTTAGAGTTCCAAATACATCTATCAATATAGGAGAAAACAGAGTGATACCTAAAAATTCAAAGTGTTACTGGAAATGAACGCTTCAACATAGAAGAACGAAATTTGGGGAACCAATCGCCTTAGTGTCCTGATCATTACCTGAAAGTATCATCCAGTTTGGGTGAAAAAATATTGGCTGAGATTTCTGGAGATTCGTAATTTTTGGAAGCTTGGCAACCCCTTTCCATGAAAGTGTTTCTCGCCAGTCACTGCTTAGGGCTACATCAAGAGGAAACAAAACATAGAGATAGAAAGTGAAACTACTTTACTGTGTCAAGTTTCAAGAAGCTAGCACAAACCGTGTTGGATTTAGAGTTCCAAATACATCTATCAATATAGGAGAAAACAGAGTGAAACCTCAAAATTCAAACTGTTACTGGAAATGAACGCTTCAACATAGAAGAACGAAATTTGGGGAACCAAGTCGCCTTCGTTTAGTGATCATTACCTGAAAGTATCATCCAGTTTGGGTGAAAAAATATTGGCTGAGATTTCTGGAGATTCGTAATTTTTGGAAGCTTGGCAACCGCTTTCCATGAAAGTGTTTCTCGCCTTCAGTGCTTAGGGCTACATCAAGAGGAAACAAAACATAGAGATAAAACGTGAAACTACTTTACTGTGTCAAGTTTCAAGAAGCTAGCACAAACCGTGTCGGATTTAGAGTTCCAAGAACATGTATCAATATAGGAGAAAACAGAGTGATACCTAAAAATTCAAACTATTACTGGAAATGAATGCTTCAACATAGAAGAACGAAATTTGGGGAACCAAGTCGACTTAGTGTACTGATCATTACCTGAAAGTATCATCCAGTTTGGCTGAAAAAATATTTGCTGAGATTTCTGGAGATTCGTAATTTTTGGAAGCTTGGCAACCCCTTTCCATGAAAGTGTTTCTCGCCAGTCACTGCTTAGGGCTACATCAAGAGGAAACAAAACATAGAGATAGAACGTGAAACTACTTTACTGTGTCAAGTTTCAAGAAGCTAGCACAAACCGTGTTGGATTTAGAGTTCCAAATACATCTATCAATATAGGAGAAAACAGAGTGATACCTAAAAATTCAAAGTGTTACTGGAAATGAACGCTTCAACATAGAAGAACGAAATTTGGGGAACCAAGTCGCCTTAGTGTACTGATCATTACCTGAAAGTATCATCCAGTTTGGGTGAAAAAATATTTGCTGAGATTTCTGGAGATTCGTAATTTTTGGAAGCTTGGCAACCCCTTTCCATGAAAGTGTTTCTCGCCTTCAGTGCTTAGGGCTACATCAAGAGGAAACAAAACATAGAGATAGAACGTGAAACTACTTTACTATGTCAAGTTTTAGGAAGCTAGCACAAACCGTGTTGGATTTAGAGTTCCAAATACATCTATCAATATAGGAGAAAAAAGAGTGAAACCTAAAAATTCAATCTGTTACTGGAAATGAACGCTTCAACATAGAAGAACGAAATTTGGGGAACCAAGTCGCCTTCGTGTACTGATCATTACCTGAAAGTATCATCCAGTTTGGGGTTAAAAAATATTTGCTGAGATTTCTGGAGATTCGTAACTTTTGGAAGCATCGCAACCCCTTTCCATGAAAGTGCTTCTCGCCAGTCAGTGCTTAGGGCTACATCAAGAGGAAACAAAACATAGAGATAGAACGTGAAACTACTTTACTGTGTCAAGTTTCAAGAAGCTAGCACAAACCGTGTTGGATTTAGAGTTCCAAATACATCTATCAATATAGGAGAAAACAGAGTGAAACCTAAAAATTCAAACTGTTACTGGAAATGAACGCTTCAACATAGAAGAACGAAATTTGGGGAACCAAGTCGCCTTCGTTTACTGATCATTACCTGAAAGTATCATCCAGTTTGGGTGAAAAAATATTGGCTGAGATTTCTGGAGATTCGTAATTTTTGGAAGCTTGGCAACCTCTTTCCATGAAAGTGTTTCTCGCCTTCAGTGCTTAGGGCTACATCAAGAGGAAACAAAACATAGAGATAGAACGTGAAACTACTTTACTGTGTCAAGTTTCAAGAAGCTAGCACAAACCGTGTTGGATTTAGAGTTCCAAATACATCTATCAATATAGGAGAAAACAGAGTGAAACATAAAAATTCAAACTGTTACTGGAAATGAACACTTCAACATAAAAGAACGAAATTTGGGAACCAAGTCGCCTTAGTGTACTGATCATTACCTGAAAGTATCATCCAGTTTGGGTGAAAAAATATTTGCTGATATTTCTGGAGATTCGTAATTTTTGGAAGCTTGGCAACCCCTTTCCATGAAAGTGCTTCTCGCCAGTCACTGCTTAGGGCTACATTAAGAGGAAACAAACCATAGAGATAGAACGTGAAACTACTTTACTGTGTCAAGTTTCAAGAAGCTAGCACAAACCGTGTTCGATTTAGAGTTCCAAATACATCTATCAATATAGGAGAAAAAAGAGTGAAACCTAAAAATTCAAACTGTTACTGGAAATGAACGCTTCAATATAGAAGAACGAAATTTGGGGAACCAAGTCACATTCGTGTACTGATCATTACCTGAAAGTATCATCCAGTTTGGGTGAAAAAATATTTGCTGAGATTTCTGGAGGTTCGTAATTTTTGGAAGCTTGGCAACCCCTTTCCATGAAAGTGCTTCTCGCCAGTCAGTGCTTAGGGCTACATCAAGAGGAAACAAAACATAGAGATAGAACGTGAAACTACTTTACTGTGTCAAGTTTCAAGAAGCTAGCACAAACCGTGTTGGATTTCGAGTTCCAAATACATCTATCAATATAGGAGAAAACAGAGTGAAACCTAAAAATTCAAACTGTTACTGGAAATGAACGCTTCAACATAGAAGAACGAAATTTGGGGAACCAAGTCGCCTTAGTGTACTGATCATTACCTGAAAGTATCATCCAGTTTGGGTGAAAAAATATTGGCTGAGATTTCTGGAGATTCGTAATTTTTGGAAGCTTGGCAACCCCTTTCCATGAAAGTGTTTCTCGCCAGTCACTGCTTAGGGCTACATCAAGAGGAAACAAAACATAGAGATAGAACGGGAAACTACTTTACTGTGTCAAGTTTCAAGAAGCTAGCACAAACCGTGTTGGATTTAGAGTTCCAAATACATCTATCAATATAGGAGAAAAAAGAGTGAAACCTAAAAATTCAAACTGTTACTGGAAATGAACGCTTCAACATAGAAGAACGAAATTTGGGGAACCAAGTCGCCTTCATGTACTGATCATTACCTGAAAGTATCATCCAGTTTGGGGTTAAAAAATATTTGCTGAGATTTCTGGAGATTCGTAACTTTTGGAAGCATCGCAACCCCTTTCCATGAAAGTGCTTCTCGCCAGTCACTGCTTAGGGCTACATTAAGAGGAAACAAACCATAGAGAAAGAACGTGAAACTACTTTACTGTGTCAAGTTTCAAGAAGCTAGCACAAACCGTGTTCGATTTAGAGTTCCAAATACATCTATCAATATAGGAGAAAAAAGAGTGAAACCTAAAAATTCAAACTGTTACTGGAAATGAACGCTTCAATATAGAAGAACGAAATTTGGGGAACCAAGTCGCATTCGTGTACTGATCATTACCTGAAAGTATCATCCAGTTTGGGTGAAAAAATATTTGCTGAGATTTCTGGAGATTCGTAATTTTTGGAAGCTTGGCAACCCCTTTCCATGAAAGTGCTTCTCGCCAGTCAGTGCTTAGGGCTACATCAAGAGGAAACAAAACATAGAGATAGAACGTGAAACTACTTTACTGTGTCAAGTTTCAAGAAGCTAGCACAAACCGTGTTGGATTTAGAGTTCCAAATACATCTATCAATATAGGAGAAAACAGAGTGAAACCTAAAAATTCAAACTGTTACTGGAAATGAACGCTTCAACATAGAAGAACGAAATTTGGGGAACCAAGTCGCCTTAGTGTACTGATCATTACCTGAAAGTATCATCCAGTTTGGGTGAAAAAATATTGGCTGAGATTTCTGGAGATTCGTAATTTTTGGAAGCTTGGCAACCCCTTTCCATGAAAGTGTTTCTCGCCAGTCAGTGCTTAGGGCTACATCAAGAGGAAACAAAACATAGAGATAGAACGTTAAACTACTTTACTGTGTCAAGTTTCAAGAAGCTAGCACAAACCGTGTTGGATTTAGAGTTCCAAATACATCTATCAATATAGGAGAAAACAGAGTGAAACCTAAAAATTCAAACTGTTACTGGAAATGAACGCTTCAACATAGAAGAACGAAATTTGGGGAACCAAGTCGCCTTAGTGTACTGATCATTACCTGAAAGTATTTTCCAGTTTGGGTGAAAAAATATTTACTGAGATTTCTGGAGATTCGTAATTTTTGGAAGCTTGGCAATCCCTTTCCATGAAAGGGCTTCTCGCCAGTCACTGCTTAGGGCTACATCAAGAGGAAACAAACCATAGAGATAGAACGTGAAACTACTTGACTGTGTCAAGTTTCAAGAAGCTAGCACAAACCGTGTTGGATTTAGAGTTCCAAATACATCTATCAATATAGGAGCAAACAGAGTGAAACCTAAAAATTCAAACTGTTACTGGAAATGAACGCTTCAACATAGAAGAACGAAATTTGGGGAACCAAGTCGCCTTAGTGTACTGATCATTACCTGAAAGTATTTTCCAGTTTGGGTGAAAAAATATTTACTGAGATTTCTGGAGATTCGTAATTTTTGGAAGCTTGGCAATCCCTTTCCATGAAAGGGCTTCTCGCCAGTCACTGCTTAGGGCTACATCAAGAGGAAACAAACCATAGAGATAGAACGTGAAACTACTTTACTGTGTCAAGTTTCAAGAAGCTAGCACAAACCGTGTTGGATTTAGAGTTCCAAATACATCTATCAATATAGGAGAAAACAGAGTGAAACCTAAAAATTCAAACTGTTACTGGAAATGAACGCTTCAACATAGAAGAACGAAATTTGGGGAACCAAGTCGCCTTAGTGTACTGATCATTACCTGAAAGTATCATCCAGTTTGGGTGAAAAAATATTGGCTGAGATTTCTGGAGATACGTAATTTTTGGAAGCTTGGCAACCTCTTTCCATGAAAGTGTTTCTCGCCTTCAGTGCTTAGGGCTACATCAAGAGGAAACAAAACATAGAGATAGAACGTGAAACTACTTTACTATGTCAAGTTTTAGGAAGCTAGCACAAACCGTGTTGGATTTAGAGTTCCAAATACATCTATCAATATAGGAGAAAAAAGAGTGAAACCTAAAAATTCAAACTGTTACTGGAAATGAACGCTTCAACATAGAAGAACGAAATTTGGGGAACGAAGTCGCCTTCGTGTACTGATCATTACCTGAAAGTATCATCCAGTTTGGGGTTAAAAAATATTTGCTGAGATTTCTGGAGATTCGTAACTTTTGGAAGCATCGCAACCCCTTTCCATGAAAGTGCTTCTCGCCAGTCAGTGCTTAGGGCTACCTCAAGAGGAAACAAAACATAGAGATAGAACGTGAAACTACTTTACTGTGTCAAGTTTCAAGAAGCTAGCACAAACCGTGTTGGATTTAGAGTTCCAAATACATCTATCAATATAGGAGAAAACAGAGTGAAACCTAAAAATTCAAACTGTTACTGGAAATGAACGCTTCAACATAGAAGAACGAAATTTGGGGAACCAAGTCGCCTTCGTTTACTGATCATTACCTGAAAGTATCATCCAGTTTGGGTGAAAAAATATTGGCTGAGATTTCTGGAGATTCGTAATTTTTGGAAGCTTGGCAACCTCTTTCCATGAAAGTGCTTCTCGCCTTCAGTGCTTAGGGCTACATCAAGAGGAAACAAAACATAGAGATAGAACGTGAAACTACTTTACTGTGTCAAGTTTCAAGAAGCTAGCACAAACCGTGTTGGATTTAGAGTTCCAAATACATCTATCAATATAGGAGAAAACAGAGTGAAACCTAAAAATTCAAACTGTTACTGGAAATGAACACTTCAACATAAAAGAACGAAATTTGGGGAACCAAGTCGCCTTAGTGTACTGATCATTACCTGAAAGTATCATCCAGTTTGGGTGAAAAAATATTTGCTGAGATTTCTGGAGATTCGTAATTTTTGGAAGCTTGGCAACCCCTTTCCATGAAAGTGCTTCTCGCCAGTCACTGCTTAGGGCTACATTAAGAGGAAACAAACCATAGAGATAGAACGTGAAACTACTTTACTGTGTCAAGTTTCAAGAAGCTAGCACAATCCGTGTTCGATTTAGAGTTCCAAATACATCTATCAATATAGGAGAAAAAAGAGTGAAACCTAAAAATTCAAACTGTTACTGGAAATGAACGCTTCAATATAGAAGAACGAAATTTGGGGAACCAAGTCGCCTTCGTGTACTGATCATTACCTGAAAGTATCATCCAGTTTGGGTGAAAAAATATTTGCTGAGATTTCTGGAGATTCGTAATTTTTGGAAGCTTGGCAACCCCTTTCCATGAAAGTGCTTCTCGCCAGTCAGTGCTTAGGGCTACATCAAGAGAAAACAAAACATAGAGTAGAACGTGAAACTACTTTACTGTGTCAAGTTTCAAGAAGCTAGCACAAACCGTGTTGGATTTAGATTTCCAAATACATCTATCAATATAGGAGAAAACAGAGTGAAACCTAAAAATTCAAACTGTTACTGGAAATGAACGCTTCAACATAGAAGAACAAAATTTGGGGAACCAAGTCGCCTTCGTTTACTGATCATTACCTGAAAGTATCATCCATTTTGGGTGAAAAAATATTGGCTGAGATTTCTGGAGATTCGTAATTTTTGGAAGCTTGGCAACCCCTTTCCATGAAAGTGTCTCTCGCCTTCAGTGCTTAGGGCTACATCAAGAGGAAACAAAACATAGAGATAGAACGTGAAACTACTTTACTGTGTCAATTTTAAAGAAGCTAGCACAAACCGTGTCGGATTTAGAGTTCCAAGTACATGTATCAATATAGGAGAAAACAGAGTGATACCTAAAAATTCAAACTATTACTGGAAATGAACGCTTCAACATAGAAGAACGAAATTTGGGGAACCAAGTCGACTTAGTGTACTGATCATTACCTGAAAGTATCATCCAGTTTGGGTGAAAAAATATTTGCTGAGATTTCTGGAGATTCGTAATTTTTGGAAGCTTGGAAACCCCTTTCCATGAAAGTGTTTCTCGCCAGTCACTGCTTAGGGCTACATCAAGAGGAAACAAAACATAGAGATAGAACGTGAAACTACTTTACTGTGTCAAGTTTCAAGAAGCTAGCACAAACCGTGTTGGATTTAGAGTTCCAAATACATCTATCAATATAGGAGAAAACAGAGTGATACCTAAAAATTCAAAGTGTTACTGGAAATGAACGCTTCAACATAGAAGAATGAAATTTGGGGAACCAAGTCGCCTTAGTGTACTGATCATTACCTGAAAGTATCATCCAGTTTGGGTGAAAAAATATTGGCTGAGATTTCTGGAGATTCGTAATTTTTGGAAGCTTGGAAACCCCTTTCCATGAAAGTGTTTCTCGCCAGTCACTGCTTAGGGCTACATCAAGAGGAAACAAAACATAGAGATAGAACGTGAAACTACTTTACTGTGTCAAGTTTCAAGAAGCTAGCACAAACTGTGTTGGATTTAGAGTTCCAAATACATCTATCAATATAGGAGAAAACAGAGTGAAACCTAAAAATTCAAACTCTTACTGGAAATGAACGCTTCAACATAGAAGAACGAAATTTGGGGAACCAAGTTGCCTTAGTGTACTGATCATTACCTGAAAGTATCATCCAGTTTGGGTGAAAAAATATTGGCTGAGATTTCTGGAGATTCGTAATTTTTGGAAGCTTGGCAACCTCTTTCCATGAAAGTTTTTGTCGCCTTCAGTGCTTAGGGCTACATCAAGAGGAAACAAACCATAGAGATAGAACGTGAAACTACTTTACTGTGTCAAGTTTCAAGAAGCTAGCACAAACCGTGTTGGATTTAGAGTTCCAAATACATCTATCAATATAGGAGAAAAAAGAGTGAAACCTAAAAATTCAAACTGTTACTGGAAATGAACGCTTCAACATAGAAGAACGAAATTTGGGGAACCAAGTCGCCTTCGTGTACTGATCATTACCTGAAAGTATCATCCAGTTCGGGGTTAAAAAATATTTGCTGAGATTTCTGGAGATTCGTATCTTTTGGAGGCATCGCAACCCCTTTCCATGAAAGTGCTTCTCGCCAGTCAGTGCTTAGGGCTACATCAAGAGGAAACAAAACATAGAGATAGAACGTGAAACTACTTTACTGTGTCAAGTTTCAAGAAGCTAGCACAAACTGTGTTGGATTTAGAGTTCCAAATACATCTATCAATATAGGAGAAAACAGAGTGAAACCTAAAAATTCAAACTGTTACTGGAAATGAACGCTTCAACATAGAAGAACGAAATTTGGGGAACCAAGTCGCCTTAGTGTACTGATCATTACCTGAAAGTATCATCCAGTTTGGGTGAAAAAATATTGGCTGAGATTTCTGGAGATTCGTAATTTTTGGAAGCTTGGCAACCTCTTTCCATGAAAGTGTTTGTCGGCTTCAGTGCTTAGGGCTACATCAAGAGGAAACAAACCATAGAGATAGAACGTGAAACTACTTTACTGTGTCAAGTTTCAAGAAGCTAGCACAAACCGTGTTCGATTTAGAGTTCCAAATACATCTATCAATATAGGAGAAAACAGAGTGAAACCTAAAAATTCAAACTGTTACTGGAAATGAACACTTCAACATAAAAGAACGAAATTTGGGGAACCAAGTCGCCTTAGTGTACTGATCATTACCTGAAAGTATCATCCAGTTTGGGTGAAAAAATATTTGCTGAGATTTCTGGAGATTCGTAATTTTTGGAAGCTTGGCAACCCCTTTCCATGAAAGTGCTTCTCGCCAGTCAGTGCTTAGGGCTACATCAAGAGGAAACAAAACATAGAGATAGAACGTGAAACTACTTTACTGTGTCAAGTTTCAAGAAGCTAGCACAAACCGTGTTGGATTTAGAGTTCCAAATACATCTATCAATATAGGAGAAAACAGAGTGAAACCTAAAAATTCAAACTGTTACTGGAAATGAACGCTTCAACATAGAAGAACGAAATTTGGGGAACCAAGTCGCCTTAGTGTACTGATCATTACCTGAAAGTATTTTCCAGTTTGGGTGAAAAAATATTTACTGAGATTTCTGGAGATTCGTAATTTTTGGAAGCTTGGCAATCCCTTTCCATGAAAGTGCTTCTCGCCAGTCACTGCTTAGGGCTACATCAAGAGGAAACAAACCATAGAGATAGAACGTGAAACTACTTGACTGTGTCAAGTTTCAAGAAGCTAGCACAAACCGTGTTGGATTTAGAGTTCCAAATACATCTATCAATATAGGAGAAAACAGAGTGAAACCTAAAAATTCAAACTGTTACTGGAAATGAACGCTTCAACATAGAAGAACGAAATTTGGGGAACCAAGTCGCCTTAGTGTACTGATCATTACCTGAAAGTATTTTCCAGTTTGGGTGAAAAAATATTTACTGAGATTTCTGGAGATTCGTAATTTTTGGAAGCTTGGCAATCCCTTTCCATGAAAGGGCTTCTCGCCAGTCACTGCTTAGGGCTACATCAAGAGGAAACAAACCATAGAGATAGAACGTGAAACTACTTTACTGTGTCAAGTTTCAAGAAGCTAGCACAAACCGTGTTGGATTTAGAGTTCCAAATACATCTATCAATATAGGAGAAAACAGAGTGAAACCTAAAAATTCAAACTGTTACTGGAAATGAACGCTTCAACATAGAAGAACGAAATTTGGGAAACCAAGTCGCCTTAGTGTACTGATCATTACCTGAAAGTATCATCCAGTTTGGGTGAAAAAATATTGGCTGAGATTTCTGGAGATACGTAATTTTTGGAAGCTTGGCAACCTCTTTCCATGAAAGTGTTTCTCGCCTTCAGTGCTTAGGGCTACATCAAGAGGAAACAAAACATAGAGATAGAACGTGAAACTACTTTACTATGTCAAGTTTTAGGAAGCTAGCACAAACCGTGTTGGATTTAGAGTTCCAAATACATCTATCAATATAGGAGAAAACAGAGTGAAACCTAAAAATTCAAACTGTTACTGGAAATGAACGCTTCAACATAGAAGAACGAAATTTGGGGAACGAAGTCGCCTTCGTGTACTGATCATTACCTGAAAGTATCATCCAGTTTGGGGTTAAAAAATATTTGCTGAGATTTCTGGAGATTCGTAACTTTTGGAAGCATCGCAACCCCTTTCCATGAAAGTGCTTCTCGCCAGTCAGTGCTTAGGGCTACATCAAGAGGAAACAAAACATAGAGATAGAACGTGAAACTACTTTACTGTGTCAAGTTTCAAGAAGCTAGCACAAACCGTGTTGGATTTAGAGTTCCAAATACATCTATCAATATAGGAGAAAACAGAGTGAAACCTAAAAATTCAAACTGTTACTGGAAATGAACGCTTCAACATAGAAGAACGAAATTTGGGGAACCAAGTCGCCTTCGTTTACTGATCATTACCTGAAAGTATCATCCAGTTTGGGTGAAAAAATATTGGCTGAGATTTCTGGAGATTCGTAATTTTTGGAAGCTTGGCAACCTCTTTCCATGAAAGTGCTTCTCGCCTTCAGTGCTTAGGGCTACATCAAGAGGAAACAAAACATAGAGATAGAACGTGAAACTACTTTACTGTGTCAAGTTTCAAGAAGCTAGCACAAACCGTGTTGGATTTAGAGTTCCAAATACATCTATCAATATAGGAGAAAACAGAGTGAAACCTAAAAATTCAAACTGTTACTGGAAATGAACGCTTCAACATAGAAGAACGAAATTTGGGGAACCAAGTCGCCTTCGTTTACTGATCATTACCTGAAAGTATCATCCAGTTTGGGTGAAAAAATATTGGCTGAGATTTCTGGAGATTCGTAATTTTTGGAAGCTTGGCAACCTCTTTCCATGAAAGTGCTTCTCGCCTTCAGTGCTTAGGGCTACATCAAGAGGAAACAAAACATAGAGATAGAACGTGAAACTACTTTACTGTGTCAAGTTTCAAGAAGCTAGCACAAACCGTGTTGGATTTAGAGTTCCAAATACATCTATCAATATAGGAGAAAAAAGAGTGAAACCTAAAAATTCAAACTGTTACTGGAAATGAACGCTTCAACATAGAAGAACGAAATTTGGGGAACCAAGTCGCCTTCGTGTACTGATCATTACCTGAAAGTATCATCCAGTTCGGGGTTAAAAAATATTTGCTGAGATTTCTGGAGATTCGTATCTTTTGGAGGCATCGCAACCCCTTTCCATGAAAGTGCTTCTCGCCAGTCAGTGCTTAGGGCTACATCAAGAGGAAACAAAACATAGAGATAGAACGTGAAACTACTTTACTGTGTCAAGTTTCAAGAAGCTAGCACAAACTGTGTTGGATTTAGAGTTCCAAATACATCTATCAATATAGGAGAAAACAGAGTGAAACCTAAAAATTCAAACTGTTACTGGAAATGAACGCTTCAACATAGAAGAACGAAATTTGGGGAACCAAGTCGCCTTAGTGTACTGATCATTACCTGAAAGTATCATCCAGTTTGGGTGAAAAAATATTGGCTGAGATTTCTGGAGATTCGTAATTTTTGGAAGCTTGGCAACCTCTTTCCATGAAAGTGTTTGTCGGCTTCAGTGCTTAGGGCTACATCAAGAGGAAACAAACCATAGAGATAGAACGTGAAACTACTTTACTGTGTCAAGTTTCAAGAAGCTAGCACAAACCGTGTTCGATTTAGAGTTCCAAATACATCTATCAATATAGGAGAAAACAGAGTGAAACCTAAAAATTCAAACTGTTACTGGAAATGAACACTTCAACATAAAAGAACGAAATTTGGGGAACCAAGTCGCCTTAGTGTACTGATCATTACCTGAAAGTATCATCCAGTTTGGGTGAAAAAATATTTGCTGAGATTTCTGGAGATTCGTAATTTTTGGAAGCTTGGCAACCCCTTTCCATGAAAGTGCTTCTCGCCAGTCAGTGCTTAGGGCTACATCAAGAGGAAACAAAACATAGAGATAGAACGTGAAACTACTTTACTGTGTCAAGTTTCAAGAAGCTAGCACAAACCGTGTTGGATTTAGAGTTCCAAATACATCTATCAATATAGGAGAAAACAGAGTGAAACCTAAAAATTCAAACTGTTACTGGAAATGAACGCTTCAACATAGAAGAACGAAATTTGGGGAACCAAGTCGCCTTAGTGTACTGATCATTACCTGAAAGTATTTTCCAGTTTGGGTGAAAAAATATTTACTGAGATTTCTGGAGATTCGTAATTTTTGGAAGCTTGGCAATCCCTTTCCATGAAAGTGCTTCTCGCCAGTCACTGCTTAGGGCTACATCAAGAGGAAACAAACCATAGAGATAGAACGTGAAACTACTTGACTGTGTCAAGTTTCAAGAAGCTAGCACAAACCGTGTTGGATTTAGAGTTCCAAATACATCTATCAATATAGGAGAAAACAGAGTGAAACCTAAAAATTCAAACTGTTACTGGAAATGAACGCTTCAACATAGAAGAACGAAATTTGGGGAACCAAGTCGCCTTAGTGTACTGATCATTACCTGAAAGTATTTTCCAGTTTGGGTGAAAAAATATTTACTGAGATTTCTGGAGATTCGTAATTTTTGGAAGCTTGGCAATCCCTTTCCATGAAAGGGCTTCTCGCCAGTCACTGCTTAGGGCTACATCAAGAGGAAACAAACCATAGAGATAGAACGTGAAACTACTTTACTGTGTCAAGTTTCAAGAAGCTAGCACAAACCGTGTTGGATTTAGAGTTCCAAATACATCTATCAATATAGGAGAAAACAGAGTGAAACCTAAAAATTCAAACTGTTACTGGAAATGAACGCTTCAACATAGAAGAACGAAATTTGGGAAACCAAGTCGCCTTAGTGTACTGATCATTACCTGAAAGTATCATCCAGTTTGGGTGAAAAAATATTGGCTGAGATTTCTGGAGATACGTAATTTTTGGAAGCTTGGCAACCTCTTTCCATGAAAGTGTTTCTCGCCTTCAGTGCTTAGGGCTACATCAAGAGGAAACAAAACATAGAGATAGAACGTGAAACTACTTTACTATGTCAAGTTTTAGGAAGCTAGCACAAACCGTGTTGGATTTAGAGTTCCAAATACATCTATCAATATAGGAGAAAACAGAGTGAAACCTAAAAATTCAAACTGTTACTGGAAATGAACGCTTCAACATAGAAGAACGAAATTTGGGGAACGAAGTCGCCTTCGTGTACTGATCATTACCTGAAAGTATCATCCAGTTTGGGGTTAAAAAATATTTGCTGAGATTTCTGGAGATTCGTAACTTTTGGAAGCATCGCAACCCCTTTCCATGAAAGTGCTTCTCGCCAGTCAGTGCTTAGGGCTACATCAAGAGGAAACAAAACATAGAGATAGAACGTGAAACTACTTTACTGTGTCAAGTTTCAAGAAGCTAGCACAAACCGTGTTGGATTTAGAGTTCCAAATACATCTATCAATATAGGAGAAAACAGAGTGAAACCTAAAAATTCAAACTGTTACTGGAAATGAACGCTTCAACATAGAAGAACGAAATTTGGGGAACCAAGTCGCCTTCGTTTACTGATCATTACCTGAAAGTATCATCCAGTTTGGGTGAAAAAATATTGGCTGAGATTTCTGGAGATTCGTAATTTTTGGAAGCTTGGCAACCTCTTTCCATGAAAGTGCTTCTCGCCTTCAGTGCTTAGGGCTACATCAAGAGGAAACAAAACATAGAGATAGAACGTGAAACTACTTTACTGTGTCAAGTTTCAAGAAGCTAGCACAAACCGTGTTGGATTTAGAGTTCCAAATACATCTATCAATATAGGAGAAAACAGAGTGAAACCTAAAAATTCAAACTGTTACTGGAAATGAACACTTCAACATAAAAGAACGAAATTTGGGGAACCAAGTCGCCTTAGTGTACTGATCATTACCTGAAAGTATCATCCAGTTTGGGTGAAAAAATATTTGCTGAGATTTCTGGAGATTCGTAATTTTTGGAAGCTTGGCAACCCCTTTCCATGAAAGTGCTTCTCGCCAGTCACTGCTTAGGGCTACATTAAGAGGAAACAAACCATAGAGATAGAACGTGAAACTACTTTACTGTGTCAAGTTTCAAGAAGCTAGCACAATCCGTGTTCGATTTAGAGTTCCAAATACATCTATCTATATAGGAGAAAAAAGAGTGAAACCTAAAAATTCAAACTGTTACTGGAAATGAACGCTTCAATATAGAAGAACGAAATTTGGGGAACCAAGTCGCCTTCGTGTACTGATCATTACCTGAAAGTATCATCCTGTTTGGGTGAAAAAATATTTGCTGAGATTTCTGGAGATTCGTAATTTTTGGAAGCTTGGCAACCCCTTTCCATGAAAGTGCTTCTCGCCAGTCAGTGCTTAGGGCTACATCAAGAGAAAACAAAACATAGAGTAGAACGTGAAACTACTTTACTGTGTCAAGTTTCAAGAAGCTAGCACAAACCGTGTTGGATTTAGATTTCCAAATACATCTATCAATATAGGAGAAAACAGAGTGAAACCTAAAAATTCAAACTGTTACTGGAAATGAACGCTTCAACATAGAAGAACGAAATTTGGGGAACCAAGTCGCCTTAGTGTACTGATCATTACCTGAAAGTATTTTCCAGTTTGGGTGAAAAAATATTTACTGAGATTTCTGGAGATTCGTAATTTTTGGAAGCTTGGCAATCCCTTTCCATGAAAGGGCTTCTCGCCAGTCACTGCTTAGGGCTACATCAAGAGGAAACAAACCATAGAGATAGAACGTGAAACTACTTTACTGTGTCAAGTTTCAAGAAGCTAGCACAAACCGTGTTGGATTTAGAGTTCCAAATACATCTATCAATATAGGAGAAAACAGAGTGAAACCTAAAAATTCAAACTGTTACTGGAAATGAACGCTTCAACATAGAAGAACGAAATTTGGGGAACCAAGTCGCCTTAGTGTACTGATCATTACCTGAAAGTATCATCCAGTTTGGGTGAAAAAATATTGGCTGAGATTTCTGGAGATACGTAATTTTTGGAAGCTTGGCAACCTCTTTCCATGAAAGTGTTTGTCGCCTTCAGTGCTTAGGGCTACATCAAGAGGAAACAAAACATAGAGATAGAACGTGAAACTACTTTACTATGTCAAGTTTTAGGAAGCTAGCACAAACCGTGTTGGATTTAGAGTTCCAAATACATCTATCAATATAGGAGAAAACAGAGTGAAACCTAAAAATTCAAACTGTTACTGGAAATGAACGCTTCAACATAGAAGAACGAAATTTGGGGAACGAAGTCGCCTTCGTGTACTGATCATTACCTGAAAGTATCATCCAGTTTGGGGTTAAAAAATATTTGCTGAGATTTCTGGAGATTCGTAACTTTTGGAAGCATCGCAACCCCTTTCCATGAAAGTGCTTCTCGCCAGTCAGTGCTTAGGGCTACATCAAGAGGAAACAAAACATAGAGATAGAACGTGAAACTACTTTACTGTGTCAAGTTTCAAGAAGCTAGCACAAACCGTGTTGGATTTAGAGTTCCAAATACATCTATCAATATAGGAGAAAACAGAGTGAAACCTAAAAATTCAAACTGCTACTGGAAATGAACGCTTCAACATAGAAGAACGAAATTTGGGGAACCAAGTCGCCTTCGTTTACTGATCATTACCTGAAAGTATCATCCAGTTTGGGTGAAAAAATATTGGCTGAGATTTCTGGAGATTCGTAATTTTTGGAAGCTTGGCAACCTCTTTCCATGAAAGTGCTTCTCGCCTTCAGTGCTTAGGGCTACATCAAGAGGAAACAAAACATAGAGATAGAACGTGAAACTACTTTACTGTGTCAAGTTTCAAGAAGCTAGCACAAACCGTGTTGGATTTAGAGTTCCAAATACATCTATCAATATAGGAGAAAACAGAGTGAAACCTAAAAATTCAAACTGTTACTGGAAATGAACACTTCAACATAAAAGAACGAAATTTGGGGAACCAAGTCGCCTTAGTGTACTGATCATTACCTGAAAGTATCATCCAGTTTGGGTGAAAAAATATTTGCTGAGATTTCTGGAGATTCGTAATTTTTGGAAGCTTGGCAACCCCTTTCCATGAAAGTGCTTCTCGCCAGTCACTGCTTAGGGCTACATTAAGAGGAAACAAACCATAGAGATAGAACGTGAAACTACTTTACTGTGTCAAGTTTCAAGAAGCTAGCACAATCCGTGTTCGATTTAGAGTTCCAAATACATCTATCAATATAGGAGAAAAAAGAGTGAAACCTAAAAATTCAAACTGTTACTGGAAATGAACGCTTCAATATAGAAGAACGAAATTTGGGGAACCAAGTCGCCTTCGTGTACTGATCATTACCTGAAAGTATCATCCAGTTTGGGTGAAAAAATATTTGCTGAGATTTCTGGAGATTCGTAATTTTTGGAAGCTTGGCAACCTCTTTCCATGAAAGTGCTTCTCGCCTTCAGTGCTTAGGGCTACATCAAGAGGAAACAAAACATAGAGATAGAACGTGAAACTACTTTACTGTGTCAAGTTTCAAGAAGCTAGCACAAACCGTGTTGGATTTAGAGTTCCAAATACATCTATCAATATAGGAGAAAACAGAGTGAAACCTAAAAATTCAAACTGTTACTGGAAATGAACACTTCAACATAAAAGAACGAAATTTGGGGAACCAAGTCGCCTTAGTGTACTGATCATTACCTGAAAGTATCATCCAGTTTGGGTGAAAAAATATTTGCTGAGATTTCTGGAGATTCGTAATTTTTGGAAGCTTGGCAACCCCTTTCCATGAAAGTGCTTCTCGCCAGTCACTGCTTAGGGCTACATTAAGAGGAAACAAACCATAGAGATAGAACGTGAAACTACTTTACTGTGTCAAGTTTCAAGAAGCTAGCACAATCCGTGTTCGATTTAGAGTTCCAAATACATCTATCAATATAGGAGAAAAAAGAGTGAAACCTAAAAATTCAAACTGTTACTGGAAATGAACGCTTCAATATAGAAGAACGAAATTTGGGGAACCAAGTCGCCTTCGTGTACTGATCATTACCTGAAAGTATCATCCAGTTTGGGTGAAAAAATATTTGCTGAGATTTCTGGAGATTCGTAATTTTTGGAAGCTTGGCCACCCCTTTCCATGAAAGTGCTTCTCGCCAGTCAGTGGTTAGGGCTACATCAAGAGAAAACAAAACATAGAGTAGAACGTGAAACTACTTTACTGTGTCAAGTTTCAAGAAGCTAGCACAAACCGTGTTGGATTTAGATTTCCAAATACATCTATCAATATAGGAGAAAACAGAGTGAAACCTAAAAATTCAAACTGTTACTGGAAATGAACGCTTCAAAATAGAAGAACGAAATTTGGGGAACCAAGTCGCCTTCGTTTACTGATCATTACCTGAAAGTATCATCCATTTTGGGTGAAAAAATATTGGCTGAGATTTCTGGAGATTCGTAATTTTTGGAAGCTTGGCAACCCCTTTCCATGAAAGTGTCTCTCGCCTTCAGTGCTTAGGGCTACATCAAGAGGAAACAAAACATAGAGATAGAACGTGAAACTACTTTACTGTGTCAATTTTAAAGAAGCTAGCACAAACCGTGTCGGATTTAGAGTTCCAAGTACATGTATCAATATAGGAGAAAACAGAGTGATACCTAAAAATTCAAACTATTACTGGAAATGAACGCTTCAACATAGAAGAACGAAATTTGGGGAACCAAGTCGACTTAGTGTACTGATCATTACCTGAAAGTATCATCCAGTTTGGGTGAAAAAATATTTGCTGAGATTTCTGGAGATTCGTAATTTTTGGAAGCTTGGAAACCCCTTTCCATGAAAGTGTTTCTCGCCAGTCACTGCTTAGGGCTACATCAAGAGGAAACAAAACATAGAGATAGAACGTGAAACTACTTTACTGTGTCAAGTTTCAAGAAGCTAGCACAAACCGTGTTGGATTTAGAGTTCCAAATACATCTATCAATATAGGAGAAAACAGAGTGATACCTAAAAATTCAAAGTGTTACTGGAAATGAACGCTTCAACATAGAAGAATGAAATTTGGGGAACCAAGTCACCTTAGTGTACTGATCATTACCTGAAAGTATCATCCAGTTTGGGTGAAAAAATATTGGCTGAGATTTCTGGAGATTCGTAATTTTTGGAAGCTTGGAAACCCCTTTCCATGAAAGTGTTTCTCGCCAGTCACTGCTTAGGGCTACATCAAGAGGAAACAAAACATAGAGATAGAACGTGAAACTACTTTACTGTGTCAAGTTTCAAGAAGCTAGCACAAACTGTGTTGGATTTAGAGTTCCAAATACATCTATCAATATAGGAGAAAACAGAGTGAAACCTAAAAATTCAAACTGTTACTGGAAATGAACGCTTCAACATAGAAGAACGAAATTTGGGGAACCAAGTTGCCTTAGTGTACTGATCATTACCTGAAAGTATCATCCAGTTTGGGTGAAAAAATATTGGCTGAGATTTCTGGAGATTCGTAATTTTTGGAAGCTTGGCAACCTCTTTCCATGAAAGTTTTTGTCGCCTTCAGTGCTTAGGGCTACATCAAGAGGAAACAAACCATAGAGATAGAACGTGAAACTACTTTACTGTGTCAAGTTTCAAGAAGCTAGCACAAACCGTGTTGGATTTAGAGTTCCAAATACATCTATCAATATAGGAGAAAAAAGAGTGAAACCTAAAAATTCAAACTGTTACTGGAAATGAATGCTTCAACATAGAAGAACGAAATTTGGGGAACCAAGTCGCCTTCGTGTACTGATCATTACCTGAAAGTATCATCCAGTTCGGGGTTAAAAAATATTTGCTGAGATTTCTGGAGATTCGTATCTTTTGGAGGCATCGCAACCCCTTTCCATGAAAGTGCTTCTCGCCAGTCAGTGCTTAGGGCTACATCAAGAGGAAACAAAACATAGAGATAGAACGTGAAACTACTTTACTGTGTCAAGTTTCAAGAAGCTAGCACAAACTGTGTTGGATTTAGAGTTCCAAATACATCTATCAATATAGGAGAAAACAGAGTGAAACCTAAAAATTCAAACTGTTACTGGAAATGAACGCTTCAACATAGAAGAACGAAATTTGGGGAACCAAGTCGCCTTAGTGTACTGATCATTACCTGAAAGTATCATCCAGTTTGGGTGAAAAAATATTGGCTGAGATTTCTGGAGATTCGTAATTTTTGGAAGCTTGGCAACCCCTTTCCATGAAAGTGCTTCTCGCCAGTCACTGCTTAGGGCTACATCAAGAGGAAACAAAACATAGAGATAGAACGTGAAACTACTTTACTGTGTCAAGTTTCAAGAAGCTAGCACAAACCGTGTCGGATTTAGAGTTCCAAGTACATGTATCAATATAGGAGAAAACAGAGTGATACCTAAAAATTCAAACTATTACTGGAAATGAACGCTTCAACATAGAAGAACGAAATTTGGGGAACCAAGTCGCCTTAGTGTACTGATCATTACCTGAAAGTATCATCCAGTTTGGGTGAAAAAATATTGGCTGAGATTTCTGGAGATTCGTAATTTTTGGAAGCTTGGCAACCTCTTTCCATGAAAGTGTTTGTCGGCTTCAGTGCTTAGGGCTACATCAAGAGGAAACAAACCATAGAGATAGAACGTGAAACTACTTTACTGTGTCAAGTTTCAAGAAGCTAGCACAAACCGTGTTCGATTTAGAGTTCCAAATACATCTATCAATATAGGAGAAAACAGAGTGAAACCTAAAAATTCAAACTGTTACTGGAAATGAACACTTCAACATAAAAGAACGAAATTTGGGGAACCAAGTCGCCTTAGTGTACTGATCATTACCTGAAAGTATCATCCAGTTTGGGTGAAAAAATATTTGCTGAGATTTCTGGAGATTCGTAATTTTTGGAAGCTTGGCAACCCCTTTCCATGAAAGTGCTTCTCGCCAGTCACTGCTTAGGGCTACATTAAGAGGAAACAAACCATAGAGATAGAACGTGAAACTACTTTACTGTGTCAAGTTTCAAGAAGCTAGCACAAACCGTGTTCGATTTAGAGTTCCAAATACATCTATCAATATAGGAGAAAAAAGAGTGAAACCTAAAAATTCAAACTGTTACTGGAAATGAACGCTTCAATATAGAAGAACGAAATTTGGGGAACCAAGTCGCCTTCGTGTACTGATCATTACCTGAAAGTATCATCCAGTTTGGGTGAAAAAATATTTGCTGAGATTTCTGGAGATTCGTAATTTTTGGAAGCTTGGCAACCCCTTTCCATGAAAGTGCTTCTCGCCAGTCAGTGCTTAGGGCTACATCAAGAGAAAACAAAACATAGAGATAGAACGTGAAACTACTTTACTGTGTCAAGTTTCAAGAAGCTAGCACAAACCGTGTTGGATTTAGAGTTCCAAATACATCTATCAATATAGGAGAAAACAGAGTGAAACCTAAAAATTCAAACTGTTACTGGAAATGAACGCTTCAACATAGAAGAACGAAATTTGGGGAACCAAGTCGCCTTCGTTTACTGATCATTACCTGAAAGTATCATCCAGTTTGGGTGAAAAAATATTGGCTGAGATTTCTGGAGATTCGTAATTTTTGGAAGCTTGGCAACCCCTTTCCATGAAAGTGTTTCTCGCCTTCAGTGCTTAGGGCTACATCAAGAGGAAACAAAACATAGAGATAGAACGTGAAACTACTTTACTGTGTCAAGTTTCAAGAAGCTAGCACAAACCGTGTCGGATTTAGAGTTCCAAGTACATGTATCAATATAGGAGAAAACAGAGTGATACCTAAAAATTCAAACTATTACTGGAAATGAACGCTTCAACATAGAAGAACGAAATTTGGGGAACCAAGTCGACTTAGTGTACTGATCATTACCTGAAAGTATCATCCAGTTTGGGTGAAAAAAATATTTGCTGAGATTTCTGGAGATTCGTAATTTTTGGAAGCTTGGAAACCCCTTTCCATGAAAGTGTTTCTCGCCAGTCACTGCTTAGGGCTACATCAAGAGGAAACAAAACATAGAGATAGAACGTGAAACTACTTTACTGTGTCAAGTTTCAAGAAGCTAGCACAAACTGTGTTGGATTTAGAGTTCCAAATACATCTATCAATATAGGAGAAAACAGAGTGAAACCTAAAAATTCAAACTGTTACTGGAAATGAACGCTTCAACATAGAAGAACGAAATTTGGGGAACCAAGTCGCCTTAGTGTACTGATCATTACCTGAAAGTATCATCCAGTTTGGGTGAAAAAATATTGGCTGAGATTTCTGGAGATTCGTAATTTTTGGAAGCTTGGAAACCCCTTTCCATGAAAGTGTTTCTCGCCAGTCACTGCTTAGGGCTACATCAAGAGGAAACAAAACATAGAGATAGAACGTGAAACTACTTTACTGTGTCAAGTTTCAAGAAGTTAGCACAAACCGTGTCGGATTTAGAGTTCCAAGTACATGTATCAATATAGGAGAAAACAGAGTGATACCTAAAAATTCAAACTATTACTGGAAATGAATGCTTCAACATAGAAGAACGAAATTTGGGGAACCAAGTCGCCTTAGTGGACTGATCATTACCTGAAAGTATCATCCAGTTTGGGTGAAAAAATATTGGCTGAGATTTCTGGAGATTCGTAATTTTTGGAAGCTTGGCAAACTCTTTCCATGAAAGTGTTTGTCGCCTTCAGTGCTTAGGGCTACATCAAGAGGAAACAAACCATAGAGATAGAATGTGAAACTACTTTACTGTGTCAAGTTTCAAGAAGCTAGCACAAACCGTGTTGGATTTAGAGTTCCAAATACATCTATCAATATAGGAGAAAAAAGAGTGAAACCTAAAAATTCAAACTGTTACTGGAAATGAACGCTTCAACATAGAAGAACGAAATTTGGGGAACCAAGTCGCCTTCGTGTACTGATCATTACCTGAAAGTATCATCCAGTTCGGGGTTAAAAAATATTTGCTGAGATTTCTGGAGATTCGTATCTTTTGGAAGCATCGCAACCCCTTTCCATGAAAGTGCTTCTCGCCAGTCAGTGCTTAGGGCTACATCAAGAGGAAACAAAGCATAGATAGAACGTGAAACTACTTTACTGTGTCAAGTTTCAAGAAGCTAGCACAAACCGTGTTGGATTTAGAGTTCCAAATACATCTATCAATATAGGAGAAAACAGAGTGAAACCTAAAAATTCAAACTGTTACTGGAAATGAACGCTTCAACATAGAAGAACGAAATTTGGGGAACCAAGTCGCCTTCGTTTACTGATCATTACCTGAAAGTATCATCCAGTTTGGGTGAAAAAATATTGGCTGAGATTTCTGGAGATTCGTAATTTTTGGAAGCTTGGCAACCCCTTTCCATGAAAGTGCTTCTCGCCAGTCACTGCTTAGGGCTACATCAAGAGGAAACAAAACATAGAGATAGAACGTGAAACTACTTTACTGTGTCAAGTTTCAAGAAGTTAGCACAAACCGTGTCGGATTTAGATTTCCAAGTACATGTATCAATATAGGAGAAAACAGAGTGATACCTAAAAATTCAAACTATTACTGGAAATGAACGCTTCAACATAGAAGAACGAAATTTGGGGAACCAAGTCGCCTTAGTGGACTGATCATTACCTGAAAGTATCATCCAGTTTGGGTGAAAAAATATTGGCTGAGATTTCTGGAGATTCGTAATTTTTGGAAGCTTGGCAACCTCTTTCCATGAAAGTGTTTGTCGCCTTCAGTGCTTAGGGCTACATCAAGAGGAAACAAACCATAGAGATAGAACGTGAAACTACTTTACTGTGTCAAGTTTCAAGAAGCTAGCACAAAACGTGTTGGATTTAGAGTTCCAAATACATCTATCAATATAGGAGAAAAAAGAGTGAAACCTAAAAATTCAAACTGTTACTGGAAATGAACGCTTCAACATAGAAGAACGAAATTTGGGGAACCAAGTCGCCTTCCTGTACTGATATTTACGTGAAAGTATCATCCAGTTCGGGGTTAAAAACTATTTGCTGAGATTTCTGGAGATTCGTATCTTTTGGAGGCATCGCAACCCCTTTCCATGAAAGTGCTTCTCGCCAGTCAGTGCTTAGGGCTACATCAAGAGGAAACAAAACATAGAGATAGAACGTGAAACTACTTTACTGTGTCAAGTTTCAAGAAGCTAGCACAAACCGTGTCGGATTTAGAGTTCCAAGTACATGTATCAATATCGGAGAAAACAGAGTGATACCTAAAAATTCAAACTATTACTGGAAATGAACGCTTCAACATAGAAGAACGAAATTTGGGGAACCAAGTCGCCTTAGTGTACTGATCATTACCTGAAAGTATCATCCAGTTTGGGTGAAAAAATATTGGCTGAGATTTCTGGAGATTCGTAATTTTTGGAAGCTTGGAAACCCCTTTCCATGAAAGTGTTTCTCGCCAGTCACTGCTTAGGGCTACATCAAGAGGAAACAAAACATAGAGATAGAACGTGAAACTACTTTACTGTGTCAAGTTTCAAGAAGCTAGCACAAACTGTGTTGGATTTAGAGTTCCAAATACATCTATCAATATAGGAGAAAACAGAGTGAAACCTAAAAATTCAAACTGTTACTGGAAATGAACGCTTCAACATAGAAGAACGAAATTTGGGGAACCAAGTCGCCTTAGTGTACTGATCATTACCTGAAAGTATCATCCAGTTTGGGTGAAAAAATATTGGCTGAGATTTCTGGAGATTCGTAATTTTTGGAAGCTTGGCAACCCCTTTCCATGAAAGTGCTTCTCGCCAGTCACTGCTTAGGGCTACATCAAGAGGAAACAAAACATAGAGATAGAACGTGAAACTACTTTACTGTGTCAAGTTTCAAGAAGCTAGCACAAACCGTGTCGGATTTAGAGTTCCAAGTACATGTATCAATATAGGAGAAAACAGAGTGATACCTAAAAATTCAAACTATTACTGGAAATGAACGCTTCAACATAGAAGAACGAAATTTGGGGAACCAAGTCGCCTTAGTGTACTGATCATTACGTGAAAGTATCATCCAGTTTGGGTGAAAAAAATATTTGCTGAGATTTCTGGACATTAGTAATTTTTGGAAGCTTGGAAACCCCTTTCCATGAAAGTGTTTCTCGCCAGTCACTGCTTAGGGCTACATCAAGAGGAAACAAAACATAGAGATAGAACGTGAAACTACTTTACTGTGTCAAGTTTCAAGAAGCTAGCACAAACCGTGTTTGATTTAGAGTTCCAAATACATCTATCAATATAGGAGAAAACAGAGTGATACCTAAAAATTCAAAGTGTTACTGGAAATGAACGCTTCAACATAGAAGAATGAAATTTGGGGAACCAAGTCGCCTTAGTGTACTGATCATTACCTGAAAGTATCATCCAGTTTGGGTGAAAAAATATAGGCTGAGATTTCTGGAGATTCGTAATTTTTGGAAGCTTGGAAACCCCTTTCCATGAAAGTGTTTCTCGCCAGTCACTGCTTAGGGCTACATCAAGAGGAAACAAAACATAGAGATAGAACGTGAAACTACTTTACTGTGTCAAGTTTCAAGAAGCTAGCACAAACTGTGTTGGATTTAGAGTTCCAAATACATCTATCAATATAGGAGAAAACAGAGTGAAACCTAAAAATTCAAACTGTTACTGGAAATGAACGCTTCAACATAGAAGAACGAAATTTGGGGAACCAAGTCGCCTTCGTGTACTGATCATTACCTGAAAGTATCATCCAGTTTGGGTGAAACAATATTGGCTGAGATTCTGGAGATTCGTAATTTTTGGAAGCTTGGCAACCCCTTTCCATGAAAGTGCTTCTCGCCAGTCACTGCTTAGGGCTACATCAAGAGGAAACAAAACATAGAGATAGAACGTGAAACTACTTTACTGTGTCAAGTTTCAAGAAGTTAGCACAAACCATGTCGGATTTAGAGTTCCAAGTACATGTATCAATATAGGAGAAAACAGAGTGATACCTAAAAATTCAAACTATTACTGGAAATGAACGCTTCAACATAGAAGAACGAAATTTGGGGAACCAAGTCGCCTTAGTGGACTGATCATTACCTGAAAGTATCATCCAGTTTGGGTGAAAAAATATTGGCTGAGATTTCTGGAGATTCGTAATTTTTGGAAGCTTGTCAAACTCTTTCCATGAAAGTGTTTGTCGCCTTCAGTGCTTAGGGCTACATCAAGAGGAAACAAACCATAGAGATAGAACGTGAAACTACTTTACTGTGTCAAGTTTCAAGAAGCTAGCACAAACCGTGTTGGATTTAGAGTTCCAAATACATCTATCAATATAGGAGAAAAAAGAGTGAAACCTAAAAATTCAAACTGTTACTGGAAATGAACGCTTCAACATAGAAGAACGAAATTTGGGGAACCAAGTCGCCTTCGTGTACTGATCATTACCTGAAAGTATCATCCAGTTCGGGGTTAAAAAATATTTGCTGAGATTTCTGGAGATTCATATCTTTTGGAAGCATCGCAACCCCTTTCCATGAAAGTGCTTCTCGCCAGTCAGTGCTTAGGGCTACATCAAGAGGAAACAAAACATAGAGATAGAACGTGAAACTACTTTACTGTGTCAAGTTTCAAGAAGCTAGCACAAACCGTGTTGGATTTAGAGTTCCAAATACATCTATCAATATAGGAGAAAACAGAGTGAAACCTAAAAATTCAAACTGTTACTGGAAATGAACGCTTCAACATAGATGAACGAAATTTGGGGAACCAAGTCGCCTTAGTGTACTGATCATTACCTGAAAGTATCATCCAGTTTGGGTGAAAAAATATTGGCTGAGATTTCTGGAGATTCGTAATTTTTAGAAGCTTGGTAACCTCTTTCCATGAAAGTGTTTGTCGCCTTCAGTGCTTAAGGCTACATCAAGAGGAAACAAACCATAGAGATAGAACGTGAAACTACTTTACTGTGTCAAGTTTCAAGAAGCTAGCACAAACCGTGTTGGATTTAGAGTTCCAAATACATCTATCAATATAGGAGAAAACAGAGTGAAACCTAAAATTTCAAACTGTTACTGGAAATGAACACTTCAACATAAAAGAACGAAATTTGGGGAACCAAGTCGCCTTAGTGTACTGATCATTACCTGAAAGTATCATCCAGTTTGGGTGAAAAAATATTTGCTGAGATTTCTGGAGATTCGGAATTTTTGGAAGCTTGGCAACCCCTTTCCATGAAAGTGCTTCTCGCCAGTCACTGCTTAGGGCTACATTAAGAGGAAACAAAACATAGAGATAGAACGTGAAACTACTTTACTGTGTCAAGTTTCAAGAAGCTAGCACAAACCGTGTTGGATTTAGAGTTCCAAATACATCTATCAATATAGGAGAAAAAAGAGTGAAACCTAAAAATTCAAACTGTTACTGGAAATGAACGCTTCAATATAGAAGAACGAAATTTGGGGAACCAAGTCGCCTTCGTGTACTGATCATTACCTGAAAGTATCATCCAGTTTGGGTGAAAAAATATTGGCTGAGATTTCTGGAGATTCGTAATTTTTGGAAGCTTGGCAACCCCTTTCCATGAAAGTGCTTCTCGCCAGTCACTGCTTAGGGCTACATCAAGAGGAAACAAAACATAGAGATAGAACGTGAAACTACTTTACTGTGTCAAGTTTCAAGAAGTTAGCACAAACCATGTCGGATTTAGAGTTCCAAGTACATGTATCAATATAGGAGAAAACAGAGTGATACCTAAAAATTCAAACTATTACTGGAAATGAACGCTTCAACATAGAAGAACGAAATTTGGGGAACCAAGTCGCCTTAGTGGACTGATCATTACCTGAAAGTATCATCCAGTTTGGGTGAAAAAATATTGGCTGAGATTTCTGGAGATTCGTAATTTTTGGAAGCTTGGCAAACTCTTTCCATGAAAGTGTTTGTCGCCTTCAGTGCTTAGGGCTACATCAAGAGGAAACAAACCATAGAGATAGAACGTGAAACTACTTTACTGTGTCAAGTTTCAAGAAGCTAGCACAAACCGTGTTGGATTTAGAGTTCCAAATACATCTATCAATATAGGAGAAAAAAGAGTGAAACCTAAAAATTCAAACTGTTACTGGAAATGAACGCTTCAACATAGAAGAACGAAATTTGGGGAACCAAGTCGCCTTCGTGTACTGATCATTACCTGAAAGTATCATCCAGTTCGGGGTTAAAAAATATTTGCTGAGATTTCTGCAGATTCATATCTTTTGGAAGCATCGCAACCCCTTTCCATGAAAGTGCTTCTCGCCAGTCAGTGCTTAGGGCTACATCAAGAGGAAACAAAACATAGAGATAGAACGTGAAACTACTTTACTGTGTCAAGTTTCAAGAAGCTACCACAAACCGTGTTGGATTTAGAGTTCCAAATACATCTATCAATATAGGAGAAAACAGAGTGAAACCTAAAAATTCAAACTGTTACTGGAAATGAACGCTTCAACATAGATGAACGAAATTTGGGGAACCAAGTCGCCTTAGTGTACTGATCATTACCTGAAAGTATCATCCAGTTTGGGTGAAAAAATATTTGCTGAGATTTCTGGAGATTCGGAATTTTTGGAAGCTTGGCAACCCCTTTCCATGAAAGTGCTTCTCGCCAGTCACTGCTTAGGGCTACATTAAGAGGAAACAAACCATAGAGATAGAACGTGAAACTACTTTACTGTGTCAAGTTTCAAGAAGCTAGCACAAACCGTGTTGGATTTAGAGTTCCAAATACATCTATCAATATAGGAGAAAACAGAGTGAAACCTAAAATTTCAAACTGTTACTGGAAATGAACACTTCAACATAAAAGAACGAAATTTGGGGAACCAAGTCGCCTTAGTGTACTGATCATTACCTGAAAGTATCATCCAGTTTGGGTGAAAAAATATTTGCTGAGATTTCTGGAGATTCGGAATTTTTGGAAGCTTGGCAACCCCTTTCCATGAAAGTGCTTCTCGCCAGTCACTGCTTAGGGCTACATTAAGAGGAAACAAACCATAGAGATAGAACGTGAAACTACTTTACTGTGTCAAGTTTCAAGAAGCTAGCACAAACCGTGTTGGATTTAGAGTTCCAAATACATCTATCAATATAGGAGAAAAAAGAGTGAAACCTAAAAATTCAAACTGTTACTGGAAATGAACGCTTCAACATAGAAGAACGAAATTTGGGGAACCAAGTCGCCTTAGTGTACTGATCATTACCTGAAAGTATCATCCAGTTTGGGTGAAAAAATATTTGCTGAGATTTCTGGAGATTCGGAATTTTTGGAAGCTTGGCAACCCCTTTCCATGAAAGTGCTTCTCGCCAGTCACTGCTTAGGGCTACATTAAGAGGAAACAAACCATAGAGATAGAACGTGAAACTACTTTACTGTGTCAAGTTTCAAGAAGCTAGCACAAACCGTGTTGGATTTAGAGTTCCAAATACATCTATCAATATAGGAGAAAAAAGAGTGAAACCTAAAAATTCAAACTGTTACTGGAAATGAACGCTTCAATATAGAAGAACGAAATTTGGGGAACCAAGTCGCCTTCGTGTACTGATCATTACCTGAAAGTATCATCCAGTTTGGGTGAAAAAATATTTGCTGAGATTTCTGGAGATTCGTAATTTTTGGAAGCTTGGCAACCCCTTTCCATGAAAGTGCTTCTCGCCAGTCAGTGCTTAGGGCTACATCAAGAGGAAACAAAACATAGAGATAGAACGTGAAACTACTTTACTGTGTCAAGTTTCAAGAAGCTAGCACAAACCGTGTTGGATTTAGAGTTCGAAATACATCTATCAATATAGGAGAAAAAAGAGTGAAACCTAAAAATTCAAACTGTTACTGGAAATGAACGCTTCAATATAGAAGAACGAAATTTGGGGAACCAAGTCGCATTCGTGTACTGATCATTACCTGAAAGTATCATCCAGTTTGGGTGAAAAAATATTTGCTGAGATTTCTGGAGATTCGTAATTTTTGGAAGCTTGGCAACCCCTTTCCATGAAAGTCCTTCTCGCCAGTCAGTGCTTAGGGCTACATCAAGAGGAAACAAAACATAGAGATAGAACATGAAACTACTTTACTGTGTCAAGTTTCAAGAAGCTAGCACAAACCGTGTTCGATTTAGAGTTCGAAATACATCTATCAATATAGGAGAAAACAGAGTGAAACCTAAAAATTCAAACTGTTACTGGAAATGAACGCTTCAACATAGAAGAACGAAATTTGGGGAACCAAGTCGCCTTCGTTTACTGATCATTACCTGAAAGTATCATCCAGTTTGGGTGAAAAAATATTGGCTGAGATTTCTGGAGATTCGTAATTTTTGGAAGCTTGGCAACCCCTTTCCATGAAAGTGTTTCTCGCCTTCAGTGCTTAGGGCTACATCAAGAGGAAACAAAACATAGAGATAGAACGTGAAACTACTTTACTGTGTCAAGTTTCAAGAAGCTAGCACAAACCGTGTCGGATTTAGAGTTCCAAGTACATGTATCAATATAGGAGAAAACAGAGTGATACCTAAAAATTCAAACTATTACTGGAAATGAACGCTTCAACATAGAAGAACGAAATTTGGGGAACCAAGTCGACTTAGTGTACTGATCATTACCTGAAAGTATCATCCAGTTTGGGTGAAAAAATATTTGCTGAGATTTCTGGAGATTCGTAATTTTTGGAAGCTTGGAAACCCCTTTCCATGAAAGTGTTTCTCGCCAGTCACTGCTTAGGGCTACATCAAGAGGAAACAAAACATAGAGATAGAACGTGAAACTACTTTACTGTGTCAAGTTTCAAGAAGCTAGCACAAACCGTGTTCGATTTAGAGTTCCAAATACATCTATCAATATAGGAGAAAAAAGAGTGAAACCTAAAAATTCAAACTGTTACTGGAAATGAACGCTTCAATATAGAAGAATGAAATTTTGGGAACCAAGTCGCCTTCGTGTACTGATCATTACCTGAAAGTATCATCCAGTTTGGGTGAAAAAATATTTGCTGAGATTTCTGGAGATTCGTAATTTTTGGAAGCTTGGCAACCCCTTTCCATGAAAGTGCTTCTCGCCAGTCAGTGCTTAGGGCTACATCAAGAGGAAACAAAACATAGAGATAGAACGTGAAACTACTTTACTGTGTCAAGTTTCAAGAAGCTAGCACAAACCGTGTTGGATTTAGAGTTCCAAATACATCTATCAATATAGGAGAAAACAGAGTGATACCTAAAAATTCAAAGTGTTACTGGAAATGAACGCTTCAACATAGAAGAACGAAATTTGGGGAACCAAGTCGCCTTAGTGTACTGATCATTACCTGAAAGTATCATCCAGTTTGGGTGAAAAAATATTGGCTGAGATTTCTGGAGATTCGTAATTTTTGGAAGCTTGGCAACCCCTTTCCATGAAAGTGCTTCTTGCCAGTCACTGCTTAGGGCTACATCAAGAGGAAACAAAACATAGAAATAGAACGTGAAACTACTTTACTGTGTCAAGTTTCAAGAAGCTAGCACAAACTGTGTTGGATTTAGAGTTCCAAATACATCTATCATTATAGGAGAAAACAGAGTGAAACCTAAAAATTCAAACTGTTACTGGAAATGAACGCTTCAACATAGAAGAACGAAATTTGGGGAACCAAGTCGCCTTAGTGTACTGATCATTACCTGAAAGTATCATCAAGTTTGGGTGAAAAAATATTGGCTGAGATTTCTGGAGATTCGTAATTTTTGGAAGCTTGGCAACCCCTTTCCATGAAAGTGCTTCTCGCCAGTCACTGCTTAGGGCTACATCAAGAGGAAACAAACCATAGAGATAGAACGTGAAACTACTTTACTGTGTCAAGTTTCAAGAAGCTAGCACAAACCGTGTTGGATTTAGAGTTCCAAATACATCTATCAATATAGGAGAAAACAGAGTGATACCTAAAAATTCAAAGTGTTACTGGAAATGAACGCTTCAACATAGAAGAACGAAATTTTGGGAACCAAGTCGCCTTAGTGTACTGATCATTACCTGAAAGTATCATCCAGTTTGGGTGAAAAAATACTGGCTGAGATTTCTGGAGATTCGTAATTTTTGGAAGCTTGGAAACCCCTTTCCATGAAAGTGTTTCTCGCCAGTCACTGCTTAGGGCTACATCAAGAGGAAACAAAACATAGAGATAGAACGTGAAACTACTTTACTGTGTCAAGTTTCAAGAAGCTAGCACAAACCGTGTCGGATTTAGAGTTCCAAGTACATGTATCAATATAGGAGAAAACAGAGTGATACCTAAAAATTCAAACTATTACTGGAAATGAACGCTTCAACATAGAAGAACGAAATTTGGGGAACCAAGTCGACTTAGTGTACTGATCATTACCTGAAAGTATCATCCAGTTTGGGTGAAAAAATATTTGCTGAGATTTCTGGAAATTCGTAATTTTTGGAAGCTTGGAAACCCCTTTCCATGAAAGTGTTTCTCGCCAGTCACTGCTTAGGGCTACATCAAGAGGAAACAAAACATAGAGATAGAACGTGAAACTACTTTACTGTGTCAAGTTTCAAGAAGCTAGCACAAACCGTGTTCGATTTAGAGTTCCAAATACATCTATCAATATAGGAGAAAAAAGAGTGAAACCTAAAAATTCAAACTGTTACTGGAAATGAACGCTTCAATATAGAAGAATGAAATTTGGGGAACCAAGTCGCCTTCGTGTACTGATCATTACCTGAAAGTATCATCCAGTTTGGGTGAAAAAATATTTGCTGAGATTTCTGGAGATTCGTAATTTTTGGAAGCTTGGCAACCCCTTTCCATGAAAGTCCTTCTCGCCAGTCAGTGCTTAGGGCTACATCAAGAGGAAACAAAACATAGAGATAGAACGTGAAACTACTTTACTGTGTCAAGTTTCAAGAAGCTAGCACAAACCGTGTTCGATTTAGAGTTCCAAATACATCTATCAATATAGGAGAAAAAAGAGTGAAACCTAAAAATTCAAACTGTTACTGGAAATGAACGCTTCAATATAGAAGAACGAAATTTGGGGAACCAAGTCGCCTTCGTGTACTGATCATTACCTGAAAGTATCATCCAGTTTGGGTGAAAAAATATTTGCTGAGATTTCTGGAGATTCGTAATTTTTGGAAGCTTGGCAACCCCTTTCCATGAAAGTGCTTCTCGCCAGTCAGTGCTTAGGGCTACATCAAGAGGAAACAAAACATAGAGATAGAACGTGAAACTACTTTACTGTGTCAAGTTTCAAGAAGCTAGCACAATCCGTGTTGGATTTAGAGTTCCAAATACATCTATCAATATAGGAGAAAACAGAGTGAAACCTAAAATTTTAAACTGTTACTGGAAATGAACACTTCAACATAAAAGAACGAAATTTGGGGAACCAAGTCGCCTTAGTGTACTGATCATTACCTGAAAGTATCATCCAGTTTGGGTGAAAAAATATTTGCTGAGATTTCTGGAGATTCGGAATTTTTGGAAGCTTGGCAACCCCTTTCCATGTAAGTGCTTCTCGCCAGTCACTGCTTAGGGTTACATTAAGAGGAAACAAACCATAGAGATAGAACGTGAAACTACTTTACTGTGTCAAGTTTCAAGAAGCTAGCACAAACCGTGTTCGATTTAGAGTTCCAAATACATCTATCAATATAGGAGAAAAAAGAGTGAAACCTAAAAATTCAAACTGTTACTGGAAATGAACGCTTCAATATAGAAGAACGAAATTTGGGGAACCAAGTCGCCTTCGTGTACTGATCATTACCTGAAAGTATCATCCAGTTTGGGTGAAAAAATATTTGCTGAGATTTCTGGAGATTCGTAATTTTTGGAAGCTTGGCAACCCCTTTCCATGAAAGTGCTTCTCGCCAGTCAGTGCTTAGGGCTACATCAAGAGGAAACAAAACATAGAGATAGAACGTGAAACTACTTTACTGTGTCAAGTTTCAAGAAGCTAGCACAAACCGTGTTGGATTTAGAGTTCGAAATACATCTATCAATATAGGAGAAAACAGAGTGAAACCTAAAAATTCAAACTGTTACTGGAAATGAACGCTTCAACATAGAAGAACGAAATTTGGGGAACCAAGTCGCCTTCGTTTACTGATCATTACCTGAAAGTATCATCCAGTTTGGGTGAAAAAATATTGGCTGAGATTTCTGGAGATTCGTAATTTTTGGAAGCTTGGCAACCCCTTTCCATGAAAGTGTTTCTCGCCTTCAGTGCTTAGGGCTACATCAAGAGGAAACAAAACATAGAGATAGAACGTGAAACTACTTTACTGTGTCAAGTTTCAAGAAGCTAGCACAAACCGTGTCGGATTTAGAGTTCCAAGTACATGTATCAATATAGGAGAAAACAGAGTGATACCTAAAAATTCAAACTATTACTGGAAATGAACGCTTCAACATAGAAGAACGAAATTTGGGGAACCAAGTCGACTTAGTGTACTGATCATTACCTGAAAGTATCATCCAGTTTGGGTGAAAAAATATTTGCTGAGATTTCTGGAGATTCGTAATTTTTGGAAGCTTGGAAACCCCTTTCCATGAAAGTGTTTCTCGCCAGTCACTGCTTAGGGCTACATCAAGAGGAAACAAAACATAGAGATAGAACGTGAAACTACTTTACTGTGTCAAGTTTCAAGAAGCTAGCACAAACCGTGTTCGATTTAGAGTTCCAAATACATCTATCAATATAGGAGAAAACTGAGTGATACCTAAAAATTCAAAGTGTTACTGGAAATGAACGCTTCAACATAGAAGAACGAAATTTTGGGAACCAAGTCGCCTTAGTGTACTGATCATTACCTGAAAGTATCATCCAGTTTGGGTGAAAAAATATTGGCTGAGATTTCTGGAGATTCGTAATTTTTGGAAGCTTGGCAACCCCTTTCCATGAAAGTGCTTCTTGCCAGTCACTGCTTAGGGCTACATCAAGAGGAAACAAAACATAGAAATAGAACGTGAAACTACTTTACTGTGTCAAGTTTCAAGAAGCTAGCACAAACTGTGTTGGATTTAGAGTTCCAAATACATCTATCATTATAGGAGAAAACAGAGTGAAACCTAAAAATTCAAACTGTTACTGGAAATGAACGCTTCAACATAGAAGAACGAAATTTGGGGAACCAAGTCGCCTTAGTGTACTGATCATTACCTGAAAGTATCATCAAGTTTGGGTGAAAAAATATTGGCTGAGATTTCTGGAGATTCGTAATTTTTGGAAGCTTGGCAACCCCTTTCCATGAAAGTGCTTCTCGCCAGTCACTGCTTAGGGCTACATCAAGAGGAAACAAACCATAGAGATAGAACGTGAAACTACTTTACTGTGTCAAGTTTCAAGAAGCTAGCACAAACCGTGTCGGATTTAGAGTTCCAAGTACATGTATCAATATAGGAGAAAACAGAGTGATACCTAAAAATTCAAACTGTTACTGGAAATGAACGCTTCAACATAGAAGAAAGAAATTTGGGGAACCAAGTCGACTTAGTGTACTGATCATTACCTGAAAGTATCATCCAGTTTGGGTGAAAAAATATTTGCTTAGATTTCTGGAGATTCGTAATTTTTGGAAGCTTGGAAACCCCTTTCCATGAAAGTGTTTCTCGCCAGTCACTGCTTAGGGCTACATCAAGAGGAAACAAAACATAGAGATAGAACGTGAAACTACTTTACTGTGTCAAGTTTCAAGAAGCTAGCACAAACCGTGTTGGATTTAGAGTTCCAAATACATCTATCAATATAGGAGAAAACAGAGTGATACCTAAAAATTCAAAGTGTTACTGGAAATGAACGCTTCAACATAGAAGAACGAAATTTGGGGAACCAAGTCGCCTTAGTGTACTGATCATTACCTGAAAGTATCATCCAGTTTGGGTGAAAAAATACTGGCTGAGATTTCTGGAGATTCGTAATTTTTGGAAGCTTGGAAACCCCTTTCCATGAAAGTGTTTCTCGCCAGTCACTGCTTAAGGCTACATAAAGAGGAAACAAAACATAGAGATAGAACGTGAAACTACTTTACTGTGTCAAGTTTCAAGAAGCTAGCACAAACTGTGTTGGATTTAGAGTTCCAAATACATCTATCATTATAGGAGAAAACAGAGTGAAACCTAAAAATTCAAACTGTTACTGGAAATGAACGCTTCAACATAGAAGAACGAAATTTGGGGAACCAAGTCGCCTTAGTGTACTGATCATTACCTGAAAGTATCATCCAGTTTGGGTGAAAAAATATTGGCTGAGATTTCTGGAGATTCGTAATTTTTGGAAGCTTGGCAACCTCTTTCCATGAAAGTGTTTCTCGCCTTCAGTGCTTAGGGCTACATCAAGAGGAAACAAAACATAGAGATAGAACGTGAAACTACTTTACTGTGTCAAGTTTCAAGAAGCTAGCACAAACCGTGTTCGATTTAGAGTTCCAAATACATCTATCAATATAGGAGAAAACAGAGTGAAACCTAAAAATTCAAACTGTTACTGGAAATGAACGCTTCAACATATAAGAACGAAATTTGGGGAACCAAGTCGCCTTAGTGTACTGATTATTACCTGAAAGTATCATCCAGTTTGGGTGAAAAAATATTTGCTGAGATTTCTGGAGATTCGTAATTTTTGGAAGCTTGGCAACCCCTTTCCATGAAAGTGCTTCTCGCCAGTCACTGCTTAGGGCTACATTAAGAGGAAACAAACCATAGAGATAGAACGTGAGACTACTTTACTGTGTCAAGTTTCAAGAAGCTAGCACAAACCGTGTTGGATTTAGAGTTCCAAATACATCTATCAATATAGGAGAAAAAAGAGTGAAACCTAAAAATTCAAACTGTTACTGGAAATGAACGCTTCAACATAGAAGAACGAAATTTGGGGAACCAAGTCGCCTTCGTTTACTGATCATTACCTGAAAGTATCATCCAGTTTGGGTGAAAAAATATTTGCTGAGATTTCTGGAGATTCGTAATTTTTGGAAGCTTGGCAACCCCTTTCCATGAAAGTGCTTCTCGCCAGTCACTGCTTAGGGCTACATTAAGAGGAAACAAACCATAGAGATAGAACGTGAGACTACTTTACTGTGTCAAGGTTCAAGAAGCTAGCACAAACCGTGTTGGATTTAGAGTTCCAAATACATCTATCAATATAGGAGAAAACAGAGTGATACCTAAAAATTCAAACTGTTACTGGAAATGAACGCTTCAACATAGAAGAACGAAATTTGGGGAACCAAGTCGCCTTCGTGTACTGATCATTACCTGAAAGTATCATCCAGTTTGGGTGAAAAAATATTGGCTGAGATTACTGGAGATTCGTAATTTTTGGAAGCTTCGCAACCCCTTTCCATAAAAGTGTTTCTCGCCAGTCAGTGCTTAGGGCTACATCAAGAGGAAACAAAACATAGAGATAGAACGTGAAACTACTTTACTGTGTCAAGTTTCAAGAAGCTAGCACAAACCGTGTTGGATTTAGAGTTCCAAATACATCTATCAATATAGGAGAAAAGAGAGTGAAACCTAAAATTTCAAACTGTTACTGGAAATGAACACTTCAACATAAAAGAACGAAATTTGGGGAACCAAGTCGCCTTAGTGTACTGATCATTACCTGAAAGTATCATCCAGTTTGGGTGAAAAAATATTTGCTGAGATTTCTGGAGATTCGTAATTTTTGGAAGCTTGGCAACCCCTTTCCATGAAAGTGCTTCTCGCCAGTCACTGCTTAGGGCTACATTAAGAGGAAACAAACCATAGAGATAGAACGTGAAACTACTTTACTGTGTCAAGTTACAAGAAGCTAGCACAAACCGTGTTCGATTTAGAGTTCCAAATACATCTATCAATATAGGAGAAAAAAGAGTGAAACCTAAAAATTCAAACTGTTACTGGAAATGAACGCTTCAATATAGAAGAACGAAATTTGGGGAACCAAGTCGCCTTCATGTACTGATCATTACCTGAAAGTATCATCCAGTTTGGGTGAAAAAATATTTGCTGAGATTTCTGGAGATTCGTAATTTTTGGAAGCTTGGCAACCCCTTTCCATGAAAGTGCTTCTCGCCAGTCAGTGCTTAGGGCTACATCAAGAGGAAACAAAACATAGAGATAGAACGTGAAACTACTTCACTGTGTCAAGTTTCAAGAAGCTAGCACAAACCGTGATGGATTTAGAGTTCCAAATACATCTATCAATATAGGAGAAAACAGAGTGAAACCTAAAAATTCAAACTGTTACTGGAAATGAACGCTTCAACATAGAAGAACGAAATTTGGGGAACCAAGTCGCCTTCGTTTACTGATCATTACCTGAAAGTATCATCCAGTTTGAGTGAAAAAATATTGGCTGAGATTTCTGGAGATTCGTAATTTTTGGAAGCTTGGCAACCCCTTTCCATGAAAGTGTTTCTCGCCTTCAGTGCTTAGGGCTACATCAAGAGGAAACAAAACATAGAGATAGAACGTGAAACTACTTTACTGTGTCAAGTTTCAAGAAGCTAGCACAAACCGTGTTGGATTTAGAGTTCGAAATACATCTATCAATATAGGAGAAAACAGAGTGAAACCTAAAAATTCAAACTGTTACTGGAAATGAACGCTTCAACATAGAAGAACGAAATTTGGGGAACCAAGTCGCCTTCGTTTACTGATCATTACCTGAAAGTATCATCCAGTTTGGGTGAAAAAATATTGGCTGAGATTTCTGGAGATTCGTAATTTTTGGAAGCTTGGCAACCCCTTTCCATGAAAGTGTTTCTCGCCTTCAGTGCTTAGGGCTACATCAAGGGGAAACAAAACATAGAGATAGAACGTGAAACTACTTTACTGTGTCAAGTTTCAAGAAGCTAGCACAAACCGTGTCGGATTTAGAGTTCCAAGTACATGTATCAATATAGGAGAAAACAGAGTGATACCTAAAAATTCAAACTATTACTGGAAATGAACGCTTCAACATAGAAGAACGAAATTTGGGGAACCAAGTCGACTTAGTGTACTGATCATTACCTGAAAGTATCATCCAGTTTGGGTGAAAAAATATTTGCTGAGATTTCTGGAGATTCGTAATTTTTGGAAGCTTGGAAACCCCTTTCCATGAAAGTGTTTCTCGCCAGTCACTGCTTAGGGCTACATCAAGAGGAAACAAAACATAGAGATAGAACGTGAAACTACTTTACTGTGTCAAGTTTCAAGAAGCTAGCACAAACCGTGTTCGATTTAGAGTTCCAAATACATCTATCAATATAGGAGAAAACAGAGTGATACCTAAAAATTCAAAGTGTTACTGGAAATGAACGCTTCAACATAGAAGAACGAAATTTTGGGAACCAAGTCGCCTTAGTGTACTGATCATTACCTGAAAGTATCATCCAGTTTGGGTGAAAAAATATTGGCTGAGATTTCTGGAGATTCGTAATTTTTGGAAGCTTGGCAACCCCTTTCCATGAAAGTGCTTCTTGCCAGTCACTGCTTAGGGCTACATCAAGAGGAAACAAAACATAGAAATAGAACGTGAAACTACTTTACTGTGTCAAGTTTCAAGAAGCTAGCACAAACTGTGTTGGATTTAGAGTTCCAAATACATCTATCATTATAGGAGAAAACAGAGTGAAACCTAAAAATTCAAACTGTTACTGGAAATGAACGCTTCAACATAGAAGAACGAAATTTGGGGAACCAAGTCGCCTTAGTGTACTGATCATTACCTGAAAGTATCATCAAGTTTGGGTGAAAAAATATTGGCTGAGATTTCTGGAGATTCGTAATTTTTGGAAGCTTGGCAACCCCTTTCCATGAAAGTGCTTCTCGCCAGTCACTGCTTAGGGCTACATCAAGAGGAAACAAACCATAGAGATAGAACGTGAAACTACTTTACTGTGTCAAGTTTCAAGAAGCTAGCACAAACCGTGTCGGATTTAGAGTTCCAAGTACATGTATCAATATAGGAGAAAACAGAGTGATACCTAAAAATTCAAACTGTTACTGGAAATGAACGCTTCAACATAGAAGAAAGAAATTTGGGGAACCAAGTCGACTTAGTGTACTGATCATTACCTGAAAGTATCATCCAGTTTGGGTGAAAAAATATTTGCTTAGATTTCTGGAGATTCGTAATTTTTGGAAGCTTGGAAACCCCTTTCCATGAAAGTGTTTCTCGCCAGTCACTGCTTAGGGCTACATCAAGAGGAAACAAAACATAGAGATAGAACGTGAAACTACTTTACTGTGTCAAGTTTCAAGAAGCTAGCACAAACCGTGTTGGATTTAGAGTTCCAAATACATCTATCAATATAGGAGAAAACAGAGTGATACCTAAAAATTCAAAGTGTTACTGGAAATGAACGCTTCAACATAGAAGAACGAAATTTGGGGAACCAAGTCGCCTTAGTGTACTGATCATTACCTGAAAGTATCATCCAGTTTGGGTGAAAAAATACTGGCTGAGATTTCTGGAGATTCGTAATTTTTGGAAGCTTGGAAACCCCTTTCCATGAAAGTGTTTCTCGCCAGTCACTGCTTAAGGCTACATAAAGAGGAAACAAAACATAGAGATAGAACGTGAAACTACTTTACTGTGTCAAGTTTCAAGAAGCTAGCACAAACTGTGTTGGATTTAGAGTTCCAAATACATCTATCATTATAGGAGAAAACAGAGTGAAACCTAAAAATTCAAACTGTTACTGGAAATGAACGCTTCAACATAGAAGAACGAAATTTGGGGAACCAAGTCGCCTTAGTGTACTGATCATTACCTGAAAGTATCATCCAGTTTGGGTGAAAAAATATTGGCTGAGATTTCTGGAGATTCGTAATTTTTGGAAGCTTGGCAACCTCTTTCCATGAAAGTGTTTCTCGCCTTCAGTGCTTAGGGCTACATCAAGAGGAAACAAAACATAGAGATAGAACGTGAAACTACTTTACTGTGTCAAGTTTCAAGAAGCTAGCACAAACCGTGTTCGATTTAGAGTTCCAAATACATCTATCAATATAGGAGAAAACAGAGTGAAACCTAAAAATTCAAACTGTTACTGGAAATGAACGCTTCAACATAGAAGAACGAAATTTGGGGAACCAAGTCGCCTTAGTGTACTGATTATTACCTGAAAGTATCATCCAGTTTGGGTGAAAAAATATTTGCTGAGATTTCTGGAGATTCGTAATTTTTGGAAGCTTGGCAACCCCTTTCCATGAAAGTGCTTCTCGCCAGTCACTGCTTAGGGCTACATTAAGAGGAAACAAACCATAGAGATAGAACGTGAGACTACTTTACTGTGTCAAGTTTCAAGAAGCTAGCACAAACCGTGTTGGATTTAGAGTTCCAAATACATCTATCAATATAGGAGAAAAAAGAGTGAAACCTAAAAATTCAAACTGTTACTGGAAATGAACGCTTCAACATAGAAGAACGAAATTTGGGGAACCAAGTCGCCTTCGTTTACTGATCATTACCTGAAAGTATCATCCAGTTTGGGTGAAAAAATATTTGCTGAGATTTCTGGAGATTCGTAATTTTTGGAAGCTTGGCAACCCCTTTCCATGAAAGTGCTTCTCGCCAGTCACTGCTTAGGGCTACATTAAGAGGAAACAAACCATAGAGATAGAACGTGAGACTACTTTACTGTGTCAAGGTTCAAGAAGCTAGCACAAACCGTGTTGGATTTAGAGTTCCAAATACATCTATCAATATAGGAGAAAACAGAGTGATACCTAAAAATTCAAACTGTTACTGGAAATGAACGCTTCAACATAGAAGAACGAAATTTGGGGAACCAAGTCGCCTTCGTGTACTGATCATTACCTGAAAGTATCATCCAGTTTGGGTGAAAAAATATTGGCTGAGATTACTGGAGATTCGTAATTTTTGGAAGCTTCGCAACCCCTTTCCATAAAAGTGTTTCTCGCCAGTCAGTGCTTAGGGCTACATCAAGAGGAAACAAAACATAGAGATAGAACGTGAAACTACTTTACTGTGTCAAGTTTCAAGAAGCTAGCACAAACCGTGTTGGATTTAGAGTTCCAAATACATCTATCAATATAGGAGAAAAGAGAGTGAAACCTAAAATTTCAAACTGTTACTGGAAATGAACACTTCAACATAAAAGAACGAAATTTGGGGAACCAAGTCGCCTTAGTGTACTGATCATTACCTGAAAGTATCATCCAGTTTGGGTGAAAAAATATTTGCTGAGATTTCTGGAGATTCGTAATTTTTGGAAGCTTGGCAACCCCTTTCCATGAAAGTGCTTCTCGCCAGTCACTGCTTAGGGCTACATTAAGAGGAAACAAACCATAGAGATAGAACGTGAAACTACTTTACTGTGTCAAGTTACAAGAAGCTAGCACAAACCGTGTTCGATTTAGAGTTCCAAATACATCTATCAATATAGGAGAAAAAAGAGTGAAACCTAAAAATTCAAACTGTTACTGGAAATGAACGCTTCAATATAGAAGAACGAAATTTGGGGAACCAAGTCGCCTTCATGTACTGATCATTACCTGAAAGTATCATCCAGTTTGGGTGAAAAAATATTTGCTGAGATTTCTGGAGATTCGTAATTTTTGGAAGCTTGGCAACCCCTTTCCATGAAAGTGCTTCTCGCCAGTCAGTGCTTAGGGCTACATCAAGAGGAAACAAAACATAGAGATAGAACGTGAAACTACTTCACTGTGTCAAGTTTCAAGAAGCTAGCACAAACCGTGATGGATTTAGAGTTCCAAATACATCTATCAATATAGGAGAAAACAGAGTGAAACCTAAAAATTCAAACTGTTACTGGAAATGAACGCTTCAACATAGAAGAACGAAATTTGGGGAACCAAGTCGCCTTCGTTTACTGATCATTACCTGAAAGTATCATCCAGTTTGAGTGAAAAAATATTGGCTGAGATTTCTGGAGATTCGTAATTTTTGGAAGCTTGGCAACCCCTTTCCATGAAAGTGTTTCTCGCCTTCAGTGCTTAGGGCTACATCAAGAGGAAACAAAACATAGAGATAGAACGTGAAACTACTTTACTGTGTCAAGTTTCAAGAAGCTAGCACAAACCGTGTCGGATTTAGAGTTCCAAGTACATGTATCAATATAGGAGAAAACAGAGTGATACCTAAAAATTCAAACTATTACTGGAAATGAACGCTTCAACATAGAAGAACGAAATTTGGGGAACCAAGTCGACTTAGTGTACTGATCATTACGTGAAAGTATCATCCAGTTTGGGTGAAAAAATATTTGGTGAGATTTCTGGAGATTCGTAATTTTTGGAAGCTTGGAAACCCCTTTCCATGAAAGTGTTTCTCGCCAGTCACTGCTTAGGGATACATCAAGAGGAAACAAAACATAGAGATAGAACGTGAAACTACTTTACTGTGTCAAGTTTCAAGAAGCTAGCACAAACCGTGTTGGATTTAGAGTTCCAAATACATCTATCAATATAGGAGAAAACAGAGTGATACCTAAAAATTCAAAGTGTTACTGGAAATGAACGCTTCAACATAGAAGAACGAAATTTGGGGAACCAAGTCGCCTTAGTGTACTGATCATTACCTGAAAGTATCATCCAGTTTGGGTGAAAAAATATTTGCTGAGATTTCTGGAGATTCGTAATTTTTGGAAGCTTGGCAACCCCTTTCCATGAAAGTGCTTCTCGCCAGTCACTGCTTAGGGCTACATTAAGAGGAAACAAACCATAGAGATAGAACGTGAGACTACTTTACTGTGTCAAGTTTCAAGAAGCTAGCACAAACCGTGTTGGATTTAGAGTTCCAAATACATCTATCAATATAGGAGAAAAAAGAGTGAAACCTAAAAATTCAAACTGTTACTGGAAATGAACGCTTCAACATAGAAGAACAAAATTTGGGGAACCAAGTCGCCTTCGTGTACTGATCATTACCTGAAAGTATCATCCAGTTTGGGGTTAAAAAATATTTGCTGAGATTTCTGGAGATTCGTATCTTTTGGAAGCATCGCAACCCCTTTCCATGAAAGTGCTTCTCGCCAGTCAGTGCTTAGGGCTACATCAAGAGGAAACAAAACATAGAGATAGAACGTGAAACTACTTTACTGTGTCAAGTTTCAAGAAGCTAGCACAATCCGTGTTGGATTTAGAGTTCCAAATACATCTATCAATATAGGAGAAAACAGAGTGAAACCTAAAAATTCAAACTGTTACTGGAAATGAACGCTTCAACATAGAAGAACGAAATTTGGGGAACCAAGTCGCCTTCGTTTACTGATCATTACCTGAAATTATCATCCAGTTTGGGTGAAAAAATATTGGCTGAGATTTCTGGAGATTCGTAATTTTTGGAAGCTTGGTAACCTCTTTCCATGAAAGTGTTTCTCGCCTTCAGTGCTTAGGGCTACATGAAGAGGAAACAAACCATAGAGATAGAACGTGAAACTACTTTTCTGTGTCAAGTTTCAAGAAGCTAGCACAAACCGTGTTGGATTTAGAGTTCCAAATACATCTATCAATATAGGAGAAAACAGAGTGAAACCTAAAAATTCAAACTGTTACTGGAAATGAACACTTCAACATAAAAGAACGAAATTTGGGGAACCAAGTCGCCTTAGTGTACTGATCATTACCTGAAAGTATCATCCAGTTTGGGTGAAAAAATATTTGCTGAGATTTCTGGAGATTCGTAATTTTTGGAAGCTTGGCAACCCCTTTCCATGAAAGTGCTTCTCGCCAGTCACTGCTTAGGGCTACATTAAGAGGAAACAAACCATAGAGATAGAACGTGAAACTACTTTACTGTGTCAAGTTTCAAGAAGCTAGCACAAACCGTGTTCGATTTAGAGTTCCAAATACATGTATCAATATAGGAGAAAAAAGAGTGAAACCTAAAAATTCAAACTGTTACTGGAAATGAACGCTTCAACATAGAAGAACGAAATTTGGGGAACCAAGTCGCCTTAGTGTACTGATCATTACCTGAAAGTATCATCCAGTTTGGGTGAAAAAATATTGGCTGAGATTTCTGGAGATTCGTAATTTTTGGAAGCTTGGCAACCCCTTTCCATGAAAGTGTTTCTCGCCAGTCACTGCTTAGGGCTACATCAAGAGGAAACAAAACATAGAGATAGAACGTGAAACTACTTTACTGTGTCAAGTTTCAAGAAGCTAGCACAAACTGTGTTGGATTTAGAGTTCCAAATACATCTATCATTATAGGAGAAAACAGAGTGAAACCTAAAAATTCAAACTGTTACTGGAAATGAATGCTTCAACATAGAAGAACGAAATTTGGGGAACCAAGTCGCCTTAGTGTACTGATCATTACCTGAAAGTATCATCCAGTTTGGGGTTAAAAAATATTTGCTGAGATTTCTGGAGATTCGTAACTTTTGGAAGCATCGCAACCCCTTTCCATGAAAGTGCTTCTCGCCAGTCAGTGCTTAGGGCTACATCAAGAGGAAACAAAACATAGAGATAGAACGTGAAACTACTTTACTGTGTCAAGTTTCAAGAAGCTAGCACAAACCGTGCTGGATTTAGAGTTCCAAATACATCTATCAATATAGGAGAAAACAGAGTGAAACCTAAAAATTCAAACTGTTACTGGAAATGAACGCTTCAACATAGAAGAACGAAATTTGGGGAACCAAGTCGCCTTCGTTTACTGATCATTACCTGAAAGTATCAACCAGTTTGGGTGAAAAAATATTGGATGAGATTTCTGGAGATTCGTAATTTTTGGAAGCTTGGCAACCCCTTTCCATGAAAGGGTTTCTCGCCTTCAGTGCTTAGGGCTACATCAAGAGGAAACAAAACATAGAGATAGAACATGAAACTACTTTACTGTGTCAAGTTTCAAGAAGCTAGCACAAACCGTGTTGGATTTAGAGTTCCAAATACATCTATCAATATAGGAGAAAACAGAGTGATACCTAAAAATTCAAAGTGTTACTGGAAATGAACGCTTCAACATAGAAGAACGAAATTTGGGGAACCAAGTCGCCTTAGTGTACTGATCATTACCTGAAAGTATCATCCAGTTTGGGTGAAAAAATATTGGCTGAGATTTCTGGAGATCCGTAATTTTTGGAAGCTTGGCAACCCCTTTCCATGAAAGTGTTTCTCGCCAGTCACTGCTTAGGGCTACATCAAGAGGAAACAAAACATAGAGATAGAACGTGAAACTACTTTACTGTGTCAAGTTTCAAGAAGCTAGCACAAACCGTGTTGGATTTAGAGTTCCAAATACATCTATCAATATAGGAGAAAACAGAGTGAAACCTAAAAATTCAAACTGTTACTGGAAATGAACGCTTCAAAATAGAAGAACGAAATTTGGGGAACCAAGTCGCCTTAGTGTACTGATCATTACCTGAAAGTATCATCCAGTTTGGGTGAAAAAATATTGGCTGAGATTTCTGGAGATTCGTAATTTTTGGAAGCTTCGCAACCCCTTTCCATAAAAGTGTTTCTCGCCAGTCAGTGCTTAGGGCTACATCAAGAGGAAACAAAACATAGAGATAGAACGTGAAACTACTTCACTGTGTCCAGTTTCAAGAAGCTAGCACAAACCGTGTTGGATTTAGAGTTCCAAATACATCTATCAATATAGGAGAAAACAGAGTGAAACCTAAAAATTCAAACTGTTACTGGAATGAACGCTTCAACATAGAAGAACGAAATTTGGGGAACCAAGTCGCCTTAGTGTACTGATCATTACCTGAAAGTATTTTCCAGTTTGGGTGAAAAAATATTTACTGAGATTTCTGGAGATTCGTAATTTTTGGAAGCTTGGCAACCCCTTTCCATGAAAGTGCTTCTCGCCAGTCACTGCTTAGGGCTACATCAAGAGGAAACAAACCATAGAGATAGAACTTGAAACTACTTTACTGTGTCAAGTTTCAAGAAGCTAGCACAAACCGTGTTGGATTTAGAGTTCCAAATACATCTATCAATATAGGAGAAAACAGAGTGAAACCTAAAAATTCAAACTGTTACTGGAAATGAACGCTTCAACATAGAAGAACGAAATTTGGGGAACCAAGTCGCCTTAGTGTACTGATCATTACCTGAAAGTATCATCCAGTTTGGGTGAAAAAATATTGGCTGAGATTTCTGGAGATACGTAATTTTTGGAAGCTTGGCAACCTCTTTCCATGAAAGTGTTTCTCGCCTTCAGTGCTTAGGGCTACATCAAGAGGAAACAAAACATAGAGATAGAACGTGAAACTACTTTACTATGTCAAGTTTTAGGAAGCTAGCACAAACCGTGTTGGATTTAGAGTTCCAAATACATCTATCAATATAGGAGAAAACAGAGTGAAACCTAAAAATTCAAACTGTTACTGGAAATGAACGCTTCAACATAGAAGAACGAAATTTGGGGAACCAAGTCGCCTTAGTGTACTGATCATTACCTGAAAGTATTTTCCAGTTTGGGTGAAAAAATATTTACTGAGATTTCTGGAGATTCGTAATTTTTGGAAGCTTGGCAACCCCTTTCCATGAAAGTGCTTCTCGCCAGTCACTGCTTAGGGCTACATCAAGAGGAAACAAACCATAGAGATAGAACGTGAAACTACTTTACTGTGTCAAGTTTCAAGAAGCTAGCACAAACCGTGTTGGATTTAGAGTTCCGAATACATCTATCAATATAGGAGAAAACAGAGTGAAACCTAAAAATTCAAACTGTTACTGGAAATGAACGCTTCAACATAGAAGAACGAAATTTGGGGAACCAAGTCGCCTTAGTGTACTGATCATTACCTGAAAGTATCATCCAGTTTGGGTGAAAAAATATTGGCTGAGATTTCTGGAGATACGTAATTTTTGGAAGCTTGGCAACCTCTTTCCATGAAAGTGTTTCTCGCCTTCAGTGCTTAGGGCTACATCAAGAGGAAACAAAACATAGAGATAGAACGTGAAACTACTTTACTATGTCAAGTTTTAGGAAGCTAGCACAAACCGTGTTGGATTTAGAGTTCCAAATACATCTATCAATATAGGAGAAAAAAGAGTGAAACCTAAAAATTCAAACTGTTACTGGAAATGAACGCTTCAACATAGAAGAACGAAATTTGGGGAACCAAGTCACCTTCGTGTACTGATCATTACCTGAAAGTATCATCCAGTTTGGGGTTAAAAAATATTTGCTGAGATTTCTGGAGATTCGTAACTTTTGGAAGCATCGCAACCCCTTTCCATGAAAGTGCTTCTCGCCAGTCAGTGCTTAGGGCTACATCAAGAGGAAACAAAACATAGAGATAGAACGTGAAACTACTTTACTGTGTCAAGTTTCAAGAAGCTAGCACAAACCGTGTTGGATTTAGAGTTCCAAATATATCTATCAATATAGGAGAAAACAGAGTGAAACCTAAAAATTCAAACTGTTACTGGAAATGAACGCTTCAATATAGAAGAACGAAATTTGTGGAACCAAGTCGCCTTCGTTTACTGATCATTACCTGAAAGTATCATCCAGTTTGGGTGAAAAAATATTGGCTGAGATTTCTGGAGATTCGTAATTTTTGGAAGCTTGGCAACCTCTTTCCATGAAAGTGTTTCTCGCCTTCAGTGCTTAGGGCTACATCAAGAGGAAACAAAACATAGAGATAGAACGTGAAACTACTTTACTGTGTCAAGTTTCAAGAAGCTAGCACAAACCGTGTTGGATTTAGAGTTCCAAATACATCTATCAATATAGGAGAAAACAGAGTGAAACATAAAAATTCAAACTGTTACTGGAAATGAACACTTCAACATAAAAGAACGAAATTTGGGGAACCAAGTCGCCTTAGTGTACTGATCATTACCTGAAAGTATCATCCAGTTTGGGTGAAAAAATATTTGCTGAGATTTCTGGAGATTCGTAATTTTTGGAAGCTTGGCAACCCCTTTCCATGAAAGTGCTTCTCGCCAGTCACTGCTTAGGGCTACATTAAGAGGAAACAAACCATAGAGATAGAACGTGAAACTACTTTACTGTGTCAAGTTTCAAGAAGCTAGCACAAATCGTGTTCGATTTAGAGTTCAAAATACATCTATCAATATAGGAGAAAAAAGAGTGAAACCTAAAAATTCAAACTGTTACTGGAAATGAACGCTTCAATATAGAAGAACGAAATTTGGGGAACCAAGTCGCATTCGTGTACTGATCATTACCTGAAAGTATCATCCAGTTTGGGTGAAAAAATATTTGCTGAGATTTCTGGAGATTCGTAATTTTTGGAAGCTTGGCAACCCCTTTCCATGAAAGTGCTTCTCGCCAGTCAGTGCTTAGGGCTACATCAAGAGGAAACACAACATAGAGATAGAACGTGAAACTACTTTACTGTGTCAAGTTTCAAGAAGCTAGCACAAACCGTGTTGGATTTAGAGTTCCAAATACATCTATCAATATAGGAGAAAACAGAGTGAAACCTAAAAATTCAAACTGTTACTGGAAATGAACGCTTCAACATAGAAGAACGAAATTTGGGGAACCAAGTCGCCTTCGTTTAGTGATCATTACCTGAAAGTATCATCCAGTTTGGGTGAAAAAATATTGGCTGAGATTTCTGGAGATTCGTAATTTTTGGAAGCTTGGCAACCCCTTTCCATGAAAGTGTTTCTCGCCTTCAGTGCTTAGGGCTACATCAAGAGGAAACAAAACATAGAGATAGAACGTGAAACTACTTTACTGTGTCAAGTTTCAAGAAGCTAGCACAAACCGTGTCGGATTTAGAGTTCCAAGTATATGTATCAATATAGGAGAAAACAGAGTGATACCTAAAAATTCAAACTATTACTGGAAATGAATGCTTCAACATAGAAGAACGAAATTTGGGGAACCAAGTCGACTTAGTGTACTGATCATTACCTGAAAGTATCATCCAGTTTGGGTGAAAAAATATTTGCTGAGATTTCTGGAGATTCGTAATTTTTGGAAGCTTGGCAACCCCTTTCCATGAAAGTGTTTCTCGCCAGTCACTGCTTAGGGCTACATCAAGAGGAAACAAAACATAGAGATAGAACGTGAAACTACTTTACTGTGTCAAGTTTCAAGAAGCTAGCACAAACCGTGTTGGATTTAGAGTTCCAAATACATCTATCAATATAGGAGAAAACAGAGTGATACCTAAAAATTCAAAGTGTTACTGGAAATGAACGCTTCAACATAGAAGAACGAAATTTGGGGAACCAAGTCGCCTTAGTGTACTGATCATTACCTGAAAGTATCATCCAGTTTGGGTGAAAAAATATTGGCTGAGATTTCTGGAGATTCGTAATTTTTGGAAGCTTGGCAACCACTTTCCATGAAAGTGTTTCTCGCCAGTCACTGCTTAGGGCTACATCAAGAGGAAACAAAACATAGAGATAGAACGTGAAACTACTTTACTGTGTCAAGTTTCAAGAAGCTAGCACAAACCGTGTCGGATTTAGAGTTCCAAGTACATGTATCAATATAGGAGAAAACAGAGTGAAACCTAAAAATTCAAACTGTTACTGGAAATGAACGCTTCAACATAGAAGAACGAAATTTGGGGAACCAAGTCGCCTTAGTGTACTGATCATTACCTGAAAGTATTTTCCAGTTTGGGTGAAAAAATATTTACTGAGATTTCTGGAGATTCGTAATTTTTGGAAGCTTGGCAACCCCTTTCCATGAAAGTGCTTCTCGCCAGTCACTGCTTAGGGCTACATCAAGAGGAAACAAACCATAGAGATAGAACGTGAAACTACTTTACTGTGTCAAGTTTCAAGAAGCTAGCACAAACCGTGTTGGATTTAGAGTTCCAAATACATCTATCAATATAGGAGAAAACAGAGTGAAACCTAAAAATTCAAACTGTTACTGGAAATGAACGCTTCAACATAGAAGAACGAAATTTGGGGAACCAAGTCGCCTTCGTTTAATGATCATTACCTGAAAGTATCATCCAGTTTGGGTGAAAAAATATTGGCTGAGATTTCTGGAGATTCGTAATTTTTGGAAGCTTGGCAACCCCTTTCCATGAAAGTGCTTCTCGCCAGTCACTGCTTAGGGCTACATTAAGAGGAAATAAACCATAGAGATAGAACGTGAAACTACTTTACTGTGTCAAGTTTCAAGAAGCTAGCACAAACCGTGTTGGATTTAGAGTTCCAAATACATCTATCAATATAGGAGAAAACAGAGTGATACCTAAAAATTCAAAGTGTTACTGGAAATGAACGCTTCAACATAGAAGAACGAAATTTGGGGAACCAAGTCGCCTTAGTGTACTGATCATTACCTGAAAGTATCATCCAGTTTGGGTGAAAAAATATTGGCTGAGATTTCTGGAGATTCGTAATTTTTGGAAGCTTGGCAACCCCTTTCCATGAAAGTGTTTCTCGCAAGTCACTGCTTAGGGCTACATCAAGAGGAAACAAAACATAGAGATAGAACGTGAAACTACTTTACTGTGTCAAGTTTCAAGAAGCTAGCACAAACCGTGTCGGATTTAGAGTTCCAAGTACATGTATCAATATAGGAGAAAACAGAGTGAAACCTAAAAATTCAAACTGTTACTGGAAATGAACGCTTCAACATAGAAGAACGAAATTTGGGGAACCAAGTCGCCTTAGTGTACTGATCATTACCTGAAAGTATTTTCCAGTTTGGGTGAAAAAATATTTACTGAGATTTCTGGAGATTCGTAATTTTTGGAAGCTTGGCAACCCCTTTCCATGAAAGTGCTTCTCGCCAGTCACTGCTTAGGGCTACATCAAGAGGAAACAAACCATAGAGATAGAACGTGAAACTACTTTACTGTGTCAAGTTTCAAGAAGCTAGCACAAACCGTGTTGGATTTAGAGTTCCAAATACATCTATCAATATAGGAGAAAACAGAGTGAAACCTAAAAATTCAAACTGTTACTGGAAATGAACGCTTCAACATAGAAGAACGAAATTTGGGGAACCAAGTCGCCTTCGTTTAATGATCATTACCTGAAAGTATCATCCAGTTTGGGTGAAAAAATATTGGCTGAGATTTCTGGAGATTCGTAATTTTTGGAAGCTTGGCAACCCCTTTCCATGAAAGTGCTTCTCGCCAGTCACTGCTTAGGGCTACATTAAGAGGAAATAAACCATAGAGATAGAACGTGAAACTACTTTACTGTGTCAAGTTTCAAGAAGCTAGCACAAACCGTGTTGGATTTAGAGTTCCAAATACATCTATCAATATAGGAGAAAACAGAGTGAAACCTAAAAATTCAAACTGTTACTGGAAATGAACGCTTCAATATAGAAGAACGAAATTTGGGGAACCAAGTCGCCTTCGTGTACTGATCATTACCTGAAAGTATCATCCAGTTTGTGTGAAAAAATATTTGCTGAGATTTCTGGAGATTCGTAATTTTTGGAAGCTTGGCAACCCCTTTCCATGTAAGTGCTTCTCGCCAGTCAGTGCTTAGGGCTACATCAAGAGGAAACAAAACATAGAGATAGAACGTGAAACTACTTTACTGTGTCAAGTTTCAAGAAGCTAGCACAAACCGTGTTGGATTTAGAGTTCCAAATACATCTATCAATATAGGAGAAAACAGAGTGAAACCTAAAAATTCAAACTGTTACTGGAAATGAACGCTTCAACATAGAAGAACGAAATTTGGGGAACCAAGTCGCCTTAGTGTACTGATTATTACCTGAAAGTATCATCCAGTTTGGGTGAAAAAATATTTGCTGAGATTTCTGGAGATTCGTAATTTTTGGAGCTTGGCAACCCCTTTCCATGAAAGTGCTTCTCGCCAGTCACTGCTTAGGGCTACATTAAGAGGAAACAAACCATAGAGATAGAACGTGAGACTACTTTACTGTGTCAAGTTTCAAGAAGCTAGCACAAACCGTGTTGGATTTAGAGTTCCAAATACATCTATCAATATAGGAGAAAAAAGAGTGAAACCTAAAAATTCAAACTGTTACTGGAAATGAACGCTTCAACATAGAAGAACGAAATTTGGGGAACCAAGTCGCCTTCGTTTACTGATCATTACCTGAAAGTATCATCCAGTTTGGGTGAAAAAATATTTGCTGAGATTTCTGGAGATTCGTAATTTTTGGAAGCTTGGCAACCCCTTTCCATGAAAGTGCTTCTCGCCAGTCACTGCTTAGGGCTACATTAAGAGGAAACAAACCATAGAGATAGAACGTGAGACTACTTTACTGTGTCAAGTTTCAAGAAGCTAGCACAAACCGTGTTGGATTTAGAGTTCCAAATACATCTATCAATATAGGAGAAAACAGAGTGATACCTAAAAATTCAAACTGTTACTGGAAATGAACGCTTCAACATAGAAGAACGAAATTTGGGGAACCAAGTCGCCTTCGTGTACTGATCATTACCTGAAAGTATCATCCAGTTTGGGTGAAAAAATATTGGCTGAGATTACTGGAGATTCGTAATTTTTGGAAGCTTCGCCACCCCTTTCCATAAAAGTGTTTCTCGCCAGTCAGTGCTTAGGGCTACATCAAGAGGAAACAAAACATAGAGATAGAACGTGAAACTACTTTACTGTGTCAAGTTTCAAGAAGCTAGCACAAACCGTGTTAAATTTAGAGTTCCAAATACATCTATCAATATAGGAGAAAACAGAGTGAAACCTAAAATTTCAAACTGTTACTGGAAATGAACACTTCAACATAAAAGAACGAAATTTGGGGAACCAAGTCGCCTTAGTGTACTGATCATTACCTGAAAGTATCATCCAGTTTGGGTGAAAAAATATTTGCTGAGATTTCTGGAGATTCGTAATTTTTGGAAGCTTGGCAACCCCTTTCCATGAAAGTGCTTCTCGCCAGTCACTGCTTAGGGCTACATTAAGAGAAAACAAACCATAGAGATAGAACGTGAAACTACTTTACTGTGTCAAGTTACAAGAAGCTAGCACAAACCGTGTTCGATTTAGAGTTCCAAATACATCTATCAATATAGGAGAAAAAAGAGTGAAACCTAAAAATTCAAACTGTTACTGGAAATGAACGCTTCAATATAGAAGAACGAAATTTGGGGAACCAAGTCGCCTTCATGTACTGATCATTACCTGAAAGTATCATCCAGTTTGGGTGAAAAAATATTTGCTGAGATTTCTGGAGATTCGTAATTTTTGGAAGCTTGGCAACCCCTTTCCATGAAAGTGCTTCTCGCCAGTCAGTGCTTAGGGCTACATCAAGAGGAAACAAAACATAGAGATAGAACGTGAAACTACTTTACTGTGTCAAGTTTCAAGAAGCTAGCACAAACCGTGATGGATTTAGAGTTCCAAATACATCTATCAATATAGGAGAAAACAGAGTGAAACCTAAAAATTCAAACTGTTACTGGAAATGAACGCTTCAATATAGAAGAACGAAATTTGGGGAACCAAGTCGCCTTCGTTTACTGATCATTACCTGAAAGTATCATCCAGTTTGAGTGAAAAAATATTGGCTGAAATTTCTGGAGATTCGTAATTTTTGGAAGCTTGGCAACCCCTTTCCATGAAAGTGTTTCTCGCCTTCAGTGCTTAGGGCTACATCAAGAGGAAACAAAACATAGAGATAGAACGTGAAACTACTTTACTGTGTCAAGTTTCAAGAAGCTAGCACAAACCGTGTCGGATTTAGAGTTCCAAGTACATGTATCAATATAGGAGAAAACAGAGTGATACCTAAAAATTCAAACTATTACTGGAAATGAACGCTTCAACCTAGAAGAACGAAATTTGGGGAACCAAGTCGACTTAGTGTACTGATCATTACGTGAAAGTATCATCCAGTTTGGGTGAAAAAATATTTGGTGAGATTTCTGGAGATTCGTAATTTTTGGAAGCTTGGAAACCCCTTTCCATGAAAGTGTTTCTCGCCAGTCACTGCTTAGGGATACATCAAGAGGAAACAAAACATAGAGATAGAACGTGAAACTACTTTACTGTGTCAAGTTTCAAGAAGCTAGCACAAACCGTGTTGGATTTAGAGTTCCAAATACATCTATCAATATAGGAGAAAACAGAGTGATACCTAAAAATTCAAAGTGTTACTGGAAATGAACGCTTCAACATAGAAGAACGAAATTTGGGGAACCAAGTCGCCTTAGTGTACTGATCATTACCTGAAAGTATCATCCAGTTTGGGTGAAAAAATATTTGCTGAGATTTCTGGAGATTCGTAATTTTTGGAAGCTTGGCAACCCCTTTCCATGAAAGTGCTTCTCGCCAGTCACTGCTTAGGGATACATCAAGAGGAAACAAAACATAGAGATAGAACGTGAAACTACTTTACTGTGTCAAGTTTCAAGAAGCTAGCACAAACCGTGTTGGATTTAGAGTTCCAAATACATCTCTGAATATAGGAGAAAACAGAGTGATACCTAAAAATTCAAACTGTTACTGGAAATGAACGCTTCAACATAGAAGAACAAAATTTGGGGAACCAAGTCGCCTTCGTGTACTGATCATTACCTGAAAGTATCATCCAGTTTGGGGTTAAAAAATATTTGCTGAGATTTCTGGAGATTCGTATCTTTTGGAAGCATCGCAACCCCTTTCCATGAAAGTGCTTCTCGCCAGTCAGTGCTTAGGGCTACATCAAGAGGAAACAAAACATAGAGATAGAACGTGAAACTACTTTACTGTGTCAAGTTTCAAGAAGCTAGCACAAACCGTGTTCGATTTAGAGTTCCAAATACATCTATCAATATAGGAGAAAAAAGAGTGAAACCTAAAAATTCAAACTGTTACTGGAAATGAACGCTTCAACATAGAAGAACGAAATTTGGGGAACCAAGTCGCCTTAGTGTACTGATCATTACCTGAAAGTATCATCCAGTTTGGGTGAAAAAATATTGGCTGAGATTTCTGGAGATTCGTAATTTTTGGAAGCTTGGAAACCCCTTTCCATGAAAGTGTTTCTCGCCAGTCACTGCTTAGGGCTACATCAAGAGGAAACAAAACATAGAGATAGAACGTGAAACTACTTTACTGTGTCAAGTTTCAAGAAGCTAGCACAAACTGTGTTGGATTTAGAGTTCCAAATACATCTATCATTATAGGAGAAAACAGAGTGAAACCTAAAAATTCAAACTGTTACTGGAAATGAATGCTTCAACATAGAAGAACGAAATTTGGGGAACCAAGTCGCCTTAGTGTACTGATCATTACCTGAAAGTATCATCCAGTTTGGGGTTAAAAAATATTTGCTGAGATTTCTGGAGATTCGTAACTTTTGGAAGCATCGCAACCCCTTTCCATGAAAGTGCTTCTCGCCAGTCAGTGCTTAGGGCTACATCAAGAGGAAACAAAACATAGAGATAGAACGTGAAACTACTTTACTGTGTCAAGTTTCAAGAAGCTAGCACAAACCGTGCTGGATTTAGAGTTCCAAATACATCTATCAATATAGGAGAAAACAGAGTGAAACCTAAAAATTCAAACTGTTACTGGAAATGAACGCTTCAACATAGAAGAACGAAATTTGGGGAACCAAGTCGCCTTCGTTTACTGATCATTACCTGAAAGTATCAACCAGTTTGGGTGAAAAAATATTGGATGAGATTTCTGGAGATTCGTAATTTTTGGAAGCTTGGCAACCCCTTTCCATGAAAGGGTTTCTCGCCTTCAGTGCTTAGGGCTACATCAAGAGGAAACAAAACATAGAGATAGAACATGAAACTACTTTACTGTGTCAAGTTTCAAGAAGCTAGCACAAACCGTGTTGGATTTAGAGTTCCAAATACATCTATCAATATAGGAGAAAACAGAGTGAAACCTAAAAATTCAAACTGTTACTGGAAATGAACGCTTCAACATAGAAGAACGAAATTTGGGGAACCAAGTCGCCTTAGTGTACTGATCATTACCTGAAAGTATCATCCAGTTTGGGTGAAAAAATATTGGCTGAGATTTCTGGAGATTCGTAATTTTTGGAAGCTTCGCAACCCCTTTCCATAAAAGTGTTTCTCGCCAGTCAGTGCTTAGGGCTACATCAAGAGGAAACAAAACATAGAGATAGAACGTGAAACTACTTCACTGTGTCCAGTTTCAAGAAGCTAGCACAAATTGTGTTGGATTTAGAGTTCCAAATACATCTATCAATATAGGAGAAAACAGAGTGAAACCTCAAAATTCAAACTGTTACTGGAATGAACGCTTCAACATAGAAGAACGAAATTTGGGGAACCAAGTCGCCTTAGTGTACTGATCATTACCTGAAAGTATTTTCCAGTTTGGGTGAAAAAATATTTACTGAGATTTCTGGAGATTCGTAATTTTTGGAAGCTTGGCAACCCCTTTCCATGAAAGTGCTTCTCGCCAGTCACTGCTTAGGGCTACATCAAGAGGAAACAAACCATAGAGATAGAACGTGAAACTACTTTACTGTGTCAAGTTTCAAGAAGCTAGCACAAACCGTGTTGGATTTAGAGTTCCAAATACATCTATCAATATAGGAGAAAACAGAGTGAAACCTAAAAATTCAAACTGTTACTGGAAATGAACGCTTCAACATAGAAGAACGAAATTTGGGGAACCAAGTCGCCTTAGTGTACTGATCATTACCTGAAAGTATCATCCAGTTTGGGTGAAAAAATATTGGCTGAGATTTCTGGAGATACGTAATTTTTGGAAGCTTGGCAACCTCTTTCCATGAAAGTGTTTCTCGCCTTCAGTGCTTAGGGCTACATCAAGAGGAAACAAAACATAGAGATAGAACGTGAAACTACTTTACTATGTCAAGTTTTAGGAAGCTAGCACAAACCGTGTTGGATTTAGAGTTCCAAATACATCTATCAATATAGGAGAAAACAGAGTGATACCTAAAAATTCAAACTGTTACTGGAAATGAACGCTTCAACATAGAAGAACGAAATTTGGGGAACCAAGTCGCCTTAGTGTACTGATCATTACCTGAAAGTATTTTTCAGTTTGGGTGAAAAAATATTTACTGAGATTTCTGGAGATTCGTAATTTTTGGAAGCTTGGCAACCCCTTTCCATGAAAGTGCTTCTCGCCAGTCACTGCTTAGGGCTACATCAAGAGGAAACAAACCATAGAGATAGAACGTGAAACTACTTTACTGTGTCAAGTTTCAAGAAGCTAGCACAAACCGTGTTGGATTTAGAGTTCCGAATACATCTATCAATATAGGAGAAAACAGAGTGAAACCTAAAAATTCAAACTGTTACTGGAAATGAACGCTTCAACATAGAAGAACGAAATTTGGGGAACCAAGTCGCCTTAGTGTACTGATCATTACCTGAAAGTATCATCCAGTTTGGGTGAAAAAATATTGGCTGAGATTTCTGGAGATACGTAATTTTTGGAAGCTTGGCAACCTCTTTCCATGAAAGTGTTTCTCGCCTTCAGTGCTTAGGGCTACATCACGAGGAAACAAAACATAGAGATAGAACGTGAAACTACTTTACTATGTCAAGTTTTAGGAAGCTAGCACAAACCGTGTTGGATTTAGAGTTCCAAATACATCTATCAATATAGGAGAAAAAAGAGTGAAACCTAAAAATTCAAACTGTTACTGGAAATGAACGCTTCAACATAGAAGAACGAAATTTGGGGAACCAAGTCACCTTCGTGTACTGATCATTACCTGAAAGTATCATCCAGTTTGGGGTTAAAAAATATTTGCTGAGATTTCTGGAGATTCGTAACTTTTGGAAGCATCGCAACCCCTTTCCATGAAAGTGCTTCTCGCCAGTCAGTGCTTAGGGCTACATCAAGAGGAAACAAAACATAGAGATAGAACGTGAAACTACTTTACTGTGTCAAGTTTCAAGAAGCTAGCACAAACCGTGTTGGATTTAGAGTTCCAAATATATCTATCAATATAGGAGAAAACAGAGTGAAACCTAAAAATTCAAACTGTTACTGGAAATGAACGCTTCAATATAGAAGAACGAAATTTGTGGAACCAAGTCGCCTTCGTTTACTGATCATTACCTGAAAGTATCATCCAGTTTGGGTGAAAAAATATTGGCTGAGATTTCTGGAGATTCGTAATTTTTGGAAGCTTGGCAACCTCTTTCCATGAAAGTGTTTCTCGCCTTCAGTGCTTAGGGCTACATCAAGAGGAAACAAAACATAGAGATAGAACGTGAAACTACTTTACTGTGTCAAGTTTCAAGAAGCTAGCACAAACCGTGTTGGATTTAGAGTTCCAAATACATCTATCAATATAGGAGAAAACAGAGTGAAACATAAAAATTCAAACTGTTACTGGAAATGAACACTTCAACATAAAAGAACGAAATTTGGGGAACCAAGTCGCCTTAGTGTACTGATCATTACCTGAAAGTATCATCCAGTTTGGGTGAAAAAATATTTGCTGAGATTTCTGGAGATTCGTAATTTTTGGAAGCTTGGCAACCCCTTTCCATGAAAGTGCTTCTCGCCAGTCACTGCTTAGGCCTACATTAAGAGGAAACAAACCATAGAGATAGAACGTGAAACTACTTTACTGTGTCAAGTTTCAAGAAGCTAGCACAAATCGTGTTCGATTTAGAGTTCAAAATACATCTATCAATATAGGAGAAAAAAGAGTGAAACCTAAAAATTCAAACTGTTACTGGAAATGAACGCTTCAACATAGAAGAACGAAATTTGGGGAACCAAGTCGCCTTAGTGTACTGATCATTACCTGAAAGTATCATCCAGTTTGGGTGAAAAAATATTGGCTGAGATTTCTGGATATTCGTAATTTTTGGAAGCTTGGCAACACCTTTCCATGAAAGTGCTTCTCGCCAGTCATTGCTTAGGGCTACATCAAGAGGAAACAAACCATAGAGATAGAACGTGAAACTACTTTACTGTGTCAAGTTTCAAGAAGCTAGCACAAACCGTGTTGGATTTAGAGTTCCAAATACATCTATCAATATAGGAGAAAACAGAGTGAAACCTAAAAATTCAAACTGTTACTGCAAATGAACGCTTCAACATAGAAGAACGAAATTTGGGGAACCAAGTCGCCTTCGTGTACTGATCATTACCTGAAAGTATCATCCAGTTTGGGTGAAAAAATATTTGCTGAGATTTCTGGAGATTCGTAATTTTTGGAAGCTTGGCAACCCCTTTCCTTGAAAGTGTTTCTCGCCAGTCAGTGCTTAGGGTACATCAAGAGGAAACAAACCATAGAGATAGAACGTGAAACTACTTTACTGTGTCAAGTTTCAAGAAGCTAGCACAAACCGTGTCGCATTTAGAGTTCCAAGTACATGTATCAATATATTAGAAAACAGAGTGATACCTAAAAATTCAAACTGTTACTGGAAATGAACGCTTCAACAAAGAAGAACGGAATTTGGGGAACCAAGTCGCCTTAGTGTACTGATCATTACCTGAAAGTATCATCCAGTTTGGGTGAAAAAATATTGGATGAGATTTCTGGAGATTCGTAATTTTTGGAAGCTTGGCAACCCCTTTCCATGAAAGTGCTTCTTGCCTGTCACTGCTTAGGGCTACATTAAGAGGAAACAAACCATAGAGATAGAACGTGAAACTACTTTACTGTGTCAAGTTTCAAGAAGCTAGCACAATCCGTGTTGGATTTAGAGTTCCAAATACATCTATCAATATAGGAGAAAACAGAGTGAAACCTAAAAATTCAAACTGTTACTGGAAATGAACGCTTCAACATAGAAGAACGAAATTTGGGGAACCAAGTCGCCTTAGTGTACTGATCTTTACCTGAACGTATCATCCAGTTTGGGTGAAAAAATATTGGCTGAGATTTCTGGAGATTCGTAATTTTTGGAAGCTTGGCAACCCCTTTCCATGAAAGTGCTTCTCGCCAGTCACTGCTTAGGGCTACATCAAGAGGAAACAAAACATAGAGATAGAACGTGAAACTACTTTACTGTGTCAAGTTTCAAGAAGCTAGCACAAACCGTGTTGGATTTAGAGTTGCAAATACATCTATCAATATAGGAGAAAACAGAGTGAAACCTAAAAATTCAAACTGTTACTGGAAATGAACGCTTCAACATAGAAGAACGAAATTTGGGGAACCAAGTCGCCTTCGTGTACTGATCATTACCTGAAAGTATCATCCAGTTTGGGTGAAAAAATATTGGCTGAGATTTCTGGAGATTCGTAATTTTTGGAAGCTTGGCAACCCCTTTCCATGATGAGTTTCTCGCCAGTCAGTGCTTAGGGCTACATCAAGAGGAAACAAAACATAGAGGTAGAACGTGAAACTACTTCACTGTGTCAAGTTTCAAGAAGCTAGCACAAACTGTGTTGGATTTAGAGTTCCAAATACATCTATCAATATAGGAGAAAACAGAGTGAAACCTAAAAATTCAAACTGTTACTGGAAATGAACGCTTCAACATAGAAGAACGAAATTTGGGGAACCAAGTCGCCTTAGTGTACTGATCATTACCTGAAAGTATCATCCAGTTTGGGTGAAAAAATATTTGCTGAGATTTCTGGAGATTCGTAATTTTTGGAAGCTTGGCAACCCCTTTCCATGAAAGTGCTTCTCACCAGTCACTGCTTAGGGCTACATCAAGAGGAAACAAAACATAGAGATAGAACGTGAAACTACTTTACTGTGTCAAGTTTCAAGAAGCTAGCACAAACCGTGTTGGATTTAGAGTTCCAAATACATCTATCAATATAGGAGAAAACAGAGTGAAACCTAAAAATTCAAACTGTTACTGGAAATGAACGCTTCAACATAGAAGAACGAAATTTGGGGAACCAAGTCGCCTTCGTTTAGTGATCATTACCTGAAAGTATCATCCAGTTTGGGTGAAAAAATATTGGCTGAGATTTCTGGAGATTCGTAATTTTTGGAAGCTTGGCAACCCCTTTCCATGAAAGTGTTTCTCGCCTTCAGTGCTTAGGGCTACATCAAGAGGAAACAAAACATAGAGATAGAACGTGAAACTAATTTACTGTGTCAAGTTTCAAGAAGCTAGCACAAACCGTGTTGGATTTAGAGTTCCAAATACATCTATCAATATAGGAGAAAACAGAGTGATACCTAAAAATTCAAAGTGTTACTGGAAATGAACGCTTCAACATAGAAGAACAAAATTTGGGGAACCAAGTCGCCTTAGTGTACTGATCATTACCTGAAAGTATCATCCAGTTTGGGTGAAAAAATATTGGCTGAGATTTCTGGAGATTCGTAATTTTTGGAAGCTTGGCAACCCCTTTCCATGAAAGTGTTTCTCGCCAGTCAGTGCTTAGGGCTACATCAAGAGGAAACAAACCATAGAGATAGAACGTGAAACTACTTTACTGTGTCAAGTTTCAAGAAGCTAGCACAATCCGTGTCGGATTTAGAGTTCCAAGTACATGTATCAATATAGGAGAAAACAGAGTGAAACCTAAAAATTCAAACTGTTACTGGAAATGAACGCTTCAACATAGAAGAACGAAATTTGGGGAACCAAGTCGCCTTCGTGTACTGATCATTACCTGAAAGTATCATCCAGTTTGGATGAAAAAATATTGGCTGAGATTTCTGGAGATTCGTAATTTTTGGAATCTTGGCAACCCCTTTCCATGAAAGTGTTTCTCGCCTTCAGTGCTTAGGGCTACATCAAGAGGAAACAAAACATAGAGATAGAACGTGAAACTACTTTACTGTGTCAAGTTTCAAGAAGCTAGCACAAACCGTGTTGGATTTAGAGTTCCAAATACATCTATCAATATAGGAGAAAACAGAGTGAAACCTAAAAATTCAAACTGTTACTGGAAATGAACGCTTCAACATAGAAGAACGAAATTTGGGGAACCAAGTCGCCTTCGTGTACTGATCATTACCTGAAAGTATCATCCAGTTTGGGTGAAAAAATATTGGCTGAGATTTCTGGAGATTCGTAATTTTTGGAAGCTTGGCAACCCCTTTCCATGAAAGTGTTTCTCGCCTTCAGTGCTTAGGGCTACATCAAGAGGAAACAAAACATAGAGATAGAACGTGAAACTACTATACTGTGTCAAGTTTCAAGAAGCTAGCACAATCCGTGTCGGATTTAGAGTTCCAAATACATCTATCAATATAGGAGAAAACAGAGTGAAACCTAAAAATTCAAACTGTTACTGGAAATGAACGCTTCAACATAGAAGAACGAAATTTGGGGAACCAAGTCGCCTTCGTTTAGTGATCATTACCTGAAAGTATCATCCAGTTTGGGTGAAAAAATATTGGCTGAGATTTCTGGAGATTCGTAATTTTGGAAGTGTTACTGTGTCAAGTTTCAAGAAGCTAGCACAAACCGTGTTGGATTTAGAGTTCCAAATACATCTATCAATATAGGAGAAAACAGAGTGAAACCTAAAAATTCAAACTGTTACTGGAAATGAACGCTTCAACATAGAAGAACGAAATTTGGGGAACCAAGTCGCCTTAGTGTACTGATCATTACCTGAAAGTATCATCCAGTTTGGGTGAAAAAATATTTGCTGAGATTTCTGGAGATTCGTAATTTTTGGAAGCTTGGCAACCCCTTTCCATGAAAGTGCTTCTCGCCAGTCACTGCTTAGGGCTACATCAAGAGGAAACAAACCATAGAGATAGAACGTGAAACTACTTTACTGTGTCAAGTTTCAAGAAGCTAGCACAAACCGTGTTGGATTTAGAGTTCCAAATACATCTATCAATATAGGAGAAAACAGAGTGAAACCTAAAAATTCAAACTGTTACTGGAAATGAACGCTTCAACATAGAAGAACGAAATTTGGGGAACCAAGTCGCCTTAGTGTACTGATCATTACCTGAAAGTATCATCCAGTTTGGGTGAAAGAATATTTGCTGAGATTTCTGGAGATTCGTAATTTTTGGAAGCTTGGCAACCCCTTTCCTTGAAAGCGTTTCTCGCCAGTCAGTGCTTAGGGTACATCAAGAGGAAACAAACCATAGAGATAGAACGTGAAACTACTTTACTGTGTCAAGTTTCAAGAAGCTAGCACAAACCGTGTCGCATTTAGAGTTCCAAGTACATGTACCAATATAGTAGAAAACAGAGTGATACCTAAAAATTCAAACTGTTACTGGAAATGAACGCTTCAACATAGAAGAACGAAATTTGGGGAACCAAGTCGCCTTAGTGTACTGATCATTACCTGAAAGTATCATCCAGTTTGGGTGAAAAAATATTGGCTGAGATTTCTGGAGATTCGTAATTTTTGGAAGCTTGGCAACCCCTTTCCATGAAAGAGTTTCTCGCCAGTCAGTGCTTAGGGCTACATCAAGAGGAAACAAAACATAGAGATAGAACGTGAAACTACTTCACTGTGTCAAGTTTCAAGAAGCTAGCACAAACCGTGTTGGATTTAGAGTTCCAAATACCTCTATCAATATAGGAGAAAACAGAGTGAAACCTAAAAATTCAAACTGTTACTGGAAATGAACGCTTCAACATAGAAGAACGAAATTTGGGGAACCAAGTCGCCTTCGTGTACTGATCATTACCTGAAAGTATCATCCAGTTTGGGTGAAAAAATATTTGCTGAGATTTCTAGAGATTCGTAATTTTTGGAAGCTTGGCAACCCCTTTCCATGAACGTGCTTCTCGCGAGTCACTGCTTAGGGCTACATCAAGAGGAAACAAAACATAGAGATAGAACGTGAAACTACTTTACTGTGTCAAGTTTCAAGAAGCTAGCACAAACCGTGTTGGATTTAGAGTTCCAAATACATCTATCAATATAGGAGAAAACAGAGTGAAACCTAAAAATTCAAACTGTTACTGGAAATGAACGCTTCAACATAGAAGAACGAAATTTGGGGAACCAAGTCGCCTTCGTTTACTGATCATTACCTGAAAGTATCATCCAGTTTGGGTGAAAAAATATTGGCTGAGATTTCTGGAGATTTGTAATTTTTGGAAGCTTGGCAACCCCTTTCCATGAAAGAGTTTCTCGCCAGTCAGTGCTTAGGGCTACATCAAGAGGAAACAAAACATAGAGATAGAACGTGAAAATACTTCACTGTGTCAAGTTTCAAGAAGCTAGCACAAACCGTGTTGGATTTAGAGTTCCAAATACATCTATCAATATAGGAGAAAACAGAGTGAAACCTAAAAATTCAAACTGTTACTGGAAATGAACGATTCAACATAGAAGAACGAAATTTGGGGAACCAAGTCGCCTTAGTGTACTGATCATTACCTGAAAGTATCATCCAGTTTGGGTAAAAAAAATATTTGCTGAGATTTCTGGAGATTCGTAATTTTTGGAAGCTTGGCAACCCCTTTCCATGAAAGTGCTTCTCGCCAGTCACTGCTTAGGGCTACATCAAGAGGAAACAAAACATAGAGATAGAACGTGAAACTACTTTACTGTGTCAAGTTTCAAGAAGCTAGCACAAACCGTGTTGGATTTAGAGTTCCAAATACATCTATCAATATAGGAGAAAACAGAGTGAAACCTAAAAATTCAAACTGTTACTGGAAATGAATGCTTCAACATAGAAGAACGAAATTTGGGGAACCAAGTCGCCTTCGTTTACTGATCATTACCTGAAAGTATCATCCAGTTTGGGTGAAAAAATATTGGCTGAGATTTCTGGAGATTCGTAATTTTTGGAAGCTTGGCAACCCCTTTCCATGAAAGTGTTTCTCGCCTTCAGTGCTCAGGGCTACATCAAGAGGAAACAAAACATAGAGATGGAACGTGAAACTACTTTACTGTGTCAAGTTTCAAGAAGCTAGCACAAACCGTGTTGGATTTAGAGTTCCAAATACATCTATCAATATAGGAGAAAACAGAGTGAAACCTAAAAATTCAAACTGTTACTGGAAATGAACGCTTCAACATAGAAGAACGAAATTTGGGGAACCAAGTCGCCTTAGTGTACTGATCATTACCTGAAAGTATCATCCAGTTTGGGTGAAAAAAAATTTGCTGAGATTTCTGGAGATTCATAATTTTTGGAAGCTTGGCAACCCCTTTCCATGAAAGTGCTTCTCGCCAGTCACTGCTTAGGGCTACATCAAGAGGAAACAAACCATAGAGATAGAACGTGAAACTACTTTACTGTGTCAAGTTTCAAGAAGCTAGCACAAACCGTGTTGGATTTAGAGTTCCAAATACATCTATCAATATAGGAGAAAACAGAGTGAAACCTAAAAATTCAAACTGTTACTGGAAATGAACGCTTCAACATAGAAGAACGAAATTTGGGGAACCAAGTCGCCTTAGTGTACTGATCATTACCTGAAAGTATCATCCAGTTTGGGTGAAAACATGTTTGCTGAGATTTCTGGAGATTCGTAATTTTTGGAAGCTTGGCAACCCCTTTCCATGAAAGAGTTTCTCGCCAGTCAGTGCTTAGGGCTACATCAACAGGAAACAAAACATAGAGATAGAACGTGAAACTACTTCACTGTGTCAAGTTTCAAGAAGCTAGCACAAACCGTGTTGGATTTAGAGTTCCAAATACATCTATCAATATAGGAGAAAACAGAGTGAAACCTAAAAATTCAAACTGTTACTGGAAATGAACGCTTCAACATAGAAGAACGAAATTTGGGGAACCAAGTCGCCTTAGTGTACTGATCATTACCTGAAAGTATCATCCAGTTTGGGTGAAAAAATATTGGCTGAGATTTCTGGAGATTCGTAATTTTTGGAAGCTTGGCAACCCCTTTCCATGAAAGAGTTTCTCGCCAGTCAGTGCTTAGGGCTACATCAACAGGAAACAAAACATAGAGATAGAACGTGAAACTACTTCACTGTGTCAAGTTTCAAGAAGCTAGCACAAACCGTGTTGGATTTAGAGTTCCAAATACATCTATCAATATAGCAGAAAACAGAGTGAAACCTAAAAATTCAAACTGTTACTGGAAATGAACGCTTCAACATAGAAGAACGAAATTTGGGGAACCAAGTCGCCTTAGTGTACTGATCTTTACCTGAACGTATCATCCAGTTTGGGTGAAAAAATATTGGCTGAGATTTCTGGAGATTCGTAATTTTTGGAAGCTTGGCAACCCCTTTCCATGAAAGTGCTTCTCGCCAGTCACTGCTTAGGGCTACATCAAGAGGAAACAAAACATAGAGATAGAACGTGAAACTACTTTACTGTGTCAAGTTTCAAGAAGCTAGCACAAACCGTGTTGGATTTAGAGTTGCAAATACATCTATCAATATAGGAGAAAACAGAGTGAAACCTAAAAATTCAAACTGTTACTGGAAATGAATGCTTCAACATAGAAGAACGAAATTTGGGGAACAAAGTCGCCTTAGTGTACTGATCATTACCTGAAAGTATCATCCAGTTTGGGTGAAAAAATATTTGCTGAGATTTCTGGAGATTCGTAATTTTTGGAAGCTTGGCAACCCCTTTCCATGAAAGTGCTTCTTGCCAGTCACTGCTTAGGGCTACATTAAGAGGAAACAAACCATAGAGACAGAACGTGAAACTACTTTACTGTGTCAAGTTTCAAGAAGCTAGCACAAACCGTGTTGGATTTAGAGTTCCAAATACATCTATCAATATAGGAGAAAACAGAGTGAAACCTAAAAATTCAAAGTGTTACTGGAAATGAACGCTTCAACATAGAAGAACGAAATTTGGGGAACCAAGTCGCCTTCGTGTACTGATCATTACCTGAAAGTATCATCCAGTTTGGGTTAAAAAATATTGGCTGAGATTTCTGGAGATTCGTAATTTTTGGAAGCTTGGCAACCCCTTTCCATGAAAGTGCTTCTCGCCAGTCAGTGCTTAGGGCTACATCAAGAGGAAACAAACCATAGAGATAGAACGTGAAACTACTTTACTGTGTCAAGTTTCAAGAAGCTAGCACAAACCGTGTTGGATTTAGAGTTCCAAATACATCTATCAATATAGGAGAAAACAGAGTGAAACCTAAAAATTCAAACTGTTACTGGAAATGAACGCTTCAACATAGAAGAACGAAATTTGGGGAACCAAGTCACCTTCGTTTACTGATCATTACCTGAAAGTATCATCCAGTTTGGGTGAAAAAATATTGGCTGAGATTTCTGGAGATTCGTAATTTTTGGAAGCTTGGCAACCCCTTTCCATGAAAGTGTTTCTCGCCTTCAGTGCTTAGGGCTACATCAAGAGGAAAAAAACGTAGAGATACAATGTGAAACTACTTTACTGTGTCAAGTTTCAAGAAGTTAGCACAATCCGTGTTGGATTTAGAGTTCCAAATACATCTACCAATATAGGAGAAAACACAGTGAAACCTAAAAATTCAAAGTGTTACTGGAAATGAACGCTTCAACATAGAAGAACGAAATTTGGGGAACCAAGTCGCCTTAGTGTACTGATCATTACCTGAAAGTATCATCCAGTTTGGGTGAAAAAATATTGGCTGAGATTTCTGGAGATTCGTAATTTTTGGAAGCTTCGCAACCCCTTTCCATGAAAGTGTTTCTCGCCAGTCAGTGCTTAGGGCTACATCAAGAGGAAACAAAACATAGAGATAGAACGTGAAACTACTTCACTGTGTCAAGTTTCAAGAAGCTAGCACAAACCGTGTTGGATTTAGAGTCCCAAATACATCTATCAATATAGGAGAAAATAGAGTGAAACCTAAAAATTCAAACTGTTACTGGAAATGAACGCTTCAACATAGAAGAACGAAATTTGGGGAACCAAGTCGCCTTAGTGTACTGATCATTACCTGAAAGTATCATCCAGTTTGGGTGAAAAAATATTTGCTGAGATTTCTGGAGATTCGTAATTTTTGGAAGCTTGGCAACCCCTTTCATTGAAAGTGCTTCTCGCCAGTCACTGCTTAGGGCTACATCAAGAGGAAACAAACCATAGAGATAGAACGTGAAACTACTTTACTGTGTCAAGTTTCAAGAAGCTAGCACAAACCGTGTTGGATTTAGAGTTCCAAATACATCTATCAATATAGGAGAAAACAGAGTGAAACCTAAAAATTCAAACTGTTACTGGAAATGAACGCTTCAACATAGAAGAACGAAATTTGGGGAACCAAGTCGCCTTCGTGTACTGATCATTACCTGAAAGTATCATCCAGTTTGGGTGAAAAAATATTTGCTGAGATTTCTGGAGATTCGTAATTTTTGGAAGCTTGGCAACCCCTTTCCTTGAAAGTGTTTCTCGCCAGTCAGTGCTTAGGGTACATCAAGAGGAAACAAACCATAGAGATAGAACGTGAAACTACTTTACTGTGTCAAGTTTCAAGAAGCTAGCACAAACCGTGTCGCATTTAGAGTTCCAAGTACATGTATCAATATAGTAGAAAACAGAGTGATACCTAAAAATTCAAACTGTTACTGGAAATGAACGCTTCAACAAAGAAGAACGAAATTTGGGGAACCAAGTCGCCTTAGTGTACTGATCATTACCTGAAAGTATCATCCAGTTTGGGTGAAAAAATATTGGCTGAGATTTCTGGAGATTCGTAATTTTTGGAAGCTTGGCAACCCCTTTCCATGAAAGAGTTTCTCGCCAGTCAGTGCTTAGGGCTACATCAAGAGGAAACAAAACATAGAGATAGAACGTGAAACTACTTCACTGTGTCAAGTTTCAAGAAGCTAGCACAAACCGTGTTGGATTTAGAGTTCCAAATACATCTATCAATATAGCAGAAAACAGAGTGAAACCTAAAAATTCAAACTGTTACTGGAAATGAACGCTTCAACATAGAAGAACGAAATTTGGGGAACCAAGTCGCCTTAGTGTACTGATCTTTACCTGAACGTATCATCCAGTTTGGGTGAAAAAATATTGGCTGAGATTTCTGGAGATTCGTAATTTTTGGAAGCTTGGCAACCCCTTTCCATGAAAGTGCTTCTCGCCAGTCACTGCTTAGGGCTACATCAAGAGGAAACAAAACATAGAGACAGAACGTGAAACTACTTTACTGTGTCAAGTTTCAAGAAGCTAGCACAAACCGTGTTGGATTTAGAGTTCCAAATACATCTATCAATATAGGAGAAAACAGAGTGAAACCTAAAAATTCAAAGTGTTACTGGAAATGAACGCTTCAACATAGAAGAACGAAATTTGGGGAACCAAGTCGCCTTCGTGTACTGATCATTACCTGAAAGTATCATCCAGTTTGGGTGAAAAAATATTGGCTGAGATTTCTGGAGATTCGTAATTTTTGGAAGCTTGGCAACCCCTTTCCATGAAAGTGCTTCTCGCCAGTCAGTGCTTAGGGCTACATCAAGAGGAAACAAACCATAGAGATAGAACGTGAAACTACTTTACTGTGTCAAGTTTCAAGAAGCTAGCACAAACCGTGTTGGATTTAGAGTTCCAAATCATCTATCAATATAGGAGAAAACAGAGTGAAACCTAAAAATTCAAACTGTTACTGGAAATGAACGCTTCAACATAGAAGAACGAAATTTGGGGAACCAAGTCACCTTCGTTTACTGATCATTACCTGAAAGTATCATCCAGTTTGGGTGAAAAAATATTGGCTGAGATTTCTGGAGATTCGTAATTTTTGGAAGCTTGGCAACCCCTTTCCATGAAAGTGTTTCTCGCCTTCAGTGCTTAGGGCTACATCAAGAGGAAAAAAACGTAGAGATACAATGTGAAACTACTTTACTGTGTCAAGTTTCAAGAAGTTAGCACAATCCGTGTTGGATTTAGAGTTCCAAATACATCTATCAATATAGGAGAAAACAGAGTGAAACCTAAAAATTCAAAGTGTTACTGGAAATGAACGCTTCAACATAGAAGAACGAAATTTGGGGAACCAAGTCGCCTTAGTGTACTGATCATTACCTGAAAGTATCATCCAGTTTGGGTGAAAAAATATTGGCTGAGATTTCTGGAGATTCGTAATTTTTGGAAGCTTGGCAACCCCTTTCCATGAAAGTGTTTCTCGCCAGTCAGTGCTTAGGGCTACATCAAGAGGAAACAAAACATAGAGATAGAACGTGAAACTACTTCACTGTGTCAAGTTTCAAGAAGCTAGCACAAACCGTGTTGGATTTAGAGTTCCAAATACATCTATCAATATAGGAGAAAATAGAGTGAAACCTAAAAATTCAAACTGTTACTGGAAATGAACGCTTCAACATAGAAGAACGAAATTTGGGGAACCAAGTCGCCTTAGTGTACTGATCATTACCTGAAAGTATCATCCAGTTTGGGTGAAAAAATATTTGCTGAGATTTCTGGAGATTCGTAATTTTTGGCAGCTTGGCAACCCCTTTCATTGAAAGTGCTTCTCGCCAGTCACTGCTTAGGGCTACATCAAGAGGAAACAAACCATAGAGACAGAACGTGAAACTACTTTACTGTGTCAAATTTCAAGAAGCTAGCACAAACCGTGTTGGATTTAGAGTTCCAAATACATCTATCAATATAGGAGAAAAAAGAGTGAAACCTAAAAATTCAAACTGTTACTGGAAATGAACGCTTCAACATAGAAGAACGAAATTTGGGGAACCAAGTCACCTTCCTGTACTGATCATTACCTGAAAGTATCATCCAGTTTGGGTGAAAAAATATTTGCTGAGATTTCTGGAGATTCGTAATTTTTGGAAGCTTGGCAACCCCTTTCCATGAAAGTGCTTCTCGCCAGTCAGTGCTTAGGGCTACATCAAGAGGAAACAAAACATAGAGATAGAACGTGAAACTACTTTACTGTGTCAAGTTTCAAGAAGCTAGCACAAACCGTGTTGGATTTAGAGTTCCAAATACATCTATCAATATAGGAGAAAACAGAGTGATACCTAAAAATTCAAAGTGTTACTGGAAATGAACGCTTCAACATAGAAGAACGAAATTTGGGGAACCAAGTCGCCTTAGTGTACTGATCATTACCTGAAAGTATCATCCAGTTTGGGTGAAAAAATATTGGCTGAGATTTCTGGATATTCGTAATTTTTGGAAGCTTGGCAACACCTTTCCATGAAAGTGCTTCTCGCCAGTCACTGCTTAGGGCTACATCAAGAGGAAACAAACCATAGAGATAGAACGTGAAACTACTTTACTGTGTCAAGTTTCAAGAAGCTAGCACAAACCGTGTTGGATTTAGAGTTCCAAATACATCTATCAATATAGGAGAAAACAGAGTGAAACCTAAAAATTCAAACTGTTACTGCAAATGAACGCTTCAACATAGAAGAACGAAATTTGGGGAACCAAGTCGCCTTCGTGTACTGATCATTACCTGAAAGTATCATCCAGTTTGGGTGAAAAAATATTTGCTGAGATTTCTGGAGATTCGTAATTTTTGGAAGCTTGGCAACCCCTTTCCTTGAAAGTGTTTCTCGCCAGTCAGTGCTTAGGGTACATCAAGAGGAAACAAACCATAGAGATAGAACGTGAAACTACTTTACTGTGTCAAGTTTCAAGAAGCTAGCACAAACCGTGTCGCATTTAGAGTTCCAAGTACATGTATCAATATATTAGAAAACAGAGTGATACCTAAAAATTCAAACTGTTACTGGAAATGAACGCTTCAACAAAGAAGAACGGAATTTGGGGAACCAAGTCGCCTTAGTGTACTGATCATTACCTGAAAGTATCATCCAGTTTGGGTGAAAAAATATTGGATGAGATTTCTGGAGATTCGTAATTTTTGGAAGCTTGGCAACCCCTTTCCATGAAAGTGCTTCTTGCCTGTCACTGCTTAGGGCTACATTAAGAGGAAACAAACCATAGAGATAGAACGTGAAACTACTTTACTGTGTCAAGTTTCAAGAAGCTAGCACAATCCGTGTTGGATTTAGAGTTCCAAATACATCTATCAATATAGGAGAAAACAGAGTGAAACCTAAAAATTCAAACTGTTACTGGAAATGAACGCTTCAACATAGAAGAACGAAATTTGGGGAACCAAGTCGCCTTAGTGTACTGATCTTTACCTGAACGTATCATCCAGTTTGGGTGAAAAAATATTGGCTGAGATTTCTGGAGATTCGTAATTTTTGGAAGCTTGGCAACCCCTTTCCATGAAAGTGCTTCTCGCCAGTCACTGCTTAGGGCTACATCAAGAGGAAACAAAACATAGAGATAGAACGTGAAACTACTTTACTGTGTCAAGTTTCAAGAAGCTAGCACAAACCGTGTTGGATTTAGAGTTGCAAATACATCTATCAATATAGGAGAAAACAGAGTGAAACCTAAAAATTCAAACTGTTACTGGAAATGAACGCTTCAACATAGAAGAACGAAATTTGGGGAACCAAGTCGCCTTCGTGTACTGATCATTACCTGAAAGTATCATCCAGTTTGGGTGAAAAAATATTGGCTGAGATTTCTGGAGATTCGTAATTTTTGGAAGCTTGGCAACCCCTTTCCATGAAAGAGTTTCTCGCCAGTCAGTGCTTAGGGCTACATCAAGAGGAAACAAAACATAGAGGTAGAACGTGAAACTACTTCACTGTGTCAAGTTTCAAGAAGCTAGCACAAACTGTGTTGGATTTAGAGTTCCAAATACATCTATCAATATAGGAGAAAACAGAGTGAAACCTAAAAATTCAAACTGTTACTGGAAATGAACGCTTCAACATAGAAGAACGAAATTTGGGGAACCAAGTCGCCTTAGTGTACTGATCATTACCTGAAAGTATCATCCAGTTTGGGTGAAAAAATATTTGCTGAGATTTCTGGAGATTCGTAATTTTTGGAAGCTTGGCAACCCCTTTCCATGAAAGTGCTTCTCACCAGTCACTGCTTAGGGCTACATCAAGAGGAAACAAAACATAGAGATAGAACGTGAAACTACTTTACTGTGTCAAGTTTCAAGAAGCTAGCACAAACCGTGTTGGATTTAGAGTTCCAAATACATCTATCAATATAGGAGAAAACAGAGTGAAACCTAAAAATTCAAACTGTTACTGGAAATGAACGCTTCAACATAGAAGAACGAAATTTGGGGAACCAAGTCGCCTTCGTTTAGTGATCATTACCTGAAAGTATCATCCAGTTTGGGTGAAAAAATATTGGCTGAGATTTCTGGAGATTCGTAATTTTTGGAAGCTTGGCAACCCCTTTCCATGAAAGTGTTTCTCGCCTTCAGTGCTTAGGGCTACATCAAGAGGAAACAAAACATAGAGATAGAACGTGAAACTAATTTACTGTGTCAAGTTTCAAGAAGCTAGCACAAACCGTGTTGGATTTAGAGTTCCAAATACATCTATCAATATAGGAGAAAACAGAGTGATACCTAAAAATTCAAAGTGTTACTGGAAATGAACGCTTCAACATAGAAGAACAAAATTTGGGGAACCATGTCGCCTTAGTGTACTGATCATTACCTGAAAGTATCATCCAGTTTGGGTGAAAAAATATTGGCTGAGATTTCTGGAGATTCGTAATTTTTGGAAGCTTGGCAACCCCTTTCCATGAAAGTGTTTCTCGCCAGTCAGTGCTTAGGGCTACATCAAGAGGAAACAAACCATAGAGATAGAACGTGAAACTACTTTACTGTGTCAAGTTTCAAGAAGCTAGCACAATCCGTGTCGGATTTAGAGTTCCAAGTACATGTATCAATATAGGAGAAAACAGAGTGAAACCTAAAAATTCAAACTGTTACTGGAAATGAACGCTTCAACATAGAAGAACGAAATTTGGGGAACCAAGTCGCCTTCGTGTACTGATCATTACCTGAAAGTATCATCCAGTTTGGATGAAAAAATATTGGCTGAGATTTCTGGAGATTCGTAATTTTTGGAATCTTGGCAACCCCTTTCCATGAAAGTGTTTCTCGCCTTCAGTGCTTAGGGCTACATCAAGAGGAAACAAAACATAGAGATAGAACGTGAAACTACTTTACTGTGTCAAGTTTCAAGAAGCTAGCACAAACCGTGTTGGATTTAGAGTTCCAAATACATCTATCAATATAGGAGAAAACAGAGTGAAACCTAAAAATTCAAACTGTTACTGGAAATGAACGCTTCAACATAGAAGAACGAAATTTGGGGAACCAAGTCGCCTTCGTGTACTGATCATTACCTGAAAGTATCATCCAGTTTGGGTGAAAAAATATTGGCTGAGATTTCTGGAGATTCGTAATTTTTGGAAGCTTGGCAACCCCTTTCCATGAAAGTGTTTCTCGCCTTCAGTGCTTAGGGCTACATCAAGAGGAAACAAAACATAGAGATAGAACGTGAAACTACTATACTGTGTCAAGTTTCAAGAAGCTAGCACAATCCGTGTCGGATTTAGAGTTCCAAATACATCTATCAATATAGGAGAAAACAGAGTGAAACCTAAAAATTCAAACTGTTACTGGAAATGAACGCTTCAACATAGAAGAACGAAATTTGGGGAACCAAGTCGCCTTCGTTTAGTGATCATTACCTGAAAGTATCATCCAGTTTGGGTGAAAAAATATTGGCTGAGATTTCTGGAGATTCGTAATTTTGGAAGTGTTACTGTGTCAAGTTTCAAGAAGCTAGCACAAACCGTGTTGGATTTAGAGTTCCAAATACATCTATCAATATAGGAGAAAACAGAGTGAAACCTAAAAATTCAAACTGTTACTGGAAATGAACGCTTCAACATAGAAGAACGAAATTTGGGGAACCAAGTCGCCTTAGTGTACTGATCATTACCTGAAAGTATCATCCAGTTTGGGTGAAAAAATATTTGCTGAGATTTCTGGAGATTCGTAATTTTTGGAAGCTTGGCAACCCCTTTCCATGAAAGTGCTTCTCGCCAGTCACTGCTTAGGGCTACATCAAGAGGAAACAAACCATAGAGATAGAACGTGAAACTACTTTACTGTGTCAAGTTTCAAGAAGCTAGCACAAACCGTGTTGGATTTAGAGTTCCAAATACATCTATCAATATAGGAGAAAACAGAGTGAAACCTAAAAATTCAAACTGTTACTGGAAATGAACGCTTCAACATAGAAGAACGAAATTTGGGGAACCAAGTCGCCTTAGTGTACTGATCATTACCTGAAAGTATCATCCAGTTTGGGTGAAAGAATATTTGCTGAGATTTCTGGAGATTCGTAATTTTTGGAAGCTTGGCAACCCCTTTCCTTGAAAGTGTTTCTCGCCAGTCAGTGCTTAGGGTACATCAAGAGGAAACAAACCATAGAGATAGAACGTGAAACTACTTTACTGTGTCAAGTTTCAAGAAGCTAGCACAAACCGTGTCGCATTTAGAGTTCCAAGTACATGTACCAATATAGTAGAAAACAGAGTGATACCTAAAAATTCAAACTGTTACTGGAAATGAACGCTTCAACATAGAAGAACGAAATTTGGGGAACCAAGTCGCCTTAGTGTACTGATCATTACCTGAAAGTATCATCCAGTTTGGGTGAAAAAATATTGGCTGAGATTTCTGGAGATTCGTAATTTTTGGAAGCTTGGCAACCCCTTTCCATGAAAGAGTTTCTCGCCAGTCAGTGCTTAGGGCTACATCAAGAGGAAACAAAACATAGAGATAGAACGTGAAACTACTTCACTGTGTCAAGTTTCAAGAAGCTAGCACAAACCGTGTTGGATTTAGAGTTCCAAATACCTCTATCAATATAGGAGAAAACAGAGTGAAACCTAAAAATTCAAACTGTTACTGGAAATGAACGCTTCAACATAGAAGAACGAAATTTGGGGAACCAAGTCGCCTTCGTGTACTGATCATTACCTGAAAGTATCATCCAGTTTGGGTGAAAAAATATTTGCTGAGATTTCTAGAGATTCGTAATTTTAGGAAGCTTGGCAACCCCTTTCCATGAACGTGCTTCTCGCGAGTCACTGCTTAGGGCTACATCAAGAGGAAACAAAACATAGAGATAGAACGTGAAACTACTTTACTGTGTCAAGTTTCAAGAAGCTAGCACAAACCGTGTTGGATTTAGAGTTCCAAATACATCTATCAATATAGGAGAAAACAGAGTGAAACCTAAAAATTCAAACTGTTACTGGAAATGAACGCTTCAACATAGAAGAACGAAATTTGGGGAACCAAGTCGCCTTCGTTTACTGATCATTACCTGAAAGTATCATCCAGTTTGGGTGAAAAAATATTGGCTGAGATTTCTGGAGATTTGTAATTTTTGGAAGCTTGGCAACCCCTTTCCATGAAAGAGTTTCTCGCCAGTCAGTGCTTAGGGCTACATCAAGAGGAAACAAAACATAGAGATAGAACGTGAAAATACTTCACTGTGTCAAGTTTCAAGAAGCTAGCACAAACCGTGTTGGATTTAGAGTTCCAAATACATCTATCAATATAGGAGAAAACAGAGTGAAACCTAAAAATTCAAACTGTTACTGGAAATGAACGATTCAACATAGAAGAACGAAATTTGGGGAACCAACTCGCCTTAGTGTACTGATCATTACCTGAAAGTATCATCCAGTTTGGGTAAAAAAAATATTTGCTGAGATTTCTGGAGATTCGTAATTTTTGGAAGCTTGGCAACCCCTTTCCATGAAAGTGCTTCTCGCCAGTCACTGCTTAGGGCTACATCAAGAGGAAACAAAACATAGAGATAGAACGTGAAACTACTTTACTGTGTCAAGTTTCAAGAAGCTAGCACAAACCGTGTTGGATTTAGAGTTCCAAATACATCTATCAATATAGGAGAAAACAGAGTGAAACCTAAAAATTCAAACTGTTACTGGAAATGAATGCTTCAACATAGAAGAACGAAATTTGGGGAACCAAGTCGCCTTCGTTTACTGATCATTACCTGAAAGTATCATCCAGTTTGGGTGAAAAAATATTGGCTGAGATTTCTGGAGATTCGTAATTTTTGGAAGCTTGGCAACCCCTTTCCATGAAAGTGTTTCTCGCCTTCAGTGCTCAGGGCTACATCAAGAGGAAACAAAACATAGAGATGGAACGTGAAACTACTTTACTGTGTCAAGTTTCAAGAAGCTAGCACAAACCGTGTTGGATTTAGAGTTCCAAATACATCTATCAATATAGGAGAAAACAGAGTGAAACCTAAAAATTCAAACTGTTACTGGAAATGAACGCTTCAACATAGAAGAACGAAATTTGGGGAACCAAGTCGCCTTAGTGTACTGATCATTACCTGAAAGTATCATCCAGTTTGGGTGAAAAAAAATTTGCTGAGATTTCTGGAGATTCGTAATTTTTGGAAGCTTGGCAACCCCTTTCCATGAAAGTGCTTCTCGTCAGTCACTGCTTAGGGCTACATCAAGAGGATACAAACCATAGAGATAGAACGTGAAACTACTTTACTGTGTCAAGTTTCAAGAAGCTAGCACAAACCGTGTTGGATTTAGAGTTCCAAATACATCTATCAATATAGGAGAAAACAGAGTGAAACCTAAAAATTCAAACTGTTACTGGAAATGAACGCTTCAACATAGAAGAACGAAATTTGGGGAACCAAGTCGCCTTAGTGTACTGATCATTACCTGAAAGTATCATCCAGTTTGGGTGAAAACATGTTTGCTGAGATTTCTGGAGATTCGTAATTTTTGGAAGCTTGGCAACCCCTTTCCATGAAAGAGTTTCTCGCCAGTCAGTGCTTAGGGCTACATCAAGAGGAAACAAAACATAGAGATAGAACGTGAAACTACTTCACTGTGTCAAGTTTCAAGAAGCTAGCACAAACCGTGTTGGATTTAGAGTTCCAAATACATCTATCTATATAGGAGAAAACAGAGTGAAACCTAAAAATTCAAACTGTAACTGCAAATGAACGCTTCAACATAGAAGAACGAAATTTGGGGAACCAAGTCGCCTTAGTGTACTGATCATTACCTGAAAGTATCATCCAGTTTGGGTGAAAAAATATTTGCTGAGATTTCTGGAGATTCGTAATTTTTGGAAGCTTGGCAACCCCTTTCCATGAAAGTGCTTCTCGCCAGTCACTGCTTAGGGCTACATCAAGAGGAAACAAAACATAGAGATAGAACGTGAAACTACTTTACTGTGTCAAGTTTCAAGAAGCTAGCACAAACCGTGTTGGATTTAGAGTTCCAAATACATCTATCAATATAGGAGAAAACAGAGTGAAACCTAAAAATTCAAACTGTTACTGGAAATGAACGCTTCAACATAGAAGAACGAAATTTGGGGAACCAAGTCGCCTTCGTGTACTGATCATTACCTGAAAGTATCATCCAGTTTGGGTGAAAAAATATTGGCTGAGATTTCTGGAGATTCGTAATTTTTGGAAGCTTGGCAACCCCTTTCCATGAAAGTGTTTCTCGCCTTCAGTGCTTAGGGCTACATCAAGAGGAAACAAAACATAGAGATAGAACGTGAAACTACTATACTGTGTCAAGTTTCAAGAAGCTAGCACAATCCGTGTCGGATTTAGAGTTCCAAATACATCTATCAATATAGGAGAAAACAGAGTGAAACCTAAAAATTCAAACTGTTACTGGAAATGAACGCTTCAACATAGAAGAACGAAATATGGGGAACCAAGTCGCCTTCGTTTAGTGATCATTACCTGAAAGTATCATCCAGTTTGGGTGAAAAAATATTGGCTGAGATTTCTGGAGATTCGTAATTTTGGAAGTGTTACTGTGTCAAGTTTCAAGAAGCTAGCACAAACCGTGTTGGATTTAGAGTTCCAAATACATCTATCAATATAGGAGAAAACAGAGTGAAACCTAAAAATTCAAACTGTTACTGGAAATGAACGCTTCAACATAGAAGAACGAAATTTGGGGAACCAAGTCGCCTTAGTGTACTGATCATTACCTGAAAGTATCATCCAGTTTGGGTGAAAAAATATTTGCTGAGATTTCTGGAGATTCGTAATTTTTGGAAGCTTGGCAACCCCTTTCCATGAAAGTGCTTCTCGCCAGTCACTGCTTAGGGCTACATCAAGAGGAAACAAACCATAGAGATAGAACGTGAAACTACTTTACTGTGTCAAGTTTCAAGAAGCTAGCACAAACCGTGTTGGATTTAGAGTTCCAAATACATCTATCAATATAGGAGAAAACAGAGTGAAACCTAAAAATTCAAACTGTTACTGGAAATGAACGCTTCAACATAGAAGAACGAAATTTGGGGAACCAAGTCGCCTTAGTGTACTGATCATTACCTGAAAGTATCATCCAGTTTGGGTGAAAGAATATTTGCTGAGATTTCTGGAGATTCGTAATTTTTGGAAGCTTGGCAACCCCTTTCCTTGAAAGTGTTTCTCGCCAGTCAGTGCTTAGGGTACATCAAGAGGAAACAAACCATAGAGATAGAACGTGAAACTACTTTACTGTGTCAAGTTTCAAGAAGCTAGCACAAACCGTGTCGCATTTAGAGTTCCAAGTACATGTACCAATATAGTAGAAAACAGAGTGATACCTAAAAATTCAAACTGTTACTGGAAATGAACGCTTCAAAATAGAAGAACGAAATTTGGGGAACCAAGTCGCCTTAGTGTACTGATCATTACCTGAAAGTATCATCCAGTTTGGGTGAAAAAATATTGGCTGAGATTTCTGGAGATTCGTAATTTTTGGAAGCTTGGCAACCCCTTTCCATGAAAGAGTTTCTCGCCAGTCAGTGCTTAGGGCTACATCAAGAGGAAACAAAACATAGAGATAGAACGTGAAACTACTTCACTGTGTCAAGTTTCAAGAAGCTAGCACAAACCGTGTTGGATTTAGAGTTCCAAATACCTCTATCAATATAGGAGAAAACAGAGTGAAACCTAAAAATTCAAACTTTTACTGGAAATGAACGCTTCAACATAGAAGAACGAAATTTGGGGAACCAAGTCGACTTAGTGTACTGATCATTACCTGAAAGTATCATCCAGTTTGGGTGAAAAAATATTTGCTGAGATTTCTAGAGATTCGTAATTTTTGGAAGCTTGGCAACCCCTTTCCATGAAAGTGCTTCTCGCGAGTCACTGCTTAGGGCTACATCAAGAGGAAACAAAACATAGAGATAGAACGTGAAACTACTTTACTGTGTCAAGTTTCAAGAAGCTAGCACAAACCGTGTTGGATTTAGAGTTCCAAATACATCTATCAATATAGGAGAAAACAGAGTGAAACCTAAAAATTCAAACTGTTACTGCAAATGAACGCTTCAACATAAAAGAACGAAATTTGGGGAACCAAGTCGCCTTCGATTACTGATCATTACCTGAAAGTATCATCCAGTTTGGGTGAAAAAATATTGGCTGAGATTTCTGGAGATTTGTAATTTTCGAAGCTTGGCAACCCCTTTCCATGAAAGAGTTTCTCGCCAGTCAGTGCTTAGGGCTACATCAAGAGGAAACAAAACATAGAGATAGAACGTGAAAATACTTCACTGTGTCAAGTTTCAAGAAGCTAGCACAAACCGTGTTGGATTTAGAGTTCCAAATACATCTATCAATATAGGAGAAAACAGAGTGAAACCTAAAAATTCAAACTGTTACTGGAAATGAACGATTCAACATAGAAGAACGAAATTTGGGGAACCAAGTCGCCTTAGTGTACTGATCATTACCTGAAAGTATCATCCAGTTTGGGTAAAAAAAATATTTGCTGAGATTTCTGGAGATTCGTAATTTTTGGAAGCTTGGCAACCCCTTTCCATGAAAGTGCTTCTCGCCAGTCACTGCTTAGGGCTACATCAAGAGGAAACAAAACATAGAGATAGAACGTGAAACTACTTTACTGTGTCAAGTTTCAAGAAGCTAGCACAAACCGTGTTGGATTTAGAGTTCCAAATACATCTATCAATATAGGAGAAAACAGAGTGAAACCTAAAAATTCAAACTGTTACTGGAAATGAATGCTTCAACATAGAAGAACGAAATTTGGGGAACCAAGTCGCCTTCGTTTACTGATCATTACCTGAAAGTATCATCCAGTTTGGGTGAAAAAATATTGGCTGAGATTTCTGGAGATTCGTAATTTTTGGAAGCTTGGCAACCCCTTTCCATGAAAGTGTTTCTCGTCTTCAGTGCTCAGGGCTACATCAAGAGGAAACAAAACATAGAGGTGGAACGTGAAACTACTTTACTGTGTCAAGTTTCAAGAAGCTAGCACAAACCGTGTTGGATTTAGAGTTCCAAATACATCTATCAATATAGGAGAAAACAGAGTGAAACCTCAAAATTCAAACTGTTACTGGAAATGAACGCTTCAACATAGAAGAACGAAATTTGGGGAACCAAGTCGCCTTAGTGTACTGATCATTACCTGAAAGTATCATCCAGTTTGGGTGAAAAAATATTTGCTGAGATTTCTGGAGATTCGTAATTTTTGGAAGCTTGGCAACCCCTTTCCATGAAAGTGCTTCTCGCCAGTCACTGCTTAGGGCTACATCAAGAGGAAACAAACCATAGAGATAGAACGTGAAACTACTTTACTGTGTCAAGTTTCAAGAAGCTAGCACAAACCGTGTTGGATTTAGAGTTCCAAATACATCTATCAATATAGGAGAAAACAGAGTGAAACCTAAAAATTCAAACTGTTACTGGAAATGAACGCTTCAACATAGAAGAACGAAATTTGGGGAACCAAGTCGCCTTAGTGTACTGATCATTACCTGAAAGTATCATCCAGTTTGGGTGAAAACATGTTTGCTGAGACTTCTGGAGATTCGTAATTTTTGGAAGCTTGGCAACCCCATTCCATGAAAGAGTTTCTCGCCAGTCAGTGCTTAGGGCTACATCAAGAGGAAACAAAACATAGAGATAGAACGTGAAACTACTTCACTGTGTCAAGTTTCAAGAAGCTAGCACAAACCGTGTTGGATTTAGAGTTCCAAATACATCTATCTATATAGGAGAAAACAGAGTGAAACCTAAAAATTCAAACTGTAACTGCAAATGAACGCTTCAACATAGAAGAACGAAATTTGGGGAACCAAGTCGCCTTAGTGTACTGATCATTACCTGAAAGTATCATCCAGTTTGGGTGAAAAAATATTTGCTGAGATTTCTGGAGATTCGTAATTTTTGGAAGCTTGGCAACCCCTTTCCATGAAAGTGCTTCTCGCCACTCACTGCTTAGGGCTACATCAAGAGGAAAAAAAACATAGAGATAGAACGTGAAACTACTTTACTGTGTCAAGTTTCAAGAAGCTAGCACAAACCGTGTCGCATTTAGAGTTCCAAGTACATGTATCAATATAGTAGAAAACAGAGTGAAACCTAAAAATTCAAACTGTTACTGGAAATGAACGCTTCAACATAGAAGAACGAAATTTGGGGAACCAAGTCGCCTTAGTGTACTGATCATTACCTGAATGTATCATCCAGTTTGGGTGAAAAAATGTTTGCTGAGATTTCTGGAGATTCGTAATTTTTGGAAGCTTGGCAACCCCTTTCCATGAAAGAGTTTCTCGCCAGTCAGTGCTTAGGGCTACATCAAGAGGAAACAAAACATAGAGATAGAAAGTGAAACTTCTTCACTGTGTCAAGTTTCAAGAAGCTAGCACAAACCGTGTTGGATTTAGAGTTCCAAATACATCTATCAATGTAGGAGAAAACAGAGTGAAACCTAAAAATTCAAACTGTTACTGGAAATGAACGCTTCAACATAGAAGAACGAAATTTGGGGAACCAAGTCGCCTTAGTGTACTGATCATTACCTGAAAGTATCATCCAGTTTGGGTGAAAAAATATTTGCTGAGATTTCTGGAGATTCGTAATTTTGGAAGCTTGGCAACACCTTTCCATGAAAGTGCTTCTCGCCAGTCACTGCTTAGGGCTACATCAAGAGGAAACAAAACATAGAGATAGAACGTGAAACTACTTTACTGTGTCAAGTTTCAAGAAGCTAGCACAAACCGTGTTGGATTTAGAGTTCCAAATACATCTATCAATATAGGAGAAAACAGAGTGAAACCTAAAAATTCAAACTGTTACTGGAAATGAACGCTTCAACATAGAAGAACGAAATTTGGGGAACCAAGTCGCCTTCATTTAGTGATCATTACCTGAAAGTATCATCCAGTTTGGGTGAAAAAATATTGGCTGAGATTTCTGGAGATTCGTAATTTTTGGAAGCTTGGCAACCCCTTTCCATGAAAGTGTTTCTCGCCTTCAGTGCTTAGGGCTACATCAAGAGGAAACAAACCATAGAGATAGAACGTGAAACTACTTCACTGTGTCAAGTTTCAAGAAGCTAGCACAAACCGTGTTGGATTTAGAGTTCCAAATACATCTATCAATATAAAAGAAAACAGAGTGAAACCTAAAAATTCAAACTGTTACTGGAAATGAACGCTTCAACATAGAAGAACGAAATTTGGGGAACCAAGTCGCCTTCGTTTACTGATCATTACCTGAAAGTATCATCCAGTTTGGGTGAAAAAATATTGGCTGAGATTTCTGGAGATTCGTAATTTTTGGAAGTGTTACTGTGTCAAGTTTCAAGAAGCTAGCACAAACCGTGTTGGATTTAGAGTTCCAAATACATCTATCAATATAGGAGAAAACAGAGTGAAACCTAAAAATTCAAACTGTTACTGGAAATGAACGCTTCAACATAGAAGAACGAAATTTGGGGAACCAAGTCGCCTTCGTGTACTGATCATTACCTGAAAGTATCATCCTGTTTGGGTGAAAAAATATTGGCTGAGATTTCTGGAGATTCGTAATTTTTGGAAGCTTGGCAACCCCATTCCATGAAAGTGTTTCTCGCCTTCAGTGCTTAGGGCTACATCAAGAGGAAACAAAACATAGAGATAGAACGTGAAACTACTTCACTGTGTCAAGTTTCAAGAAGCTAGCACAAACCGTGTTGGATTTAGAGTTCCAAATACATCTATCAATATAGGAGAAAACAGAGTGATACCTAAAAATTCAAAGTGTTACTGGAAATGAACGCTTCAACATAGAAGAACGAAATTTGGGGAACCAAGTCGCCTTAGTGTACTGATCATTACCTGAAAGTATCATCCAGTTTGGGTGAAAAAATATTTGCTGAGATTTCTGGAGATTCCTAATTTTTGGAGCTTGGCAACCCCTTTCCATGAAAGTGTTTCTCGCCAGTCAGTGCTTAGGGCTACATCAAGAGGAAACAAACCATAGAGATAGAACGTGAAACTACTTCACTGTGTCAAGTTTCAAGAAGCTAGCACAATCCCTGTCGGATTTAGAGTTCCAAATACATGTATCAATATAGGAGAAAACAGAGTGAAACCTAAAAATTCAAACTGTTACTGGAAATGAACGCATCAATATAGAAGAACGGAATTTGGGGAACCAAGTCGCCTTCGTGTACTGATCATTACCTGAAAGTATCATCCAGTTTGGGTGAAAAAATACTTGCTGAGATTTCTGGAGATTCGTAATTTTTGGAAGCTTGGCAACCCCTTTCCATGAAAGTGCTTCTCGCCAGTCACTGCTTAGGGCTACATCAAGAGAAAACAAAACATAGAGATAGAACGTGAAACTACTTTACTGTGTCAAGTTTCAAGAAGCTAGCACAAACCGTGTTGGATTTAGAGTTCCAAATACATCTATCAATATAGGAGAAAACAGAGTGAAACCTAAAAATTCAAACTGTTACTGGAAATGAACGCTTCAACATAGAAGAACGAAATTTGGGGAACCAAGTCGCCTTCGTTTATTGATCATTACCTGAAAGTATCATCCAGTTTGGGTGAAAAAATATTGGCTGAGATTTCTGGAGATTCGTAATTTTTGGAAGCTTGGCAACCCCTTTCCATGAAAGTGTTTCTCGCCTTCAGTGCTTAGGGCTACATCAAGAGGAAACAAACCATAGAGATAGAACGTGAAACTACTTCACTGTGTCAAGTTTCAAGAAGCTAGCACAAACCGTGTTGGATTTAGAGTTCCAAATACATCTATCAATATAAAAGAAAACAGAGTGAAACCTAAAAATTCAAACTGTTACTGGAAATGAACGCTTCAACATAGAAGAACGAAATTTGGGGAACCAAGTCGCCTTCGTTTACTGATCATTACCTGAAAGTATCATCCAGTTTGGGTGAAAAAATATTGGCTGAGATTTCTGGAGATTCGTAATTTTTGGAAGTGTTACTGTGTCAAGTTTCAAGAAGCTAGCACAAACCGTGTTGGATTTAGAGTTCCAAATACATCTATCAATATAGGAGAAAACAGAGTGAAACCTAAAAATTCAAACTGTTACTGGAAATGAACGCTTCAACATAGAAGAACGAAATTTGGGGAACCAAGTCGCCTTCGTGTACTGATCATTACCTGAAAGTATCATCCTGTTTGGGTGAAAAAATATTGGCTGAGATTTCTGGAGATTCGTAATTTTTGGAAGCTTGGCAACCCCATTCCATGAAAGTGTTTCTCGCCTTCAGTGCTTAGGGCTACATCAAGAGGAAACAAAACATAGAGATAGAACGTGAAACTACTTCACTGTGTCAAGTTTCAAGAAGCTAGCACAAACCGTGTTGGATTTAGAGTTCCAAATACATCTATCAATATAGGAGAAAACAGAGTGATACCTAAAAATTCAAAGTGTTACTGGAAATGAACGCTTCAACATAGAAGAACGAAATTTGGGGAACCAAGTCGCCTTAGTGTACTGATCATTACCTGAAAGTATCATCCAGTTTGGGTGAAAAAATATTTGCTGAGATTTCTGGAGATTCCTAATTTTTGGAGCTTGGCAACCCCTTTCCATGAAAGTGTTTCTCGCCAGTCAGTGCTTAGGGCTACATCAAGAGGAAACAAACCATAGAGATAGAACGTGAAACTACTTCACTGTGTCAAGTTTCAAGAAGCTAGCACAATCCCTGTCGGATTTAGAGTTCCAAATACATGTATCAATATAGGAGAAAACAGAGTGAAACCTAAAAATTCAAACTGTTACTGGAAATGAACGCATCAATATAGAAGAACGGAATTTGGGGAACCAAGTCGCCTTCGTGTACTGATCATTACCTGAAATTATCATCCAGTTTGGGTGAAAAAATACTTGCTGAGATTTCTGGAGATTCGTAATTTTTGGAAGCTTGGCAACCCCTTTCCATGAAAGTGCTTCTCGCCAGTCACTGCTTAGGGCTACATCAAGAGAAAACAAAACATAGAGATAGAACGTGAAACTACTTTACTGTGTCAAGTTTCAAGAAGCTAGCACAAACCGTGTTGGATTTAGAGTTCCAAATACATCTATCAATATAGGAGAAAACAGAGTGAAACCTAAAAATTCAAACTGTTACTGGAAATGAACGCTTCAACATAGAAGAACGAAATTTGGGGAACCAAGTCGCCTTCGTTTATTGATCATTACCTGAAAGTATAATCCAGTTTGGGTGAAAAAATATTGGCTGAGATTTCTGGAGATTCGTAATTTTTGGAAGCTTGGCAACCCCTTTCCATGAAAGTGTTTCTCGCCTTCACTGCTTAGGGCTACATCAAGAGGAAACAAAACGTAGAGATAGAACATGAAACTACTTTACTGTGTCAAGTTTCAAGAAGCTAGCACAAACCGTGTTGGATTTAGAGTTCCAAATACATCTATCAATATAGGAGAAAACAGAGTGAAACCTAAAAATTCAAAGTGTTACTGGAAATGAACGCTTCAACATAGAAGAACGAAATTTGGGGAACCAAGTCGCCTTCGTTTACTGATCATTACCTGAAAGTATCATCCAGTTTGGGTGAAAAAATATTGGCTGAGATTTCTGGAGATTCGTAATTTTTGGAAGCTTGGCAACCCCTTTCCATGAAAGAGTTTCTCGCCAGTCAGGGTTTAGGGCTACATCAAGAGGAAACAAAACATAGAGATAGAACGTGAAACTACTTCACTGTGTCAAGTTTCAAGAAGCTAGCACAAACCGTGTTGGATTTAGAGTTCCAAATACATCCATCAATATAGGAGAAAACAGAGTGAAACCTAAAAATTCAAACTGTTACTGGAAATGAATGCTTCAACATAGAAGAACGAAATTTGGGGAACCAAGTCGCCTTCGTGTACTGATCATTACCTGAAAGTATCATCCTGTTTGGGTGAAAAAATATTGGCTGAGATTTCTGGAGATTCGTAATTTTTGGAAGCTTGGCAACCCCATTCCATGAAAGTGTTTCTCGCCTTCAGTGCTTAGGGCTACATCAAGAGGAAACAAAACATAGAGATAGAACGTGAAACTACTTCACTGTTTCAAGTTTCAAGAAGCTAGCACAAACCGTGTTGGATTTAGAGTTGCAAGTACATCTATCAATATAGGAGAAAACAGAGTGAAACCTGAAAATTCAAACTATTACTGGAAATGAACGCTTCATCATAGAAGAACGAAATTTGGGGAACCAAGTCGCCTTAGTGTACTGATCATTACCTGAAAGTATCATCCAGTTTGGGTGAAAAAATATTGGCTGAGATTTCTGGAGATTCGTAATTTTTGGAAGCTTGGCAACCCCTTTCCATGAAAGTGCTTCTCGCGAGTCACTGCTTAGGGCTACATCAAGAGGAAACAAAACATAGAGATAGAACGTGAAACTACTTTACTGTGTCAAGTTTCAAGAAGCTAGCACAAACCGTGTTGGATTTAGAGTTCCAAATACATCTATCAATATAGGAGAAAACAGAGTGAAACCTAAAAATTCAAACTGTTACTGGAAATGAACGCTTCAACATAGAAGAACGAAATTGGGGGAACCAAGTCGCCTTAGTGTACTGATCATTACCTGAAAGTATCATCCAGTTTGGTTGAAAAAATATTTGCTGAGATTTCTGGAGATTCGTAATTTTTGGAAGCTTGGCAACCCCTTTCCATGAAAGTGCTTCTCGCCAGTCACTGCTTAGGGCTACATCAAGAGGAAACAAAACATAGAGATAGAACGTGAAACTACTTTACTGTGTCAAGTTTCAAGAAGCTAGCACAAACCGTGTTGGATTTAGAGTTCCAAATACATCTATCAATATAGGAGAAAACAGAGTGAAACCTAAAAATTCAAACTGTTACTGGAAATGAACGCTTCTACATAGAAGAACGAAATTTGGGGAATCAAGTCGCCTTCGTGTACTGATCATTACCTGAAAGTATCATCCAGTTTGGGTGAAAAAATATTGGCTGAGATTTCTGGAGATTCGTAATTTTTGGAAGCTTGGCAACCCCTTTCCATGAAAGTGTTTCTCGCCTTCACTGCTTAGGGCTACATCAAGAGGAAACAAAACGTAGAGATAGAACATGAAACTACTTTACTGTGTCAAGTTTCAAGAAGCTAGCACAAACCGTGTTGGATTTAGAGTTCCAAATACATCTATCAATATAGGAGAAAACAGAGTGAAACCTAAAAATTCAAAGTGTTACTGGAAATGAACGCTTCAACATAGAAGAACGAAATTTGGGGAACCAAGTCGCTTTAGTGTACTGATCATTACCTGAAAGTATCATCCATTTTGGGTGAAAAAATATTTGCTGAGATTTCTGGAGATTCGTAATTTTTGGAAGCTTGGCAACCCCTTTCCATGAAAGAGTTTCTCGCTAGTCAGGGCTTAGGGCTACATCAAGAGGAAACAAAACATAGAGATAGAACGTGAAACTACTTTACTGTGTCAAGTTTCAAGAAGCTAGCACAAACCGTGTTGGATTTAGAGTTCCAAATACATCTATCAATATAGGAGAAAACAGAGTGAAACCTAAAAATTCAAACTGTTACTGGAAATGAACGCTTCAACATAGAAGAACGAAATTTGGGGAACCAAGTCGCCTTCGTTTACTGATCATTACCTAAAAGTATCATCCAGTTTGGGTGAAAAAATATTGGCTGAGATTTCTGGAGATTCGTAATTTTTGGAAGCTTGGCAACCCCTTTCCATGAAAGTGTTTCTCGCCTTCAGTGCTTAGGGCTACATCAAGAGGAAACAAAACATAGAGATAGAACGTGAAACTACTTTACTGTGTCAAGTTTCAAGAAGCTAGCACAAACTGTGTTGGATTTAGAGTTCCAAATACATCTATCAATATCGGAGAAAACAGAGTGATACCTAAAAATTCAAAGTGTTACTGGAAATGAACGCTTCAACATAGAAGAACGAAATTTGGGGAACCAAGTCACCTTAGTGTACTGATCATTACCTGAAAGTATCATCCAGTTTGGGTGAAAAAATATTGGCTGAGATTTCTGGAGATTCGTAATTTTTGGAAGCTTGGCAACCCCTTTCCATGAAAGAGTTTCTCGCCAGTCAGTGCTTAGGGCTACATCAAGAGGAAACAAAACATAGAGGTAGAACGTGAAACTACTTCACTGTGTCAAGTTTCAAGAAGCTAGCACAAACTGTGTTGGATTTAGAGTTCCAAATACATCTATCAATATAGGAGAAAACAGAGTGAAACCTAAAAATTCAAACTGTTACTGGAAATGAACGCTTCAACATAGAAGAACGAAATTTGGGGAACCAAGTCGCCTTAGTGTACTGATCATTACCTGAAAGTATCATCCAGTTTGGGTGAAAAAATATTTGCTGAGATTTCTGGAGATTCGTAATTTTTGGAAGCTTGGCAACCCCTTTCCATGAAAGTGCTTCTCGCCAGTCACTGCTTAGGGCTACATCAAGAGGAAACAAAACATAGAGATAGAACGTGAAACTACTTTACTGTGTCAAGTTTCAAGAAGCTAGCACAAACCGTGTTGGATTTAGAGTTCCAAATACATCTATCAATATAGGAGAAAACAGAGTGAAACCTAAAAATTCAAACTGTTACTGGAAATGAACGCTTCAACATAGAAGAACGAAATTTGGGGAACCAAGTCGCCTTCGTTTAGTGATCATTACCTGAAAGTATCATCCAGTTTGGGTGAAAAAATATTGGCTGAGATTTCTGGAGATTCGTAATTTTTGGAAGCTTGGCAACCCCTTTCCATGAAAGTGTTTCTCGCCTTCAGTGCTTAGGGCTACATCAAGAGGAAACAAAACATAGAGATAGAACGTGAAACTAATTTACTGTGTCAAGTTTCAAGAAGCTAGCACAAACCATGTTGGATTTAGAGTTCCAAATACATCTATCAATATAGGAGAAAACAGAGTGATACCTAAAAATTCAAAGTGTTACTGGAAATGAACGCTTCAGCATAGAAGAACAAAATTTGGGGAACCAAGTCGCCTTAGTGTACTGATCATTACCTGAAAGTATCATCCAGTTTGGGTGAAAAAATATTGGCTGAGATTTCTGGAGATTCGTAATTTTTGGAAGCTTGGCAACCCCTTTCCATGAAAGTGTTTCTCGCCAGTCAGTGCTTAGGGCTACATCAAGAGGAAACAAAACATAGAGATAGAACGTGAAACTACTTTACTGTGTCAAGTTTCAAGAAGCTAGCACAATCCGTGTTGGATTTAGAGTTCCAAGTACATGTATCAATATAGGAGAAAACAGAGTGAAACCTAAAAATTCAAACTGTTACTGGAAATGAACGCTTCAATATAGAAGAACGAAATTTGGGGAACCAAGTCGCCTTCATGTACTGATCATTACCTGAAAGTATCATCCAGTTTGGATGAAAAAATATTGGCTGAGATTTCTGGAGATTCGTAATTTTTGGAAGCTTGGCAACCCCTTTCCATGAAAGTGCTTCTCGCCAGTCAGTGCTTAGGGCTACATCAAGAGGAAACAAAACATAGAGATAGAACGTGAAACTACTTTACTGTGTCAAGTTTCAAGAAGCTAGCACAAACCGTGTTGGATTTAGAGTTCCAAATACATCTATCAATATAGGAGAAAACAGAGTGAAACCTAAAAATTCAAACTGTTACTGGAAATGAACGCTTCAACATAGAAGAACGAAATTTGGGGAACCAAGTCGCCTTCGTGTACTGATCATTACCTGAAAGTATCATCCAGTTTGGGTGAAAAAATATTGGCTGAGATTTCTGGAGATTCGTAATTTTTGGAAGCTTGGCAACCCCTTTCCATGAAAGTGTTTCTCGCCTTCAGTGCTTAGGGCTACATCAAGAGGAAACAAAACATAGAGATAGAACGTGAAACTACTATACTGTGTCAAGTTTCAAGAAGCTAGCACAATCCGTGTCGGATTTAGAGTTCCAAATACATCTATCAATATAGGAGAAAACAGAGTGAAACCTAAAAATTCAAACTGTTACTGGAAATGAACGCTTCAACATAGAAGAACGAAATTTGGGGAACCAAGTCGCCTTCGTTTAGTGATCATTACCTGAAAGTATCATCCAGTTTGGGTGAAAAAATATTGGCTGAGATTTCTGGAGATTCGTAATTTTGGAAGTGTTACTGTGTCAAGTTTCAAGAAGCTAGCACAAACCGTGTTGGATTTAGAGTTCCAAATACATCTATCAATATAGGAGAAAACAGAGTGAAACCTAAAAATTCAAACTGTTACTGGAAATGAACGCTTCAACATAGAAGAACGAAATTTGGGGAACCAAGTCGCCTTAGTGTACTGATCATTACCTGAAAGTATCATCCAGTTTGGGTGAAAAAATATTGGCTGAGATTTCTGGAGATTCATAATTTTTGGAAGCTTGGCAACCCCTTTCCATGAAAGTGTTTCTCGCCTTCAGTGCTTAGGGCTACATCAAGAGGAAACAAACCATAGAGATAGAACGTGAAACTACTTCACTGTGTCAAGTTTCAAGAAGCTAGCACAAACCGTGTTGGATTTAGAGTTCCAAATACATCTATCAATATAAAAGAAAACAGAGTGAAACCTAAAAATTCAAACTGTTACTGGAAATGAACGCTTCAACATAGAAGAACGAAATTTGGGGAACCAAGTCGCCTTCGTTTACTGATCATTACCTGAAAGTATCATCCAGTTTGGGTGAAAAAATATTGGCTGAGATTTCTGGAGATTCGTAATTTTTGGAAGTGTTACTGTGTCAAGTTTCAAGAAGCTAGCACAAACCGTGTTGGATTTAGAGTTCCAAATACATCTATCAATATAGGAGAAAACAGAGTGAAACCTAAAAATTCAAACTGTTACTGGAAATGAACGCTTCAACATAGAAGAACGAAATTTGGGGAACCAAGTCGCCTTCGTGTACTGATCATTACCTGAAAGTATCATCCTGTTTGGGTGAAAAAATATTGGCTGAGATTTCTGGAGATTCGTAATTTTTGGAAGCTTGGCAACCCCATTCCATGAAAGTGTTTCTCGCCTTCAGTGCTTAGGGCTACATCAAGAGGAAACAAAACATAGAGATAGAACGTGAAACTACTTCACTGTGTCAAGTTTCAAGAAGCTAGCACAAACCGTGTTGGATTTAGAGTTCCAAATACATCTATCAATATAGGAGAAAACAGAGTGATACCTAAAAATTCAAAGTGTTACTGGAAATGAACGCTTCAACATAGAAGAACGAAATTTGGGGAACCAAGTCGCCTTAGTGTACTGATCATTACCTGAAAGTATCATCCAGTTTGGGTGAAAAAATATTTGCTGAGATTTCTGGAGATTCCTAATTTTTGGAGCTTGGCAACCCCTTTCCATGAAAGTGTTTCTCGCCAGTCAGTGCTTAGGGCTACATCAAGAGGAAACAAACCATAGAGATAGAACGTGAAACTACTTCACTGTGTCAAGTTTCAAGAAGCTAGCACAATCCCTGTCGGATTTAGAGTTCCAAATACATGTATCAATATAGGAGAAAACAGAGTGAAACCTAAAAATTCAAACTGTTACTGGAAATGAACGCATCAATATAGAAGAACGGAATTTGGGGAACCAAGTCGCCTTCGTGTACTGATCATTACCTGAAAGTATCATCCAGTTTGGGTGAAAAAATACTTGCTGAGATTTCTGGAGATTCGTAATTTTTGGAAGCTTGGCAACCCCTTTCCATGAAAGTGCTTCTCGCCAGTCACTGCTTAGGGCTACATCAAGAGAAAACAAAACATAGAGATAGAACGTGAAACTACTTTACTGTGTCAAGTTTCAAGAAGCTACCACAAACCGTGTTGGATTTAGAGTTCCAAATACATCTATCAATATAGGAGAAAACAGAGTGAAACCTAAAAATTCAAACTGTTACTGGAAATGAACGCTTCAACATAGAAGAACGAAATTTGGGGAACCAAGTCGCCTTCGTTTATTGATCATTACCTGAAAGTATCATCCAGTTTGGGTGAAAAAATATTGGCTGAGATTTCTGGAGATTCGTAATTTTTGGAAGCTTGGCAACCCCTTTCCATGAAAGTGCTTCTCACCAGTCACTGCTTAGGGCTACATTAAGAGGAAACAAACCATAGAGATAGAACGTGAAACTACTTTACTGTGTCAAGTTTCAAGAAGCTAGCACAAACCGTGTTGGATTTAGAGTTCCAAATACATCTATCAATATAGGAGAAAAAAGAGTGAAACCTAAAAATTCAAACTGTTACTGGAAATGAACGCTTCAACATAGAAGAACGAAATTTGGGGAATCAAGTCGCCTTCGTGTACTGATCATTACCTGAAAGTATCATCCAGTTTGGGTGAAAAAATATTGGCTGAGATTTCTGGAGATTCGTAATTTTTGGAAGCTTGGCAACCCCTTTCCATGAAAGTGTTTTTCGCCTTCACTGCTTAGGGCTACATCAAGAGGAAACAAAACGTAGAGATAGAACATGAAACTACTTTACTGTGTCAAGTTTCAAGAAGCTAGCACAAACCGTGTTGGATTTAGAGTTCCAAATACATCTATCAATATAGGAGAAAACAGAGTGAAACCTAAAAATTCAAAGTGTTACTGGAAATGAACGCTTCAACATAGAAGAACGAAATTTGGGGAACCAAGTCGCCTTCGTTTACTGATCATTACCTGAAAGTATCATCCAGTTTGGGTGAAAAAATATTGGCTGAGATTTCTGGAGATTCGTAATTTTTGGAAGCTTGGCAACCCCTTTCCATGAAAGAGTTTCTCGCCAGTCAGGGTTTAGGGCTACATCAAGAGGAAACAAAACATAGAGATAGAACGTGAAACTACTTCACTGTGTCAAGTTTCAAGAAGCTAGCACAAACCGTGTTGGATTTAGAGTTCCAAATACATCCATCAATATAGGAGAAAACAGAGTGAAACCTAAAAATTCAAACTGTTACTGGAAATGAATGCTTCAACATAGAAGAACGAAATTTGGGGAACCAAGTCGCCTTCGTGTACTGATCATTACCTGAAAGTATCATCCTGTTTGGGTGAAAAAATATTGGCTGAGATTTCTGGAGATTCGTAATTTTTGGAAGCTTGGCAACCCCATTCCATGAAAGTGTTTCTCGCCTTCAGTGCTTAGGGCTACATCAAGAGGAAACAAAACATAGAGATAGAACGTGAAACTACTTCACTGTGTCAAGTTTCAAGAAGCTAGCACAAACCGTGTTGGATTTAGAGTTCCAAATACATCTATCAATATAGCAGAAAACAGAGTGAAACCTAAAAATTCAAACTGTTACTGGAAATGAACGCTTCAACATAGAAGAACGAAATTTGGGGAACCAAGTCGCCTTAGTGTACTGATCTTTACCTGAACGTATCATCCAGTTTGGGTGAAAAAATATTGGCTGAGATTTCTGGAGATTCGTAATTTTTGGAAGCTTGGCAACCCCTTTCCATGAAAGTGCTTCTCGCCAGTCACTGCTTAGGGCTACATCAAGAGGAAACAAAACATAGAGATAGAACGTGAAACTACTTTACTGTGTCAAGTTTCAAGAAGCTAGCACAAACCGTGTTGGATTTAGAGTTGCAAATACATCTATCAATATAGGAGAAAACAGAGTGAAACCTAAAAATTCAAACTGTTACTGGAAATGAACGCTTCAACATAGAAGAACGAAATTTGGGGAACCAAGTCGCCTTAGTGTACTGATCATTACCTGAAAGTATCATCCAGTTTGGGTGAAAAATTATTTGCTGAGATTTCTGGAGATTCGTAATTTTTGGAAGCTTGGCAACCCCTTTCCATGAAAGTGCTTCTCGCGAGTCACTGCTTAGGGCTACATCAAGAGGAAACAAAACATAGAGATAGAACGTGAAACTACTTTACTGTGTCAAGTTTCAAGAAGCTAGCACAAACCGTGTTGGATTTAGAGTTCCAAATACATCTATCAATATAGGAGAAAACAGAGTGAAACCTAAAAATTCAAACTGTTACTGGAAATGAACGCTTCAACATAGAAGAACGAAATTGGGGGAACCAAGTCGCCTTAGTGTACTGATCATTACCTGAAAGTATCATCCAGTTTGGTTGAAAAAATATTTGCTGAGATTTCTGGAGATTCGTAATTTTTGGAAGCTTGGCAACCCCTTTCCATGAAAGTGCTTCTCGCCAGTCACTGATTAGGGCTACATCAAGAGGAAACAAAACATAGAGATAGAACGTGAAACTACTTTACTGTGTCAAGTTTCAAGAAGCTAGCACAAACCGTGTTGGATTTAGAGTTCCAAATACATCTATCAATATAGGAGAAAACAGAGTGAAACCTAAAAATTCAAACTGTTACTGGAAATGAACGCTTCTACATAGAAGAACGAAATTTGGGGAATCAAGTCGCCTTCGTGTACTGATCATTACCTGAAAGTATCATCCAGTTTGGGTGAAAAAATATTGGCTGAGATTTCTGGAGATTCGTAATTTTTGGAAGCTTGGCAACCCCTTTCCATGAAAGTGTTTCTCGCCTTCACTGCTTAGGGCTACATCAAGAGGAAACAAAACGTAGAGATAGAACATGAAACTACTTTACTGTGTCAAGTTTCAAGAAGCTAGCACAAACCGTGTTGGATTTAGAGTTCCAAATACATCTATCAATATAGGAGAAAACAGAGTGAAACCTAAAAATTCAAAGTGTTACTGGAAATGAACGCTTCAACATAGAAGAACAAAATTTGGGGAACCAAGTCGCCTTAGTGTACTGATCATTACCTGAAAGTATCATCCAGTTTGGGTGAAAAAATATTGGCTGAGATTTCTGGAGATTCGTAATTTTTGGAAGCTTGGCAACCCCTTTCCATGAAAGTGTTTCTCGCCTTCAGTGCTTAGGGCTACATCAAGAGGAAACAAAACATAGAGATAGAACGTGAAACTACTTCACTGTGTCAAGTTTCAAGAAGCTAGCACAAACCGTGTTGGATTTAGAGTTCCAAATACATCTATCAATATAGCAGAAAACAGAGTGAAACCTAAAAATTCAAACTGTTACTGGAAATGAACGCTTCAACATAGAAGAACGAAATTTGGGGAACCAAGTCGCCTTAGTGTACTGATCTTTACCTGAACGTATCATCCAGTTTGGGTGAAAAAATATTGGCTGAGATTTCTGGAGATTCGTAATTTTTGGAAGCTTGGCAACCCCTTTCCATGAAAGTGCTTCTCGCCAGTCACTGCTTAGGGCTACATCAAGAGGAAACAAAACATAGAGATAGAACGTGAAACTACTTTACTGTGTCAAGTTTCAAGAAGCTAGCACAAACCGTGTTGGATTTAGAGTTGCAAATACATCTATCAATATAGGAGAAAACAGAGTGAAACCTAAAAATTCAAACTGTTACTGGAAATGAACGCTTCAACATAGAAGAACGAAATTTGGGGAACCAAGTCGCCTTAGTGTACTGATCATTACCTGAAAGTATCATCCAGTTTGGTTGAAAAAATATTTGCTGAGATTTCTGGAGATTCGTAATTTTTGGAAGCTTGGCAACCCCTTTCCATGAAAGTGCTTCTCGCCAGTCACTGCTTAGGGCTACATCAAGAGGAAACAAAACATAGAGATAGAACGTGAAACTACTTTACTGTGTCAAGTTTCAAGAAGCTAGCACAAACCGTGTTGGATTTAGAGTTCCAAATACATCTATCAATATAGGAGAAAACAGAGTGAAACCTAAAAATTCAAACTGTTACTGGAAATGAACGCTTCTACATAGAAGAACGAAATTTGGGGAATCAAGTCGCCTTCGTGTACTGATCATTACCTGAAAGTATCATCCAGTTTGGGTGAAAAAATATTGGCTGAGATTTCTGGAGATTCGTAATTTTTGGAAGCTTGGCAACCCCTTTCCATGAAAGTGTTTCTCGCCTTCACTGCTTAGGGCTACATCAAGAGGAAACAAAACGTAGAGATAGAACATGAAACTACTTTACTGTGTCAAGTTTCAAGAAGCTAGCACAAACCGTGTTGGATTTAGAGTTCCAAATACATCTATCAATATAGGAGAAAACAGAGTGAAACCTAAAAATTCAAAGTGTTACTGGAAATGAACGCTTCAACATAGAAGAACGAAATTTGGGGAACCAAGTCGCTTTAGTGTACTGATCATTACCTGAAAGTATCATCCATTTTGGGTGAAAAAATATTTGCTGAGATTTCTGGAGATTCGTAATTTTTGGAAGCTTGGCAACCCCTTTCCATGAAAGAGTTTCTCGCTAGTCAGGGCTTAGGGCTACATCAAGAGGAAACAAAACATAGAGATAGAACGTGAAACTACTTTACTGTGTCAAGTTTCAAGAAGCTAGCACAAACCGTGTTGGATTTAGAGTTCCAAATACATCTATCAATATAGGAGAAAACAGAGTGAAACCTAAAAATTCAAACTGTTACTGGAAATGAACGCTTCAACATAGAAGAACGAAATTTGGGGAACCAAGTCGCCTTAGTGTACTGATCATTACCTGAAAGTATCATCCAGTTTGGGTGAAAAAATATTGGCTGAGATTTCTGGAGATTCGTAATTTTTGGAAGCTTGGCAACCCCTTTCCATGAAAGTGTTTCTCGCCTTCAGTGCTTAGGGCTACATCAAGAGGAAACAAAACATAGAGATAGAACGTGAAACTACTTTACTGTGTCAAGTTTCAAGAAGCTAGCACAAACCGTGTTGGATTTAGAGTTCCAAATACATCTATCAATATCGGAGAAAACAGAGTGATACCTAAAAATTCAAAGTGTTACTGGAAATGAACGCTTCAACATAGAAGAACGAAATTTGGGGAACCAAGTCACCTTAGTGTACTGATCATTACCTGAAAGTATCATCCAGTTTGGGTGAAAAAATATTGGCTGAGATTTCTGGAGATTCGTAATTTTTGGAAGCTTGGCAACCCCTTTCCATGAAAGTGTTTCTCGCCAGTCAGTGCTTAGGGCTACATCAAGAGGAAACAAAACATAGAGATAGAACGTGAAACTACTTCACTGTGTCAAGTTTCAAGAAGCTAGCACAAACCGTGTTGGATTTAGAGTTCCAAATACATCTATCAATATAGGAGAAAACAGAGTGAAACCTAAAAATTCAAACTGTTACTGGAAATGAACGCTTCAACATAGAAGAACGAAATTTGGGGAACCAAGTCGCCTTCGTTTAGTGATCATTACCTGAAAGTATCATCCAGTTTGGGTGAAAAAATATTGGCTGAGATTTCTGGAGATTCGTAATTTTTGGAAGCTTGGCAACCCCTTTCCATGAAAGTGTTTCTCGCCTTCAGTGCTTAGGGCTACATCAAGAGGAAACAAAACATAGAGATAGAACGTGAAACTAATTTACTGTGTCAAGTTTCAAGAAGCTAGCACAAACCGTGTTGGATTTAGAGTTCCAAATACATCTATCAATATAGGAGAAAACAGAGTGATACCTAAAAATTCAAAGTGTTACTGGAAATGAACGCTTCAACATAGAAGAACAAAATTTGGGGAACCAAGTCGCCTTAGTGTACTGATCATTACCTGAAAGTATCATCCAGTTTGGGTGAAAAAATATTGGCTGAGATTTCTGGAGATTCGTAATTTTTGGAAGCTTGGCAACCCCTTTCCATGAAAGTGTTTCTCGCCAGTCAGTGCTTAGGGCTACATCAAGAGGAAACAAACCATAGAGATAGAACGTGAAACTACTTTACTGTGTCAAGTTTCAAGAAGCTAGCACAATCCGTGTTGGATTTAGAGTTCCAAGTACATGTATCAATATAGGAGAAAACAGAGTGAAACCTAAAAATTCAAACTGTTACTGGAAATGAACGCTTCAATATAGAAGAACGAAATTTGGGGAACCAAGTCGCCTTCGTGTACTGATCATTACCTGAAAGTATCATCCAGTTTGGATGAAAAAATATTGGCTGAGATTTCTGGAGATTCGTAATTTTTGGAAGCTTGGCAACCCCTTTCCATGAAAGTGTTTCTCGCCTTCAGTGCTTAGGGCTACATCAAGAGGAAACAAAACATAGAGATAGAACGTGAAACTACTTTACTGTGTCAAGTTTCAAGAAGCTAGCACAAACCGTGTTGGATTTAGAGTTCCAAATACATCTATCAATATAGGAGAAAACAGAGTGAAACCTAAAAATTCAAACTGTTACTGGAAATGAACGCTTCAACATAGAAGAACGAAATTTGGGGAACCAAGTCGCCTTCGTGTACTGATCATTACCTGAAAGTATCATCCAGTTTGGGTGAAAAAATATTGGCTGAGATTTCTGGAGATTCGTAATTTTTGGAAGCTTGGCAACCCCTTTCCATGAAAGTGTTTCTCGCCTTCAGTGCTTAGGGCTACATCAAGAGGAAACAAAACATAGAGATAGAACGTGAAACTACTATACTGTGTCAAGTTTCTAGAAGCTAGCACAATCCGTGTCGGATTAAGAGTTCCAAATACATCTATCAATATAGGAGAAAACAGAGTGAAACCTAAAAATTCAAACTGTTACTGGAAATGAACGCTTCAACATAGAAGAACGAAATTTGGGGAACCAAGTCGCCTTCGTTTAGTGATCATTACCTGAAAGTATCATCCAGTTTGGGTGAAAAAATATTGGCTGAGATTTCTGGAGATTCGTAATTTTGGAAGTGTTACTGTGTCAAGTTTCAAGAAGCTAGCACAAACCGTGTTGGATTTAGAGTTCCAAATACATCTATCAATATAGGAGAAAACAGAGTGAAACCTAAAAATTCAAACTGTTACTGGAAATGAACGCTTCAACATAGAAGAACGAAATTTGGGGAACCAAGTCGCCTTAGTGTACTGATCATTACCTGAAAGTATCATCCAGTTTGGGTGAAAAAATATTTGCTGAGATTTCTGGAGATTCGTAATTTTTGGAAGCTTGGCAACCCCTTTCCATGAAAGTGCTTCTCGCCAGTCACTGCTTAGGGCTACATCAAGAGGAAACAAACCATAGAGATAGAACGTGAAACTACTTTACTGTGTCAAGTTTCAAGAAGCTAGCACAAACCGTGTTGGATTTAGAGTTCCAAATACATCTATCAATATAGGAGAAAACAGAGTGAAACCTAAAAATTCAAACTGTTACTGGAAATGAACGCTTCAACATAGAAGAACGAAATTTGGGGAACCAAGTCGCCTTAGTGTACTGATCATTACCTGAAAGTATCATCCAGTTTGGGTGAAAGAATATTTGCTGAGATTTCTGGAGATTCGTAATTTTTGGAAGCTTGGCAACCCCTTTCCTTGAAAGTGTTTCTCGCCAGTCAGTGCTTAGGGTACATCAAGAGGAAACAAACCATAGAGATAGAACGTGAAACTACTTTACTGTGTCAAGTTTCAAGAAGCTAGCACAAACCGTGTCGCATTTAGAGTTCCAAGTACATGTACCAATATAGCAGAAAACAGAGTGATACCTAAAAATTCAAACTGTTACTGGAAATGAACGCTTCAACATAGAAGAACGAAATTTGGGGAACCAAGTCGCCTTAGTGTACTGATCTTTACCTGAACGTATCATCCAGTTTGGGTGAAAAAATATTGGCTGAGATTTCTGGAGATTCGTAATTTTTGGAAGCTTGGCAACCCCTTTCCATGAAAGTGCTTCTCGCCAGTCACTGCTTAGGGCTACATCAAGAGGAAACAAACCATAGAGATAGAACGTGAAACTACTTTACTGTGTCAAGTTTCAAGAAGCTAGCACAAACCGTGTTGGATTTAGAGTTGCAAATACATCTATCAATATAGGAGAAAACAGAGTGAAACCTAAAAATTCAAACTGTTACTGGAAATGAACGCTTCAACATAGAAGAACGAAATTTGGGGAACCAAGTCGCCTTAGTGTACTGATCATTACCTGAAAGTATCATCCAGTTTGGGTGAAAAATTATTTGCTGAGATTTCTGGAGATTCGTAATTTTTGGAAGCTTGGCAACCCCTTTCCATGAAAGTGCTTCTCGCGAGTCACTGCTTAGGGCTACATCAAGAGGAAACAAAACATAGAGATAGAACGTGAAACTACTTTACTGTGTCAAGTTTCAAGAAGCTAGCACAAACCGTGTTGGATTTAGAGTTCCAAATACATCTATCAATATAGGAGAAAACAGAGTGAAACCTAAAAATTCAAACTGTTACTGGAAATGAACGCTTCAACATAGAAGAACGAAATTGGGGGAACCAAGTCGCCTTAGTGTACTGATCATTACCTGAAAGTATCATCCAGTTTGGTTGAAAAAATATTTGCTGAGATTTCTGGAGATTCGTAATTTTTGGAAGCTTGGCAACCCCTTTCCATGAAAGTGCTTCTCGCCAGTCACTGCTTAGGGCTATATCAAGAGGAAACAAAACATAGAGATAGAACGTGAAACTACTTTACTGTGTCAAGTTTCAAGAAGCTAGAACAAACCGTGTTGGATTTAGAGTTCCAAATACATCTATCAATATAGGAGAAAACAGAGTGAAACCTAAAAATTCAAACTGTTACTGGAAATGAACGCTTCTACATAGAAGAACGAAATTTGGGGAATCAAGTCGCCTTCGTGTACTGATCATTACCTGAAAGTATCATCCAGTTTGGGTGAAAAAATATTGGCTGAGATTTCTGGAGATTCGTAATTTTTGGAAGCTTGGCAACCCCTTTCCATGAAAGTGTTTCTCGCCTTCACTGCTTAGGGCTACATCAAGAGGAAACAAAACGTAGAGATAGAACATGAAACTACTTTACTGTGTCAAGTTTCAAGAAGCTAGCACAAACCGTGTTGGATTTAGAGTTCCAAATACATCTATCAATATAGGAGAAAACAGAGTGAAACCTAAAAATTCAAAGTGTTACTGGAAATGAACGCTTCAACATAGAAGAACGAAATTTGGGGAACCAAGTCGCTTTAGTGTACTGATCATTACCTGAATGTATCATCCATTTTGGGTGAAAAAATATTTGCTGAGATTTCTGGAGATTCGTAATTTTTGGAAGCTTGGCAACCCCTTTCCATGAAAGAGTTTCTCGCTAGTCAGGGCTTAGGGCTACATCAAGAGGAAACAAAACATAGAGATAGAACGTGAAACTACTTTACTGTGTCAAGTTTCAAGAAGCTAGCACAAACCGTGTTGGATTTAGAGTTCCAAATACATCTATCAATATAGGAGAAAACAGAGTGAAACCTAAAAATTCAAACTGTTACTGGAAATGAACGCTTCAACATAGAAGAACGAAATTTGGGGAACCAAGTCGCCTTCGTTTACTGATCATTACCTGAAAGTATCATCCAGTTTGGGTGAAAAAATATTGGCTGAGATTTCTGGAGATTCGTAATTTTTGGAAGCTTGGCAACCCCTTTCCATGAAAGTGTTTCTCGCCTTCAGTGCTTAGGGCTACATCAAGAGGAAACAAAACATAGAGATAGAACGTGAAACTACTTTACTGTGTCAAGTTTCAAGAAGCTAGCACAAACCGTGTTGGATTTAGAGTTCCAAATACATCTATCAATATCGGAGAAAACAGAGTGATACCTAAAAATTCAAAGTGTTACTGGAAATGAACGCTTCAACATAGAAGAACGAAATTTGGGGAACCAAGTCACCTTAGTGTACTGATCATTACCTGAAAGTATCATCCAGTTTGGGTGAAAAAATATTGGCTGAGATTTCTGGAGATTCGTAATTTTTGGATGCTTGGCAACCCCTTTCCATGAAAGAGTTTCTCGCCAGTCAGTGCTTAGGGCTACATCAAGAGGAAACAAAACATAGAGGTAGAACGTGAAACTACTTCACTGTGTCAAGTTTCAAGAAGCTAGCACAAACTGTGTTGGATTTAGAGTTCCAAATACATCTATCAATATAGGAGAAAACAGAGTGAAACCTAAAAATTCAAACTGTTACTGGAAATGAACGCTTCAACATAGAAGAACGAAATTTGGGGAACCAAGTCGCCTTAGTGTACTGATCATTACCTGAAAGTATCATCCAGTTTGGGTGAAAAAATATTTGCTGAGATTTCTGGAGATTCGTAATTTTTGGAAGCTTGGCAACCCCTTTCCATGAAAGTGCTTCTCGCCAGTCACTGCTTAGGGCTACATCAAGAGGAAACAAAACATAGAGATAGAACGTGAAACTACTTTACTGTGTCAAGTTTCAAGAAGCTAGCACAAACCGTGTTGGATTTAGAGTTCCAAATACATCTATCAATATAGGAGAAAACAGAGTGAAACCTAAAAATTCAAACTGTTACTGGAAATGAACGCTTCAACATAGAAGAACGAAATTTGGGGAACCAAGTCGCCTTCGTTTAGTGATCATTACCTGAAAGTATCATCCAGTTTGGGTGAAAAAATATTGGCTGAGATTTCTGGAGATTCGTAATTTTTGGAAGCTTGGCAACCCCTTTCCATGAAAGTGTTTCTCGCCTTCAGTGCTTAGGGCTACATCAAGAGGAAACAAAACATAGAGATAGAACGTGAAACTAATTTACTGTGTCAAGTTTCAAGAAGCTAGCACAAACCGTGTTGGATTTAGAGTTCCAAATACATCTATCAATATAGGAGAAAACAGAGTGATACCTAAAAATTCAAAGTGTTACTGGAAATGAACGCTTCAACATAGAAGAACAAAATTTGGGGAACCAAGTCGCCTTAGTGTACTGATCATTACCTGAAAGTATCATCCAGTTTGGGTGAAAAAATATTGGCTGAGATTTCTGGAGATTCGTAATTTTTGGAAGCTTGGCAACCCCTTTCCATGAAAGTGTTTCTCACCAGTCAGTGCTTAGGGCTACATCAAGAGGAAACAAACCATAGAGATAGAACGTGAAACTACTTTACTGTGTCAAGTTTCAAGAAGCTAGCACAATCCGTGTTGGATTTAGAGTTCCAAGTACATGTATCAATATAGGAGAAAACAGAGTGAAACCTAAAAATTCAAACTGTTACTGGAAATGAACGCTTCAATATAGAAGAACGAAATTTGGGGAACCAAGTCGCCTTCGTGTACTGATCATTACCTGAAAGTATCATCCAGTTTGGATGAAAAAATATTGGCTGAGATTTCTGGAGATTCGTAATTTTTGGAAGCTTGGCAACCCCTTTCCATGAAAGTGTTTCTCGCCTTCAGTGCTTAGGGCTACATCAAGAGGAAACAAAACATAGAGATAGAACGTGAAACTACTTTACTGTGTCAAGTTTCAAGAAGCTAGCACAAACCGTGTTGGATTTAGAGTTCCAAATACATCTATCAATATAGGAGAAAACAGAGTGAAACCTAAAAATTCAAACTGTTACTGGAAATGAACGCTTCAACATAGAAGAACGAAATTTGGGGAACCAAGTCGCCTTCGTGTACTGATCATTACCTGAAAGTATCATCCAGTTTGGGTGAAAAAATATTGGCTGAGATTTCTGGAGATTCGTAATTTTTGGAAGCTTGGCAACCCCTTTCCATGAAAGTGTTTCTCGCCTTCAGTGCTTAGGGCTACATCAAGAGGAAACAAAACATAGAGATAGAACGTGAAACTACTATACTGTGTCAAGTTTCAAGAAGCTAGCACAATCCGTGTCGGATTTAGAGTTCCAAATACATCTATCAATATAGGAGAAAACAGAGTGAAACCTAAAAATTCAAACTGTTACTGGAAATGAACGCTTCAACATAGAAGAACGAAATTTGGGGAACCAAGTCGCCTTCGTTTAGTGATCATTACCTGAAAGTATCATCCAGTTTGGGTGAAAAAATATTGGCTGAGATTTCTGGAGATTCGTAATTTTGGAAGTGTTACTGTGTCAAGTTTCAAGAAGCTAGCACAAACCGTGTTGGATTTAGAGTTCCAAATACATCTATCAATATAGGAGAAAACAGAGTGAAACCTAAAAATTCAAACTGTTACTGGAAATGAACGCTTCAACATAGAAGAACGAAATTTGGGGAACCAAGTCGCCTTAGTGTACTGATCATTACCTGAAAGTATCATCCAGTTTGGGTGAAAAAATATTTGCTGAGATTTCTGGAGATTCGTAATTTTTGGAAGCTTGGCAACCCCTTTCCATGAAAGTGCTTCTCGCCAGTCACTGCTTAGGGCTACATCAAGAGGAAACAAACCATAGAGATAGAACGTGAAACTACTTTACTGTGTCAAGTTTCAAGAAGCTAGCACAAACCGTGTTGGATTTAGAGTTCCAAATACATCTATCAATATAGGAGAAAACAGAGTGAAACCTAAAAATTCAAACTGTTACTGGAAATGAACGCTTCAACATAGAAGAACGAAATTTGGGGAACCAAGTCGCCTTAGTGTACTGATCATTACCTGAAAGTATCATCCAGTTTGGGTGAAAGAATATTTGCTGAGATTTCTGGAGATTCGTAATTTTTGGAAGCTTGGCAACCCCTTTCCTTGAAAGTGTTTCTCGCCAGTCAGTGCTTAGGGTACATCAAGAGGAAACAAACCATAGAGATAGAACGTGAAACTAATTTACTGTGTCAAGTTTCAAGAAGCTAGCACAAACCGTGTCGCATTTAGAGTTCCAAGTACATGTACCAATATAGTAGAAAACAGAGTGATACCTAAAAATTCAAACTGTTACTGGAAATGAACGCTTCAACATAGAAGAACGAAATTTGGGGAACCAAGTCGCCTTAGTGTACTGATCATTACCTGAAAGTATCATCCAGTTTGGGTGAAAAAATATTGGCTGAGATTTCTGGAGATTCGTAATTTTTGGAAGCTTGGCAACCCCTTTCCATGAAAGAGTTTCTCGCCAGTCAGTGCTTAGGGCTACATCAAGAGGAAACAAAACATAGAGATAGAACATGAAACTACTTCACTGTGTCAAGTTTCAAGAAGCTAGCACAAACCGTGTTGGATTTAGAGTTCCAAATACCTCTATCAATATAGGAGAAAACAGAGTGAAACCTAAAAATTCAAACTGTTACTGGAAATGAACGCTTCAACATAGAAGAACGAAATTTGGGGAACCAAGTCGACTTAGTGTACTGATCATTACCTGAAAGTATCATCCAGTTTGGGTGAAAAAATATTTGCTGAGATTTCTAGAGATTCGTAATTTTTGGAAGCTTGGCAACCCCTTTCCATGAAAGTGCTTCTCGCGAGTCACTGCTTAGGGCTACATCAAGAGGAAACAAAACATAGAGATAGAACGTGAAACTACTTTACTGTGTCAAGTTTCAAGAAGCTAGCACAAACCGTGTTGGATTTAGAGTTCCAAATACATCTATCAATATAGGAGAAAACAGAGTGAAACCTAAAAATTCAAACTGTTACTGGAAATGAACGCTTCAACATAGAAGAACGAAATTTGGGGAACCAAGTCGCCTTCGTTTACTGATCATTACCTGAAAGTATCATCCAGTTTGGGTGAAAAAATATTGGCTGAGATTTCTGGAGATTTGTAATTTTTGGAAGCTTGGCAACCCCTTTCCATGAAAGAGTTTCTCGCCAGTCAGTGCTTAGGGCTACATCAAGAGGAAACAAAACATAGAGAGAGAACGTGAAAATACTTCACTGTGTCAAGTTTCAAGAAGCTAGCACAAACCGTGTTGGATTTAGAGTTCCAAATACATCTATCAATATAGGAGAAAACAGAGTGAAACCTAAAAATTCAAACTGTTACTGGAAATGAACGATTCAACATAGAAGAACAAAATTTGGGGAACCAAGTCGCCTTAGTGTACTGATCATTACCTGAATGTATCATCCAGTTTGGGTGAAAAAATGTTTGCTGAGATTTCTGGAGATTCGTAATTTTTGGAAGCTTGGCAACCCCTTTCCATGAAAGTGCTTCTCGCCAGTCACTGCTTAGGGCTACATCAAGAGGAAACAAAACATAGAGATAGAACGTGAAACTACTTTACTGTGTCAAGTTTCAAGAAGCTAGCACAAACCGTGTTGGATTTAGAGTTCCAAATACATCTATCAATATAGGAGAAAACAGAGTGAAACCTAAAAATTCAAACTGTTACTGGAAATGAACGCTTCAACATAGAAGAACGAAATTTGGGGAACCAAGTCGCCTTAGTGTACTGATCATTACCTGAAAGTATCATCCAGTTTGGGTGAAAAAATATTGGCTGAGATTTCTGGAGATTCGTAATTTTTGGAAGCTTGGCAACCCCTTTCCATGAAAGTGTTTCTCGCCTTCAGTGCTTAGGGCTACATCAAGAGGAAACAAAACATAGAGATAGAACGTGAAACTAATTTACTGTGTCAAGTTTCAAGAAGCTAGCACAAACCGTGTTGGATTTAGAGTTCCAAATACATCTATCAATATAGGAGAAAACAGAGTGATACCTAAAAATTCAAAGTGTTACTGGAAATGAACGCTTCAACATAGAAGAACAAAATTTGGGGAACCAAGTCGCCTTAGTGTACTGATCATTACCTGAAAGTATCATCCAGTTTGGGTGAAAAAATATTGGCTGAGATTTCTGGAGATTCGTAATTTTTGGAAGCTTGGCAACCCCTTTCCATGAAAGTGTTTCTCGCCAGTCAGTGCTTAGGGCTACATCAAGAGGAAACAAACCATAGAGATAGAACGTGAAACTACTTTACTGTGTCAAGTTTCAAGAAGCTAGCACAATCCGTGTTGGATTTAGAGTTCCAAGTACATGTATCAATATAGGAGAAAACAGAGTGAAACCTAAAAATTCAAACTGTTACTGGAAATGAACGCTTCAATATAGAAGAACGAAATTTGGGGAACCAAGTCGCCTTCGTGTACTGATCATTACCTGAAAGTATCATCCAGTTTGGATGAAAAAATATTGGCTGAGATTTCTGGAGATTCGTAATTTTTGGAAGCTTGGCAACCACTTTCCATGAAAGTGTTTCTCGCCTTCAGTGCTTAGGGCTACATCAAGAGGAAACAAAACATAGAGATAGAACGTGAAACTACTTTACTGTGTCAAGTTTCAAGAAGCTAGCACAAACCGTGTTGGATTTAGAGTTCCAAATACATCTATCAATATAGGAGAAAACAGAGTGAAACCTAAAAATTCAAACTGTTACTGGAAATGAACGCTTCAACATAGAAGAACGAAATTTGGGGAACCAAGTCGCCTTCGTGTACTGATCATTACCTGAAAGTATCATCCAGTTTGGGTGAAAAAATATTGGCTGAGATTTCTGGAGATTCGTAATTTTTGGAAGCTTGGCAACCCCTTTCCATGAAAGTGTTTCTCGCCTTCAGTGCTTAGGGCTACATCAAGAGGAAACAAAACATAGAGATAGAACGTGAAACTACTATACTGTGTCAAGTTTCAAGAAGCTAGCACAATCCGTGTCGGATTTAGAGTTCCAAATACATCTATCAATATAGGAGAAAACAGAGTGAAACCTAAAAATTCAAACTGTTACTGGAAATGAACGCTTCAACATAGAAGAACGAAATTTGGGGAACCAAGTCGCCTTCGTTTAGTGATCATTACCTGAAAGTATCATCCAGTTTGGGTGAAAAAATATTGGCTGAGATTTCTGGAGATTCGTAATTTTGGAAGTGTTACTGTGTCAAGTTTCAAGAAGCTAGCACAAACCGTGTTGGATTTAGAGTTCCAAATACATCTATCAATATAGGAGAAAACAGAGTGAAACCTAAAAATTCAAACTGTTACTGGAAATGAACGCTTCAACATAGAAGAACGAAATTTGGGGAACCAAGTCGCCTTAGTGTACTGATCATTACCTGAAAGTATCATCCAGTTTGGGTGAAAAAATATTTGCTGAGATTTCTGGAGATTCGTAATTTTTGGAAGCTTGGCAACCCCTTTCCATGAAAGTGCTTCTCGCCAGTCACTGCTTAGGGCTACATCAAGAGGAAACAAACCATAGAGATAGAACGTGAAACTACTTTACTGTGTCAAGTTTCAAGAAGCTAGCACAAACCGTGTTGGATTTAGAGTTCCAAATACATCTATCAATATAGGAGAAAACAGAGTGAAACCTAAAAATTCAAACTGTTACTGGAAATGAACGCTTCAACATAGAAGAACGGAATTTGGGGAACCAAGTCGCCTTAGTGTACTGATCATTACCTGAAAGTATCATCCAGTTTGGGTGAAAGAATATTTGCTGAGATTTCTGGAGATTCGTAATTTTTGGAAGCTTGGCAACCCCTTTCCTTGAAAGTGTTTCTCGCCAGTCAGTGCTTAGGGTACATCAAGAGGAAACAAACCATAGAGATAGAACGTGAAACTACTTTACTGTGTCAAGTTTCAAGAAGCTAGCACAAACCGTGTCGCATTTAGAGTTCCAAGTACATGTACCAATATAGTAGAAAACAGAGTGATACCTAAAAATTCAAACTGTTACTGGAAATGAACGCTTCAACATAGAAGAACGAAATTTGGGGAACCAAGTCGCCTTAGTGTACTGATCATTACCTGAAAGTATCATCCAGTTTGGGTGAAAAAATATTGGCTGAGATTTCTGGAGATTCGTAATTTTTGGAAGCTTGGCAACCCCTTTCCATGAAAGAGTTTCTCGCCAGTCAGTGCTTAGGGCTACATCAAGAGGAAACAAAACATAGAGATAGAACGTGAAACTACTTCACTGTGTCAAGTTTCAAGAAGCTAGCACAAACCGTGTTGGATTTAGAGTTCCAAATACCTCTATCAATATAGGAGAAAACAGAGTGAAACCTAAAAATTCAAACTGTTACTGGAAATGAACGCTTCAACATAGAAGAACGAAATTTGGGGAACCAAGTCGACTTAGTGTACTGATCATTACCTGAAAGTATCATCCAGTTTGGGTGAAAAAATATTTGCTGAGATTTCTAGAGATTCGTAATTTTTGGAAGCTTGGCAACCCCTTTCCATGAAAGTGCTTCTCGCGAGTCACTGCTTAGGGCTACATCAAGAGGAAACAAAACATAGAGATAGAACGTGAAACTACTTTACTGTGTCAAGTTTCAAGAAGCTAGCACAAACCGTGTTGGATTTAGAGTTCCAAATACATCTATCAATATAGGAGAAAACAGAGTGAAACCTAAAAATTCAAACTGTTACTGGAAATGAACGCTTCAACATAGAAGAACGAAATTTGGGGAACCAAGTCGCCTTCGTTTACTGATCATTACCTGAAAGTATCATCCAGTTTGGGTGAAAAAATATTGGCTGAGATTTCTGGAGATTTGTAATTTTTGGAAGCTTGGCAACCCCTTTCCATGAAAGAGTTTCTCGCCAGTCAGTGCTTAGGGCTACATCAAGAGGAAACAAAACATAGAGAGAGAACGTGAAAATACTTCACTGTGTCAAGTTTCAAGAAGCTAGCACAAACCGTGTTGGATTTAGAGTTCCAAATACATCTATCAATATAGGAGAAAACAGAGTGAAACCTAAAAATTCAAACTGTTACTGGAAATGAACGATTCAACATAGAAGAACAAAATTTGGGGAACCAAGTCGCCTTAGTGTACTGATCATTACCTGAATGTATCATCCAGTTTGGGTGAAAAAATGTTTGCTGAGATTTCTGGAGATTCGTAATTTTTGGAAGCTTGGCAACCCCTTTCCATGAAAGAGTTTCTCGCCAGTCAGTGCTTAGGGCTACATCAAGAGGAAACAAAACATAGAGATAGAAAGTGAAACTTCTTCACTGTGTCAAGTTTCAAGAAGCTAGCACAAACCGTGTTGGATTTAGAGTTCCAAATACATCTATCAATGTAGGAGAAAACAGAGTGAAACCTAAAAATTCAAACTGTTACTGGAAATGAACGCTTCAACATAGAAGAACGAAATTTGGGGAACCAAGTCGCCTTAGTGTACTGATCATTACCTGAAAGTATCATCCAGTTTGGGTGAAAAAATATTTGCTGAGATTTCTGGAGATTCGTAATTTTGGAAGCTTGGCAACACCTTTCCATGAAAGTGCTTCTCGCCAGTCACTGCTTAGGGCTACATCAAGAGGAAACAAAACATAGAGATAGAACGTGAAACTACTTTACTGTGTCAAGTTTCAAGAAGCTAGCACAAACCGTGTTGGATTTAGAGTTCCAAATACATCTATCAATATAGGAGAAAACAGAGTGAAACCTAAAAATTCAAACTGTTACTGGAAATGAACGCTTCAACATAGAAGAACGAAATTTGGGGAACCAAGTCGCCTTAGTGTACTGATCATTACCTGAAAGTATCATCCAGTTTGGGTGAAAGAATATTTGCTGAGATTTCTGGAGATTCGTAATTTTTGGAAGCTTGGCAACCCCTTTCCTTGAAAGTGTTTCTCGCCAGTCAGTGCTTAGGGTACATCAAGAGGAAACAAACCATAGAGATAGAACGTGAAACTACTTTACTGTGTCAAGTTTCAAGAAGCTAGCACAAACCGTGTCGCATTTAGAGTTCCAAGTACATGTACCAATATAGTAGAAAACAGAGTGATACCTAAAAATTCAAACTGTTACTGGAAATGAACGCTTCAACATAGAAGAACGAAATTTGGGGAACCAAGTCGCCTTAGTGTACTGATCATTACCTGAAAGTATCATCCAGTTTGGGTGAAAAAATATTGGCTGAGATTTCTGGAGATTCGTAATTTTTGGAAGCTTGGCAACCCCTTTCCATGAAAGAGTTTCTCGCCAGTCAGTGCTTAGGGCTACATCAAGAGGAAACAAAACATAGAGAGAGAACGTGAAAATACTTCACTGTGTCAAGTTTCAAGAAGCTAGCACAAACCGTGTTGGATTTAGAGTTCCAAATACATCTATCAATATAGGAGAAAACAGAGTGAAACCTAAAAATTCAAACTGTTACTGGAAATGAACGATTCAACATAGAAGAACAAAATTTGGGGAACCAAGTCGCCTTAGTGTACTGATCATTACCTGAATGTATCATCCAGTTTGGGTGAAAAAATGTTTGCTGAGATTTCTGGAGATTCGTAATTTTTGGAAGCTTGGCAACCCCTTTCCATGAAAGTGCTTCTCGCCAGTCACTGCTTAGGGCTACATCAAGAGGAAACAAAACATAGAGATAGAACGTGAAACTACTTTACTGTGTCAAGTTTCAAGAAGCTAGCACAAACCGTGTTGGATTTAGAGTTCCAAATACATCTATCAATATAGGAGAAAACAGAGTGAAACCTAAAAATTCAAACTGTTACTGGAAATGAACGCTTCAACATAGAAGAACGAAATTTGGGGAACCAAGTCGCCTTCGTTTAGTGATCATTACCTGAAAGTATCATCCAGTTTGGGTGAAAAAATATTGGCTGAGATTTCTGGAGATTCGTAATTTTTGGAAGCTTGGCAACCCCTTTCCATGAAAGTGTTTCTCGCCTTCAGTGCTTAGGGCTACATCAAGAGGAAACAAAACATAGAGATAGAACGTGAAACTAATTTACTGTGTCAAGTTTCAAGAAGCTAGCACAAACCGTGTTGGATTTAGAGTTCCAAATACATCTATCAATATAGGAGAAAACAGAGTGATACCTAAAAATTCAAAGTGTTACTGGAAATGAACGCTTCAACATAGAAGAACAAAATTTGGGGAACCAAGTCGCCTTAGTGTACTGATCATTACCTGAAAGTATCATCCAGTTTGGGTGAAAAAATATTGGCTGAGATTTCTGGAGATTCGTAATTTTTGGAAGCTTGGCAACCCCTTTCCATGAAAGTGTTTCTCGCCAGTCAGTGCTTAGGGCTACATCAAGAGGAAACAAACCATAGAGATAGAACGTGAAACTACTTTACTGTGTCAAGTTTCAAGAAGCTAGCACAATCCGTGTTGGATTTAGAGTTCCAAGTACATGTATCAATATAGGAGAAAACAGAGTGAAACCTAAAAATTCAAACTGTTACTGGAAATGAACGCTTCAATATAGAAGAACGAAATTTGGGGAACCAAGTCGCCTTCGTGTACTGATCATTACCTGAAAGTATCATCCAGTTTGGATGAAAAAATATTGGCTGAGATTTCTGGAGATTCGTAATTTTTGGAAGCTTGGCAACCCCTTTCCATGAAAGTGTTTCTCGCCTTCAGTGCTTAGGGCTACATCAAGAGGAAACAAAACATAGAGATAGAACGTGAAACTACTTTACTGTGTCAAGTTTCAAGAAGCTAGCACAAACCGTGTTGGATTTAGAGTTCCAAATACATCTATCAATATAGGAGAAAACAGAGTGAAACCTAAAAATTCAAACTGTTACTGGAAATGAACGCTTCAACATAGAAGAACGAAATTTGGGGAACCAAGTCGCCTTCGTGTACTGATCATTACCTGAAAGTATCATCCAGTTTGGGTGAAAAAATATTGGCTGAGATTTCTGGAGATTCGTAATTTTTGGAAGCTTGGCAACCCCTTTCCATGAAAGTGTTTCTCGCCTTCAGTGCTTAGGGCTACATCAAGAGGAAACAAAACATAGAGATAGAACGTGAAACTACTATACTGTGTCAAGTTTCAAGAAGCTAGCACAATCCGTGTCGGATTTAGAGTTCCAAATACATCTATCAATATAGGAGAAAACAGTGTGAAACCTAAAAATTCAAACTGTTACTGGAAATGAACGCTTCAACATAGAAGAACGAAATTTGGGGAACCAAGTCGCCTTCGTTTAGTGATCATTACCTGAAAGTATCATCCAGTTTGGGTGAAAAAATATTGGCTGAGATTTCTGGAGATTCGTAATTTTGGAAGTGTTACTGTGTCAAGTTTCAAGAAGCTAGCACAAACCGTGTTGGATTTAGAGTTCCAAATACATCTATCAATATAGGAGAAAACAGAGTGAAACCTAAAAATTCAAACTGTTACTGGAAATGAACGCTTCAACATAGAAGAACGAAATTTGGGGAACCAAGTCGCCTTAGTGTACTGATCATTACCTGAAAGTATCATCCAGTTTGGGTGAAAAAATATTTGCTGAGATTTCTGGAGATTCGTAATTTTTGGAAGCTTGGCAACCCCTTTCCATGAAAGTGCTTCTCGCCAGTCACTGCTTAGGGCTACATCAAGAGGAAACAAACCATAGAGATAGAACGTGAAACTACTTTACTGTGTCAAGTTTCAAGAAGCTAGCACAAACCGTGTTGGATTTAGAGTTCCAAATACATCTATCAATATAGGAGAAAACAGAGTGAAACCTAAAAATTCAAACTGTTACTGGAAATGAACGCTTCAACATAGAAGAACGGAATTTGGGGAACCAAGTCGCCTTAGTGTACTGATCATTACCTGAAAGTATCATCCAGTTTGGGTGAAAGAATATTTGCTGAGATTTCTGGAGATTCGTAATTTTTGGAAGCTTGGCAACCCCTTTCCTTGAAAGTGTTTCTCGCCAGTCAGTGCTTAGGGTACATCAAGAGGAAACAAACCATAGAGATAGAACGTGAAACTACTTTACTGTGTCAAGTTTCAAGAAGCTAGCACAAACCGTGTCGCATTTAGAGTTCCAAGTACATGTACCAATATAGTAGAAAACAGAGTGATACCTAAAAATTCAAACTGTTACTGGAAATGAACGCTTCAACATAGAAGAACGAAATTTGGGGAACCAAGTCGCCTTAGTGTACTGATCATTACCTGAAAGTATCATCCAGTTTGGGTGAAAAAATATTGGCTGAGATTTCTGGAGATTCGTAATTTTTGGAAGCTTGGCAACCCCTTTCCATGAAAGAGTTTCTCGCCAGTCAGTGCTTAGGGCTACATCAAGAGGAAACAAAACATAGAGATAGAACGTGAAACTACTTCACTGTGTCAAGTTTCAAGAAGCTAGCACAAACCGTGTTGGATTTAGAGTTCCAAATACCTCTATCAATATAGGAGAAAACAGAGTGAAACCTAAAAATTCAAACTGTTACTGGAAATGAACGCTTCAACATAGAAGAACGAAATTTGGGGAACCAAGTCGACTTAGTGTACTGATCATTACCTGAAATATCATCCAGTTTGGGTGAAAAAATATTTGCTGAGATTTCTAGAGATTCGTAATTTTTGGAAGCTTGGCAACCCCTTTCCATGAAAGTGCTTCTCGCGAGTCACTGCTTAGGGCTACATCAAGAGGAAACAAAACATAGAGATAGAACGTGAAACTACTTTACTGTGTCAAGTTTCAAGAAGCTAGCACAAACCGTGTTGGATTTAGAGTTCCAAATACATCTATCAATATAGGAGAAAACAGAGTGAAACCTAAAAATTCAAACTGTTACTGGAAATGAACGCTTCAACATAGAAGAACGAAATTTGGGGAACCAAGTCGCCTTCGTTTACTGATCATTACCTGAAAGTATCATCCAGTTTGGGTGAAAAAATATTGGCTGAGATTTCTGGAGATTTGTAATTTTTGGAAGCTTGGCAACCCCTTTCCATGAAAGAGTTTCTCGCCAGTCAGTGCTTAGGGCTACATCAAGAGGAAACAAAACATAGAGAGAGAACGTGAAAATACTTCACTGTGTCAAGTTTCAAGAAGCTAGCACAAACCGTGTTGGATTTAGAGTTCCAAATACATCTATCAATATAGGAGAAAACAGAGTGAAACCTAAAAATTCAAACTGTTACTGGAAATGAACGATTCAACATAGAAGAACAAAATTTGGGGAACCAAGTCGCCTTAGTGTACTGATCATTACCTGAATGTATCATCCAGTTTGGGTGAAAAAATGTTTGCTGAGATTTCTGGAGATTCGTAATTTTTGGAAGCTTGGCAACCCCTTTCCATGAAAGAGTTTCTCGCCAGTCAGTGCTTAGGGCTACATCAAGAGGAAACAAAACATAGAGATAGAAAGTGAAACTTCTTCACTGTGTCAAGTTTCAAGAAGCTAGCACAAACCGTGTTGGATTTAGAGTTCCAAATACATCTATCAATGTAGGAGAAAACAGAGTGAAACCTAAAAATTCAAACTGTTACTGGAAATGAACGCTTCAACATAGAAGAACGAAATTTGGGGAACCAAGTCGCCTTAGTGTACTGATCATTACCTGAAAGTATCATCCAGTTTGGGTGAAAAAATATTTGCTGAGATTTCTGGAGATTCGTAATTTTGGAAGCTTGGCAACACCTTTCCATGAAAGTGCTTCTCGCCAGTCACTGCTTAGGGCTACATCAAGAGGAAACAAAACATAGAGATAGAACGTGAAACTACTTTACTGTGTCAAGTTTCAAGAAGCTAGCACAAACCGTGTTGGATTTAGAGTTCCAAATACATCTATCAATATAGGAGAAAACAGAGTGAAACCTAAAAATTCAAACTGTTACTGGAAATGAACGCTTCAACATAGAAGAACGAAATTTGGGGAACCAAGTCGCCTTCGTTTACTGATCATTACCTGAAAGTATCATCCAGTTTGGGTGAAAAAATATTGGCTGAGATTTCTGGAGATTCGTAATTTTTGGAAGCTTGGCAACCCCTTTCCATGAAAGTGTTTCTCGCCTTCAGTGCTTAGGGCTACATCAAGAGGAAACAAACCATAGAGATAGAACGTGAAACTACTTCACTGTGTCAAGTTTCAAGAAGCTAGCACAAACCGTGTTGGATTTAGAGTTCCAAATACATCTATCAATATAAAAGAAAACAGAGTGAAACCTAAAAATTCAAACTGTTACTGGAAATGAACGCTTCAACATAGAAGAACGAAATTTGGGGAACCAAGTCGCCTTCGTTTACTGATCATTACCTGAAAGTATCATCCAGTTTGGGTGAAAAAATATTGGCTGAGATTTCTGGAGATTCGTAATTTTTGGAAGTGTTACTGTGTCAAGTTTCAAGAAGCTAGCACAAACCGTGTTGGATTTAGAGTTCCAAATACATCTATCAATATAGGAGAAAACAGAGTGAAACCTAAAAATTCAAACTGTTACTGGAAATGAACGCTTCAACATAGAAGAACGAAATTTGGGGAACCAAGTCGCCTTCGTGTACTGATCATTACCTGAAAGTATCATCCTGTTTGGGTGAAAAAATATTGGCTGAGATTTCTGGAGATTCGTAATTTTTGGAAGCTTGGCAACCCCATTCCATGAAAGTGTTTCTCGCCTTCAGTGCTTAGGGCTACATCAAGAGGAAACAAACCATAGAGATAGAACGTGAAACTACTTCACTGTGTCAAGTTTCAAGAAGCTAGCACAATCCCTGTCGGATTTAGAGTTCCAAATACATGAATCAATATAGGAGAAAACAGAGTGAAACCTAAAAATTCAAACTGTTACTGGAAATGAACGCATCAACATAGAAGAACGGAATTTGGGGAACCAAGTCGCCTTCGTGTACTGATCATTACCTGAAAGTATCATCCAGTTTGGGTGAAAAAATACTTGCTGAGATTTCTGGAGATTCGTAATTTTTGGAAGCTTGGCAACCCCTTTCCATGAAAGTGCTTCTCGCCAGTCACTGCTTAGGGCTACATCAAGAGAAAACAAAACATAGAGATAGAACGTGAAACTACTTTACTGTGTCAAGTTTCAAGAAGCTAGCACAAACCGTGTTGGATTTAGAGTTCCAAATACATCTATCAATATAGGAGAAAACAGAGTGAAACCTAAAAATTCAAACTGTTACTGGAAATGAACGCTTCAACATAGAAGAACGAAATTTGGGGAACCAAGTCGCCTTCGTTTACTGATCATTACCTGAAAGTATCATCCAGTTTGGGTGAAAAAATATTGGCTGAGATTTCTGGAGATTCGTAATTTTTGGAAGCTTGGCAACCCCTTTCCATGAAAGTGCTTCTCACCAGTCACTGCTTAGGGCTACATTAAGAGGAAACAAACCATAGAGATAGAACGTGAAACTACTTTACTGTGTCAAGTTTCAAGAAGCTAGCACAAACCGTGTTGGATTTAGAGTTCCAAATACATCTATCAATATAGGAGAAAAAAGAGTGAAACCTAAAAATTCAAACTGTTACTGGAAATGAACGCTTCAACATAGAAGAACAAAATTTGGGGAACCAAGTCGCCTTCGTGTACTGATCATTACCTGAAAGTATCATCCAGTTTGGGTGAAAAAATATTGGCTGAGATTTCTGGAGATTCCTAATTTTTGGAAGCTTGGCAACCCCTTTCCATGAAAGTGTTTCTCGCCTTCACTGCTTAGGGCTACATCAAGAGGAAACAAAACGTAGAGATAGAACATGAAACTACTTTACTGTGTCAAGTTTCAAGAAGCTAGCACAAACCGTGTTGGATTTAGAGTTCCAAATACATCTATCAATATAGGAGAAAACAGAGTGAAACCTAAAAATTCAAAGTGTTACTGGAAATGAACGCTTCAACATAGAAGAACGAAATTTGGGGAACCAAGTCGCCTTCGTTTACTGATCATTACCTGAAAGTATCATCCAGTTTGGGTGAAAAAATATTGGCTGAGATTTCTGGAGATTCGTAATTTTTGGAAGCTTGGCAACCCCTTTCCATGAAAGAGTTTCTCGCCAGTCAGGGTTTAGGGCTACATCAAGAGGAAACAAAACATAGAGATAGAACGTGAAACTACTTCACTGTGTCAAGTTTCAAGAAGCTAGCACAAACCGTGTTGGATTTAGAGTTCCAAATACATCCATCAATATAGGAGAAAACAGAGTGAAACCTAAAAATTCAAACTGTTACTGGAAATGAATGCTTCAACATAGAAGAACGAAATTCGGGGAACCAAGTCGCCTTCGTGTACTGATCATTACCTGAAAGTATCATCCTGTTTGGGTGAAAAAATATTGGCTGAGATTTCTGGAGATTCGTAATTTTTGGAAGCTTGGCAACCCCATTCCATGAAAGTGTTTCTCGCCTTCAGTGCTTAGGGCTACATCAAGAGGAAACAAAACATAGAGATAGAACGTGAAACTACTTCACTGTGTCAAGTTTCAAGAAGCTAGCACAAACCGTGTTGGATTTAGAGTTCCAAATACATCTATCAATATAGGAGAAAACAGAGTGATACCTAAAAATTCAAAGTGTTACTGGAAATGAACGCTTCAAAATAGAATAACGAAATTTGGGGAACCAAGTCGCCTTAGTGTACTGATCATTACCTGAAAGAATCATCCAGTTTGGGTGAAAAAATATTTGCTGAGATTTCTGGAGATTCCTAATTTTTGGAGCTTGGCAACCCCTTTCCATGAAAGTGTTTCTCGCCAGTCAGTGCTTAGGGCTACATCAAGAGGAAACAAACCATAGAGATAGAACGTGAAACTACTTCACTGTGTCAAGTTTCAAGAAGCTAGCACAATCCCTGTCGGATTTAGAGTTCCAAATACATGTATCAATATAGGAGAAAACAGAGTGAAACCTAAAAATTCAAACTGTTACTGGAAATGAACGCATCAACATAGAAGAACGGAATTTGGGGAACCAAGTCGCCTTCGTGTACTGATCATTACCTGAAAGTATCATCCAGTTTGGGTGAAAAAATACTTGCTGAGATTTCTGGAGATTCGTAATTTTTGGAAGCTTGGCAACCCCTTTCCATGAAAGTGCTTCTCGCCAGTCACTGCTTAGGGCTACATCAAGAGAAAACAAAACATAGAGATAGAACGTGAAACTACTTTACTGTGTCAAGTTTCAAGAAGCTAGCACAAACCGTGTTGGATTTAGAGTTCCAAATACATCTATCAATATAGGAGAAAACAGAGTGAAACCTAAAAATTCAAACTGTTACTGGAAATGAACGCTTCAACATAGAAGAACGAAATTTGGGGAACCAAGTCGCCTTCGTTTACTGATCATTACCTGAAAGTATCATCCAGTTTGGGTGAAAAAATATTGGCTGAGATTTCTGGAGATTCGTAATTTTTGGAAGCTTGGCAACCCCTTTCCATGAAAGTGTTTCTCGCCTTCAGTGCTTAGGGCTACATCAAGAGGAAACAAACCATAGAGATAGAACGTGAAACTACTTCACTGTGTCAAGTTTCAAGAAGCTAGCACAAACCGTGTTGGATTTAGAGTTCCAAATACATCTATCAATATAAAAGAAAACAGAGTGAAACCTAAAAATTCAAACTGTTACTGGAAATGAACGCTTCAACATAGAAGAACGAAATTTGGGGAACCAAGTCGCCTTCGTTTACTGATCATTACCTGAAAGTATCATCCAGTTTGGGTGAAAAAATATTGGCTGAGATTTCTGGAGATTCGTAATTTTTGGAAGTGTTACTGTGTCAAGTTTCAAGAAGCTAGCACAAACCGTGTCGGATTTAGAGTTCCAAATACATCTATCAATATAGGAGAAAACAGAGTGAAACCTAAAAATTCAAACTGTTACTGGAAATGAACGCTTCAACATAGAAGAACGAAATTTGGGGAACCAAGTCGCCTTCGTGTACTGATCATTACCTGAAAGTATCATCCTGTTTGGGTGAAAAAATATTGGCTGAGATTTCTGGAGATTCGTAATTTTTGGAAGCTTGGCAACCCCATTCCATGAAAGTGTTTCTCGCCTTCAGTGCTTAGGGCTACATCAAGAGGAAACAAACCATAGAGATAGAACGTGAAACTACTTCACTGTGTCAAGTTTCAAGAAGCTAGCACAATCCCTGTCGGATTTAGAGTTCCAAATACATGTATCAATATAGGAGAAAACAGAGTGAAACCTAAAAATTCAAACTGTTACTGGAAATGAACGCATCAACATAGAAGAACGGAATTTGGGGAACCAAGTCGCCTTCGTGTACTGATCATTACCTGAAAGTATCATCCAGTTTGGGTGAAAAAATACTTGCTGAGATTTCTGGAGATTCGTAATTTTTGGAAGCTTGGCAACCCCTTTCCATGAAAGTGCTTCTCGCCAGTCACTGCTTAGGGCTACATCAAGAGAAAACAAAACATAGAGATAGAACGTGAAACTACTTTACTGTGTCAAGTTTCAAGAAGCTAGCACAAACCGTGTTGGATTTAGAGTTCCAAATACATCTATCAATATAGGAGAAAACAGAGTGAAACCTAAAAATTCAAACTGTTACTGGAAATGAACGCTTCAACATAGAAGAACGAAATTTGGGGAACCAAGTCGCCTTCGTTTACTGATCATTACCTGAAAGTATCATCCAGTTTGGGTGAAAAAATATTGGCTGAGATTTCTGGAGATTCGTAATTTTTGGAAGCTTGGCAACCCCTTTCCATGAAAGTGCTTCTCACCAGTCACTGCTTAGGGCTACATTAAGAGGAAACAAACCATAGAGATAGAACGTGAAACTACTTTACTGTGTCAAGTTTCAAGAAGCTAGCACAAACCGTGTTGGATTTAGAGTTCCAAATACATCTATCAATATAGGAGAAAAAAGAGTGAAACCTAAAAATTCAAACTGTTACTGGAAATGAACGCTTCAACATAGAAGAACAAAATTTGGGGAATCAAGTCGCCTTCGTGTACTGATCATTACCTGAAAGTATCATCCAGTTTGGGTGAAAAAATATTGGCTGAGATTTCTGGAGATTCGTAATTTTTGGAAGCTTGGCAACCCCTTTCCATGAAAGTGTTTCTCGCCTTCACTGCTTAGGGCTACATCAAGAGGAAACAAAACGTAGAGATAGAACATGAAACTACTTTACTGTGTCAAGTTTCAAGAAGCTAGCACAAACCGTGTTGGATTTAGAGTTCCAAATACATCTATCAATATAGGAGAAAACAGAGTGAAACCTAAAAATTCAAAGTGTTACTGGAAATGAACGCTTCAACATAGAAGAACGAAATTTGGGGAACCAAGTCGCCTTCGTTTACTGATCATTACCTGAAAGTATCATCCAGTTTGGGTGAAAAAATATTGGCTGAGATTTCTGGAGATTCGTAATTTTTGGAAGCTTGGCAACCCCTTTCCATGAAAGAGTTTCTCGCCAGTCAGGGTTTAGGGCTACATCAAGAGGAAACAAAACATAGAGATAGAACGTGAAACTACTTCACTGTGTCAAGTTTCAAGAAGCTAGCACAAACCGTGTTGGATTTAGAGTTCCAAATACATCCATCAATATAGGAGAAAACAGAGTGAAACCTAAAAATTCAAACTGTTACTGGAAATGAATGCTTCAACATAGAAGAACGAAATTCGGGGAACCAAGTCGCCTTCGTGTACTGATCATTACCTGAAAGTATCATCCTGTTTGGGTGAAAAAATATTGGCTGAGATTTCTGGAGATTCGTAATTTTTGGAAGCTTGGCAACCCCATTCCATGAAAGTGTTTCTCGCCTTCAGTGCTTAGGGCTACATCAAGAGGAAACAAAACATAGAGATAGAACCTGAAACTACTTCACTGTGTCAAGTTTCAAGAAGCTAGCACAAACCGTGTTGGATTTAGAGTTCCAAATACATCTATCAATATAGGAGAAAACAGAGTGATACCTAAAAATTCAAAGTGTTACTGGAAATGAACGCTTCAAAATAGAAGAACGAAATTTGGGGAACCAAGTCGCCTTAGTGTACTGATCATTACCTGAAAGAATCATCCAGTTTGGGTGAAAAAATATTTGCTGAGATTTCTGGAGATTCCTAATTTTTGGAGCTTGGCAACCCCTTTCCATGAAAGTGTTTCTCGCCAGTCAGTGCTTAGGGCTACATCAAGAGGAAACAAACCATAGAGATAGAACGTGAAACTACTTCACTGTGTCAAGTTTCAAGAAGCTAGCACAATCCCTGTCGGATTTAGAGTTCCAAATACATGTATCAATATAGGAGAAAACAGAGTGAAACCTAAAAATTCAAACTGTTACTGGAAATGAACGCATCAACATAGAAGAACGGAATTTGGGGAACCAAGTCGCCTTCGTGTACTGATCATTACCTGAAAGTATCATCCAGTTTGGGTGAAAAAATACTTGCTGAGATTTCTGGAGATTCGTAATTTTTGGAAGCTTGGCAACCCCTTTCCATGAAAGTGCTTCTCGCCAGTCACTGCTTAGGGCTACATCAAGAGAAAACAAAACATAGAGATAGAACGTGAAACTACTTTACTGTGTCAAGTTTCAAGAAGCTAGCACAAACCGTGTTGGATTTAGAGTTCCAAATACATCTATCAATATAGGAGAAAACAGAGTGAAACCTAAAAATTCAAACTGTTACTGGAAATGAACGCTTCAACATAGAAGAACGAAATTTGGGGAACCAAGTCGCCTTCGTTTACTGATCATTACCTGAAAGTATCATCCCGTTTGGGTGAAAAAATATTGGCTGAGATTTCTGGAGATTCGTAATTTTTGGAAGCTTGGCAACCCCTTTCCATGAAAGTGTTTCTCGCCTTCAGTGCTTAGGGCTACATCAAGAGGAAACAAAACATAGAGATAGAACGTGAAACTACTTTACTGTGTCAAGTTTCAAGAAGCTAGCACAAACCGTGTTGGATTTAGCGTTCCAAATACATCTATCAATATAGGAGAAAACAGAGTGAAACCTAAAAATTCAAACTGTTACTGGAAATGAACGCTTCAACATAGAAGAACGAAATTTGGGGAACCAAGTCGCCTTCGTGTACTGATGATTACCTGAAAGTATCATCCCGTTTGGGTGAAAAAATATTGGCTGAGATTTCTGGAGATTCGTAATTTTTGGAAGCTTGGCAACCCCTTTCCATGAAAGTGTTTCTCGCCAGTCAGTGATTAGGGCTACATCAAGAGGAAAGAGACCATAGAGATAGAACGTGAAACTACTTTACTGTGTCAAGTTTCAAGAAGCTAGCACAATCCGTGTTGGATTTAGAGTTCCAAATACATCTATCAATATAGGAGAAAACAGAGTGAAACCCAAAAATTCAAACTGTTACTGGAAATGAACGCTTCAACATAGAAGAACGAAATTTGGGGAACCAAGTCGCCTTCTTGTACTGATCATTACCTGAAAGTATCATCCAGTTTGGGTGAAAAAATATTTGCTGAGATTTCTGGAGATTCGTAATTTTTGGAAGCTTGGCAACCCCTTTCCATGAAAGTGTTTCTCGCCAGTCAGTGCTTAGGGCTACATCAAGAGGAAACAAACCATAGAGATAGAACGTGAAACTACTTTACTGTGTCAAGTTTCAAGAAGCTAGCACAAACCGTGTCGGATTTAGAGTTCCAAGTACATGGATCAATATAGTAGAAAACAGAGTGAAACCTACAAATTCAAACTGTTACTGGAAATGAACGCTTCAACATAGAAGAACGAAATTTGGGGAACCAAGTCGCCTTAGTGTACTGATCATTACATGAAAGTATCATCCAGTTTGGGTGAAAAAATATTTGCTGAGATTTTTGGAGATTCGTAATTTTTGGAAGCTTGGCAACCCCTTTCCATGAAAGTGTTTCTCGCCAGTCACTGCTTAGGGCTACATCAAGAGGAAACAAAACGTAGAGATAGAACATGAAACTACTTTACTGTGTCAAGTTTCAAGAAGCTAGCACAAACCGTGTTGGATTTAGAGTTCCAAATACATCTATCAATATAGGAGAAAACAGAGTGAAACCTAAAAATTCAAAGTGTTACTGGAAATGAACGCTTCAACATAGAAGAACGAAATTTGGGGAACCAAGTCGCCTTAGTTTACTGATCATTACCTGAAAGTATCATCCAGTTTGGGTGAAAAAATATTGGCTGAGATTTCTGGAGATTCGTAATTTTTGGAAGCTTGGCAACCCCTTTCCATGAAAGTGTTTCTCGCCTTCAGTGCTTAGGGCTACATCAAGAGGAAACAAAACGTAGAGATAGAACATGAAACTACTTTACTGTGTCAAGTTTCAAGAAGCTAGCACAAACCGTGTTGGATTTAGAGTTCCAAATACATCTATCAATATAGGAGAAAACAGAGTGATACCTAAAAATTCAAAGTGTTACTGGAAATGAATGCTTCAACATAGAAGAACGAAATTTGGGGAACCAAGTCGCTTTAGTGTACTGATCATTACCTGAAAGTATCATCCAGTTTGGGTGAAAAAATATTGGCTGAGATTTCTGGAGATTCGTAATTTTTGGAAGCTTGGCAACCCCTTTCCATGAAAGTGTTTCTCGCCAGTCACTGCTTAGGGCTACATCAAGAGGAAACAAAACATAGAGATAGAACGTGAAACTATTTTACTGTGTCAAGTTTTAAGAAGCTAGCACAATCCGTGTGGGATTTAGAGTTCAAAATACATCTATCAATATAGGAGAAAACAGAGTGAAACCTAAAAATTCAAACTGTTACTGGAAATGAACGCTTCAACATAGAAGAACGAAATTTGGGGAACCAAGTCGCATTAGTGTAGTGATCATTACCTGAAAGTATCATCCAGTTTGGGTGAAAAAATATTGGCTGAGATTTCTGGAGATTCGTAATTTTTGGAAGCTTGGCAACCCCTTTCCATGAAAGTGTTTCTCGCCAGTCAGTGCTTAGGGCTACATCAAGAGGAAACAAAACATAGAGATAGAACGTGAAACTACTTTACTGTGTCAAGTTTCAAGAAGCTAGCACAAACCGAGTTGGATTTAGAGTTCCAAATACATCTATCAATATAGGAGAAAACAGAGTGAAACCTAAAAATTCAAACTGTTACTGGAAATGAACGCTTCAACATAGAAGAAAGAAATTTGGGGAACCAAGTCGCCTTAGTGTACTGATCATTACCTGAAAGTAACATCCAGTTTGGGTGAAAAAATATTTGCTGAGATTTCTGGAGATTCGTAATTTTTGGAAGCTTGGCAACCCCTTTCCATGAAAGTGCTTCTCGCCAGTCACTGCTTAGGGCTACATCAAGAGGAAACAAACCATAGAGATAGAACGTGAAACTACTTTACTGTGTCAAGTTTCAAGAAGCTAGCACAAACCGTGTAGCATTTAGAGTTCCAAGTACATGTATCAATATCGTAGAAAACAGAGTGATACCTAAAAATTCAAAGTGTTACTGGAAATGAACGCTTCAACATAGAAGAACGAAATTTGGGGAACCAAGTCGCCTTAGTGTACTGATCATTACCTGAAAGTATCATCCAGTTTGGGTGCAAAAATATTTGCTGAGATTTCTGGAGATTTGTAATTTTTGGAAGCTTGTCAACCCCTTTCCATGAAAGAGTTTCTCGCCAGTCAGTGCTTAGGGCTACATCAAGAGGAAACAAAACATAGAGATAGGACGTGAAACTACTTTACTGTGTCAAGTTTCAAGAAGCTAGCACAAACCGTGTTGGATTTAGAGTTCCAAATACATCTATCAATATAGGAGAAAACAGAGTGAAACCTAAAAATTCAAACTGTTACTGGAAATGAACGCTTCAACATAGAAAAACGAAATTTGGGGAACCAAGTAGCCTTAGTGTACTGATCATTACCTGAAAGTATCATCCAGTTTGGGTTAAAAAATATTTGCTGAGATTTCTGGAGATCGTAATTTTTGGAAGCTTGGCAACCCCTTTCCATGAAAGTGCTTCTCGCCAGTCACTGCTTAGGGCTACATCAAGAGGAAACAAAACATAGAGATAGAACGTGAAACTACTTTACTGTGTCAAGTTTCAAGAAGCTAGCACAAACCGTGTTGGATTTAGAGTTCCAAATACATCTATCAATATAGGAGAAAACAGAGTGAAACCTAAAAATTCAAACTGTTACTGGAAATGAACTCTTCAACATATAAGAACGAAATTTGGGGAACCAAGTCGCCTTACTGTACTGATCATTACCTGAAAGTATCATCCAGTTTGGGTGAAAAAATATTTGCTGAGATTTCTGGAGATTCGTAATTTTTGGAAGCTTGGCAACCCCTTTCCATGAAAGTGCTTCTCGCCAGTCACTGCTTAGGGCTACATTAAGAGGAAAAAACCATAGAGATAGAACGTGAAACTACTTTACTGTGTCAAGTTTCAAGAAGCTAGCACAAACCGTGTTGGATTTAGAGTTCCAAATACATCTATCAATATAGGAGAAAAAAGAGTGAAACCTAAAAATTCAAACTGTTACTGGAAATGAACGCTTCAACATAGAAGAACGAAATTTGGGGAATCAAGTCGCCTTCGTGTACTGATCATTACCTGAAAGTATCATCCAGTTTGGGTGAAAAAATATTGGCTGAGATTTCTGGAGATTCGTAATTTTTGGAAGCTTGGCAACCCCTTTCCATGAAAGTGTTTCTCGCCTTCACTGCTTAGGGCTACATCAAGATTAAACAAAACGTAGAGATAGAACATGAAACTACTTTACTGTGTCAAGTTTCAAGAAGCTAGCACAAACCGTGTCGCTTTTAGAGTTCCAAGTACATGTATCAATATAGGAGAAAACAGAGTGATACCTAAAAATTCAAACTGTTACTGGAAATGAACGCTTCAACATAGAAGAACGAAATTTGGGGAACCAAGTCGCCTTAGTGTACTGATCATTACTGAAAGTATCATCCAGTTTGGGTGAAAAAATATTTGCTGAGATTTCTGGAGATTCGTAATTTTTGGAAGCTTGGCAACCCCTTTCCATGAAAGTGCTTCTCGCCAGTCAGTGCTTAGGGCTACATCAAGAGGAAACAACACATAGAGATAGAACGTGAAACTACTTTACTATGTCAAGTTTCAAGAAGCTAGCACAATCCTTGTTGGATTTAGAGTTCCAAATACATCTATCAATATAGGAGAAAACAGAGTGAAACCTAAAAATTCAAACTGTTACTGGAAATGAACGCTTCAACATAGAAGAACGAAATTTGGGGAACCAAGTCGCCTTCGTGTACTGATCATTACCTGAAAGTATCATCCCGTTTCGGTGAAAAAATATTGGCTGAGATTTCTGGAGATTCGTAATTTTTGGAAGCTTGGCAACCCCTTTCCATGAAAGTGTTTCTCGCCAGTCAGTGATTAGGGCTACATCAAGAGGAAAGAGACCATACAGATAGAACGTGAAACTACTTTACTGTGTCAAGTTTCAAGAAGCTAGCACAATCCGTGTTGGATTTAGAGTTCCAAATACATCTATCAATATAGGAGAAAACAGAGTGAAACCCAAAAATTCAAACTGTTACTGGAAATGAACGCTTCAACATAGAAGAACGAAATTTGGGGAACCAAGTCGCCTTCGTGTACTGATCATTACCTGAAAGTATCATCCAGTTTGGGTGAAAAAATATTTGCTGAGATATCTGGAGATTCGTAATTTTTGGAAGCTTGGCAACCCCTTTCCATGAAAGTGTTTCTCGCCAGTCAGTGCTTATGGCTACATCAAGAGGAAACAAACCATAGAGATAGAACGTGAAACTACTTTACTGTGTCAAGTTTCAAGAAGCTAGCACAAACCGTGTCGGATTTAGAGTTCCAAGTACATGGATCAATATAGTAGAAAACAGAGTGAAACCTACAAATTCTAACTGTTACTGGAAATGAACGCTTCAACATAGAAGAACGAAATTTGGGGAACCAAGTCGCCTTAGTGTACTGATCATTACATGAAAGTATCATCCAGTTTGGGTGAAAAAATATTGGCTGAGATTTCTGGAGATTCGTAATTTTTGGAAGCTTGGCAACCCCTTTCCATGAAAGTGTTTCTCGCCAGTCACTGCTTAGGGCTACATCAAGAGGAAACAAAACGTAGAGATAGAACATGAAACTACTTTACTGTGTCAAGTTTCAAGAAGCTAGCACAAACCGTGTTGGATTTAGAGTTCCAAATACATCTATCAATATAGGAGAAAACAGAGTGAAACCTAAAAATTCAAAGTGTTACTGGAAATGAACGCTTCAACATAGAAGAACGAAATTTGGGGAACCAAGTCGCCTTAGTGTACTGATCATTACCTGAAAGTATCATCCAGTTTGGGTGAAAAAATATTGGCTGAGATTTCTGGAGATTCGTAATTTTTGGAAGCTTGGCAACCCCTTTCCATGAAAGTGTTTCTCGCCTTCAGTGCTTAGGGCTACATCAAGAGGAAACAAAACGTAGAGATAGAACATGAAACTACTTTACTGTGTCAAGTTTCAAGAAGCTAGCACAAACCGTGTTGGATTTAGAGTTCCAAATACATCTATCAATATAGGAGAAAACAGAGTGATACCTAAAAATTCAAAGTGTTACTGGAAATGAACGCTTCAACATAGAAGAACGAAATTTGGGGAACCAAGTCGCTTTAGTGTACTGATCATTACCTGAAAGTATCATCCAGTTTGGGTGAAAAAATATTGGCTGAGATTTCTGGAGATTCGTAATTTTTGGAAGCTTGGCAACCCCTTTCCTTGAAAGTGTTTCTCGCCAGTCACTGCTTAGGGCTACATCAAGAGGAAACAAAACATAGAGATAGAACGTGAAACTATTTTACTGTGTCAAGTTTTAAGAAGCTAGCACAATCCGTGTGGGATTTAGAGTTCAAAATACATCTATCAATATAGGAGAAAACAGAGTGAAACCTAAAAATTCAAACTGTTACTGGAAATGAACGCTTCAACATAGAAGAACGAAATTTGGGGAACCAAGTCGCATTAGTGTAGTGATCATTACCTGAAAGTATCATCCAGTTTGGGTGAAAAAATATTGGCTGAGATTTCTGGAGATTCGTAATTTTTGGAAGCTTCGCAACCCCTTTCCATGAAAGTGTTTCTCGCCAGTCAGTGCTTAGGGCTACATCAAGAGGAAACAAAACATAGAGATAGAACGTGAAACTACTTTACTGTGTCAAGTTTCAAGAAGCTAGCACAAACCGAGTTGGATTTAGAGTTCCAAATACATCTATCAATATAGGAGAAAACAGAGTGAAACCTAAAAATTCAAACTGTTACTGGAAATGAACGCTTCAACATAGAAGAAAGAAATTTGGGGAACCAAGTCGCCTTAGTGTACTGATCATTACCTGAAAGTATCATCCAGTTTGGGTGAAAAAATATTTGCTGAGATTTCTGGAGATTCGTAATTTTTGGAAGCTTGGCAACCCCTTTCCATGAAAGTACTTCTCGCCAGTCACTGCTTAGGGCTACATCAAGAGGAAACAAACCATAGAGATAGAACGTGAAACTACTTTACTGTGTCAAGTTTCAAGAAGCTAGCACAAACCGTGTCGCATTTAGTGTTCCAAGTACATGTATCAATATAGTAGAAAACAGAGTGATACCTAAAAATTCAAAGTGTTACTGGAAATGAACGCTTCAACATAGAAGAACGAAATTTGGGGAACCAAGTCGCCTTAGTGTACTGATCATTACATGAAAGTATCATCCAGTTTGGGTGAAAAAATATTTGCTGAGATTTCTGGAGATTCGTAATTTTTGGAAGCTTGGCAACCCCTTTCCATGAAAGTGTTTCTCGCCTGTCACTGCTTAGGGCTACATCAAGAGGAAACAAAACGTAGAGATAGAACATGAAACTACTTTACTGTGTCAAGTTTCAAGAAGCTAGCACAAACCGTGTTGGATTTAGAGTTCCAAATACATCTATCAATATAGGAGAAAACAGAGTGATACCTAAAAATTCAAAGTGTTACTGGAAATGAACGCTTCAACATAGAAGAACGAAATTTGGGGAACCCAGTCGCTTTAGTGTACTGATCATTACCTGAAAGTATCATCCAGTTTGGGTGAAAAAATATTGGCTGAGATTTCTGGAGATTCGTAATTTTTGGAAGCTTGGCAACCCCTTTCCATGAAAGTGTTTCTCGCCTTCAGTGCTTAGGGCTACATCAAGAGGAAACAAAACGTAGAGATAGAACATGAAACTACTTTACTGTGTCAAGTTTCAAGAAGCTAGCACAAACCGTGTTGGATTTAGAGTTCCAAATACATCTATCAATATAGGAGAAAACAGAGTGATACCTAAAAATTCAAAGTGTTACTGGAAATGAACGCTTCAACATAGAAGAACGAAATTTGGGGAACCAAGTCGCTTTAGTGTACTGATCATTACCTGAAAGTATCATCCAGTTTGGGTGAAAAAATATTGGCTGAGATTTCTGGAGATTCGTAATTTTTGGAAGCTTGGCAACCCCTTTCCATGAAAGTGTTTCTCGCCAGTCACTGCTTAGGGCTACATCAAGAGGAAACAAAACATAGAGATAGAACGTGAAACTGTTTTACTGTGTCAAGTTTTAAGAAGCTAGCACAATCCGTGTGGGATTTAGAGTTCAAAATACATCTATCATTATAGGAGAAAACAGAGTGAAACCTAAAAATTCAAACTGTTACTGGAAATGAACGCTTCAACATAGAAGAACGAAATTTGGGGAACCAAGTCGCATTAGTGTAGTGATCATTACCTGAAAGTATCATCCAGTTTGGGTGAAAAAATATTGGCTGAGATTTCTGGAGATTCGTAATTTTTGGAAGCTTCGCAACCCCTTTCCATGAAAGTGTTTCTCGCCAGTCAGTGCTTAGGGCTACATCAAGAGGAAACAAAACATAGAGATAGAACGTGAAACTACTTCACTGTGTCAAGTTTCAAGAAGCTAGCACAAACCGAGTTGGATTTAGAGTTCCAAATACATCTATCAATATAGGAGAAAACAGAGTGAAACCTAAAAATTCAAACTGTTACTGGAAATGAACGCTTCAACATAGAAGAAAGAAATTTGGGGAACCAAGTCGCCTTAGTGTACTGATCATTACCTGAAAGTATCATCCAGTTTGGGTGAAAAAATATTTGCTGAGATTTCTGGAGATTCGTAATTTTTGGAAGCTTGGCAACCCCTTTCCATGAAAGTGCTTCTCGCCAGTCAGTGCTTAGGGCTACATCAAGAGGAAACAAACCATAGAGATAGAACGTGAAACTACTTTACTGTGTCAAGTTACAAGAAGCTAGCACAAACCGTGTCGGATTTAGAGTTCCAAGTACATGGATCAATATAGTAGAAAACAGAGTGAAACCTACAAATTCTAACTGTTACTGGAAATGAACGCTTCAACATAGAAGAACGAAATTTGGGGAACCAAGTCGCCTTCGTGTACTGATCATTACATGAAAGTATCATCCAGTTTGGGTGAAAAAATATTTGCTGAGATTTCTGGAGATTCGTAATTTTTGGAAGCTTGGCAACCCCTTTCCATGAAAGTGTTTCTCGCCTGTCACTGCTTAGGGCTACATCAAGAGGAAACAAAACGTAGAGATAGAACATGAAACTACTTTACTGTGTCAAGTTTCAAGAAGCTAGCACAAACCGTGTTGGATTTAGAGTTCCAAATACATCTATCAATATAGGAGAAAACAGAGTGATACCTAAAAATTCAAAGTGTTACTGGAAATGAACGCTTCAACATAGAAGAACGAAATTTGGGGAACCAAGTCGCCTTAGTGTAGTGATCATTACCTGAAAGTATCATCCAGTTTGGGTGAAAAAATATTTGCTGAGATTTCTGGAGATTCGTAATTTTTGGAAGCTTGGGAACCCCTTTCCATGAAAGTGCTTCTCGCCAGTCACTGCTTAGGGCTACATCAAGAGGAAACAAAACATAGAGATAGAACGTGAAACTACTTTACTGTGTCAAGTTTCAAGAAGCTAGCACAAACCGTGTTGGATTTAGAGTTCCAAATACATCTATCAATATAGGAGAAAACAGAGTGAAACCTAAAAATTCAAAGTCTTACTGGAAATGAACGCTTCAACATAGAAGAACGAAATTTGGGGAACCAAGTCGCCTTAGTGTACTGATCATTACCTGAAAGTATCATCCAGTTTGGGTGAAAAAATATTGGCTGAGATTTCTGGAGATTCGTAATTTTTGGAAGCTTGGCAACCCCTTTCCATGAAAGTGTTTCTCGCCTTCAATGCTTAGGGCTACATCAAGAGGAAACAAAACGTAGAGATAGAACATGAAACTACTTTACTGTGTCAAGTTTCAAGAAGCTAGCACAAACCGTGTTGGATTTAGAGTTCCAAATACATCTATCAATATAGGAGAAAACAGAGTGATACCTAAAAATTCAAAGTGTTACTGGAAATGAACGCTTCAACATAGAAGAATGAAATTTGGGGAACCAAGTCGCTTTAGTGTACTGATGATTACCTGAAAGTATCATCCAGTTTGGGTGAAAAAATATTGGCTAAGATTTCTGGAGATTCGTAATTTTGGGAAGCTTGGCAACCCCTTTCCATGAAAGTGTTTCTCGCCAGTCAGTGATTAGGGCTACATCAAGAGGAAAGAGACCATAGAGATAGAACGTGAAACTACTTTACTGTGTCAAGTTTCAAGAAGCTAGCACAATCCGTGTTGGATTTAGAGTTCCAAATACATCTATCAATATAGGAGAAAACAGAGTGAAACCCAAAAATTCAAACTGTTACTGGAAATGAACGCTTCAACATAGAGGAACGAAATTTGGGGAACCGAGTCGCCTTCGTGTACTGATCATTACCTGAAAGTATCATCCAGTTTGGGTGAAAAAATATTTGCTGAGATTTCTGGAGATTCGTAATTTTTGGAAGCTTGGCAACCCCTTTCCATGTAAGTGTTTCTCGCCAGTCAGTGCTTAGGGCTACATCAAGAGGAAACAAACCATAGAGATAGAACGTGAAACTACTTTACTGTGTCAAGTTTCAAGAAGCTAGCACAAACCGTGTCGGATTTAGAGTTCCAAGTACATGGATCAATATAGTAGAAAACAGAGTGAAACCTACAAATTCAAACTGTTACTGGAAATGAACGCTTCAACATAGAAGAACGAAATTTGGGGAACCAAGTCACCTTAGTGTACTGATCATTACATGAAAGTATCATCCAGTTTGGGTGAAAAAATATTTGCTGAGATTTCTGGAGATTCGTAATTTTTGGAAGCTTGGCAACCCCTTTCCATGAAAGTGTTTCTCGCCAGTCACTGCTTAGGGCTACATCAAGAGGAAACAAAACGTAGAGATAGAACATGAAACTACTTTACTGTGTCAAGTTTCAAGAAGCTAGCACAAACCGTGTTGGATTTAGAGTTCCAAATACATCTATCAATATAGGAGAAAACAGAGTGAAACCTAAAAATTCAAAGTGTTACTGGAAATGAACGCTTCAACATAGAAGAACGAAATTTGGGGAACCAAGTCGCCTTAGTGTACTGATCATTACCTGAAAGTATCATCCATTTTGGGTCAAAAAATATTGGCTGAGATTTCTGGAGATTCGTAATTTTTGGAAGCTTGGCAACCCCTTTCCATGAAAGTGTTTCTCGCCTTCAGTGCTTAGGGCTACATCAAGAGGAAACAAAACGTAGAGATAGAACATGAAACTACTTTACTGTGTCAAGTTTCCAGAAGCTAGCACAAACCGTGTTGGATTTAGAGTTCCAAATACATCTATCAATATAGGAGAAAACAGAGTGATACCTAAAAATTCAAAGTGTTACTGGAAATGAACGCTTCAACATAGAAGAACGAAATTTGGGGAACCAAGTCGCTTTAGTGTACTGATCATTACCTGAAAGTATCATCCAGTTTGGGTGAAAAAATATTGGCTGAGATTTCTGGAGATTCGTAATTTTTGGAAGCTTGGCAACCCCTTTCCATGAAAGTGTTTCTCGCCAGTCACTGCTTAGGGCTACATCAAGAAGAAACAAAACATAGAGATAGAACGTGAAACTATTTAACTGTGTCAAGTTTTAAGAAGCTAGCACAATCCGTGTGGGATTTAGAGTTCAAAATACATCTATCAATATAGGAGAAAACAGAGTGAAACCTAAAAATTCAAACTGTTACTGGAAATGAACGCTTCAACATAGAAGAACAAAATTTGGGGAACCAAGTCGCATTAGTGTAGTGATCATTACCTGAAAGTATCATCCAGTTTGGGTGAAAAAATATTGGCTGAGATTTCTGGAGATTCGTAATTTTTGGAAGCTTCGCAACCCCTTTCCATGAAAGTGTTTCTCGCCAGTCAGTGCTTAGGGCTACATCAAGAGGAAACAAAACATAGAGATAGAACGTGAAACTACTTTACTGTGTCAAGTTTCAAGAAGCTAGCACAAACCGAGTTGGATTTAGAGTTCCAAATACATCTATCAATATAGGAGAAAACAGAGTGAAACCTAAAAATTCAAACTGTTACTGGAAATGAACGCTTCAACATAGAAGAAAGAAATTTGGGGAACCAAGTCGCCTTAGTGTACTGATCATTACCTGAAAGTATCATCCAGTTTGGGTGAAAAAAATATTTGCTGAGATTTCTGGAGATTCGTAATTTTTGGAAGCTTGGCAACCCCTTTCCATGAAAGTGCTTCTCGCCAGTCACTGCTTAGGGCTACATCAAGAGGAAACAAACCATAGAGATAGAACGTGAAACTACTTTACTGTGTCAAGTTTCAAGAAGCTAGCACAAACCGTGTCGCATTTAGAGTTCCAAGTACATGTATCAATATAGTAGAAAACAGAGTGATACCTAAAAATTCAAAGTGTTACTGGAAATGAACGCTTCAACATAGAAGAATGAAATTTGGGGAACCAAGTCGCCTTAGTGTACTGATCATTACCTGAAAGTATCATCCAGTTTGGGTGAAAAAATATTTGCTGAGATTTCTGGAGATTCGTAATTTTTGGAAGCTTGGCAACCCCTTTCCATGAAAGAGTTTCTCGCCAGTCAGGGCTTAGGGCTACATCAAGAGGAAACAAAACATAGAGATAGAACGTGAAACTACTTCACTGTGTCAAGTTTCAAGAAGCTAGCACAAACCGTGTTGGATTTAGAGTTCCAAATACATCCATCAATATAGGAGAAAACAGAGTGAAACCTAAAAATTCAAAGTGTTACTGGAAATGAACGCTTCAACATAGAAGAACGAAATTTGGGGAACCAAGTCGCCTTAGTGTACTGATGATTACCTGAAAGTATCATCCAGTTTGAGTGAAAAAATATTTGCTGAGATTTCTGGAGATTCATAATTTTTGGAAGCTTGGCAACCCCTTTCCATGAAAGTGCTTCTCGCCAGTCACTGCTTAGGGCTACATCAAGAGGAAACAAAACATAGAGATAGAACGTGAAACTACTTTACTGTGTCAAGTTTCAAGAAGCTAGCACAAACCGTGTTGGATTTAGAGTTCCAAATACATCTATCAATATAGGAGAAAACAGAGTGAAACCTAAAAATTCAAAGTGTTACTGGAAATGAACGCTTCAACATAGAAGAACGAAATTTGGGGAACCAAGTCGCCTTCGTGTACTGATCATTACCTGAAAGTATCATCCAGTTTGGGTGAAAAAATATTGGCTGAGATTTCTGGAGATTCGTAATTTTTGGAAGCTTCGCAACCCCTTTCCATGAAAGTGTTTCTCGCCAGTCAGTGCTTAGGGCTACATCAAGAGGAAACAAAACATAGAGATAGAACGTGAAACTACTTTACTGTGTCAAGTTTCAAGAAGCTAGCACAAACCGTGTTGGATTTAGAGTTCCAAATACATCTATCAATATAGGAGAAAACAGAGTGATACCTAAAATTTCAAAGTGTTACTGGAAATGAACGCTTCAACATAGAAGAACGAAATTTGGGGAACCAAGTCGCCTTAGTGTACTGATCATTACCTGCAAGTATCATCCAGTTTGGGTGAAAAAATATTGGCTGAGATTTCTGGAGATTCGTAATTTTTGGAAGCTTGGCAACCCCTTTCCATGAAAGTGTTTCTCGCCTTCAGTGCTTAGGGCTACATCAAGAGGAAACAAACCATAGAGATAGAACGTGAAACTACTTTACTGTGTCAAGTTTCAAGAAGCTAGCACAAACCGTGTTGGATTTAGAGTTCCAAATACATCTATCAATATAGGAGAAAACAGAGTGATACCTAAAAATTCAAAGTGTTACTGGAAATGAACGCTTCAACATAGAAGAACGAAATTTGGGGAACCAAGTCGCCTTAGTGTACTGATCATTACATGAAAGTATCATCCAGTTTGGGTGAAAAAATATTGGCTGAGATTTCTGGAGATTCGTAATTTTTGGAAGCTTGGCAACCCCTTTCCATGAAAGTGTTTCTCGCCAGTCAGTGCTTAGGGCTACATCAAGAGGAAACAAACCATAGAGATAGAACGTGAAACTACTTTACTGTGTCAAGTTTCAAGAAGCTAGCACAAACCGTGTTGGATTTAGAGTTCCAAATACATCTATCAATATAGGAGAAAACAGAGTGATACCTAAAATTTCAAAGTGTTACTGGAAATGAACGCTTCAACATAGAAGAACGAAATTTGGGGAACCAAGTCGCCTTCGTTTACTGATCATTACCTGAAAGTATCATCCAGTTTTGGTGAAAAAATATTGGCTGAGATTTCTGGAGATTCGTAATTTTTGGAAGCTTGGCAACCCCTTTCCATGAAAGAGTTTCTCGCCAGTCAGGGCTTAGGGCTACATCAAGAGGAAACAAAACATAGAGATAGAACGTGAAACTACTTCACTGTGTCAAGTTTCAAGAAGCTAGCACAAACCGTGTTGGATTTAGAGTTCCAAATACATCCATCAATATAGGAGAAAACAGAGTGAAACCTAAAAATTCAAACTGTTACTGGAAATGAACGCTTCAACATAGAAGAACGAAATTTGGGGAACCAAGTCGCCTTAGTGTACTGATGATTACCTGAAAGTATCATCCAGTTTGAGTGAAAAAATATTTCCTGAGATTTCTGGAGATTCGTAATTTTTGGAAGCTTGGCAACCCCTTTCCATGAAAGTGCTTCTCGCCAGTCACTGCTTAGGGCTACATCAAGAGGAAACAAAACATAGAGATAGAACGTGAAACTACTTTACTGTGTCAAGTTTCAAGAAGCTAGCACAAACCGTGTTGGATTTAGAGTTCCAAATACATCTATCAATATAGGAGAAAACAGAGTGAAACCTAAAAATTCAAAGTGTTACTGGAAATGAACGCTTCAACATAGAAGAACGAAATTTGGGGAACCAAGTCGCCTTCGTGTACTGATCATTACCTGAAAGTATCATCCAGTTTGGGTGAAAAAATATTGGCTGAGATTTCTGGAGATTCGTAATTTTTGGAAGCTTCGCAACCCCTTTCCATGAAAGTGTTTCTCGCCAGTCAGTGCTTAGGGCTACATCAAGAGGAAACAAAACATAGAGATAGAACGTGAAACTACTTTACTGTGTCAAGTTTCAAGAAGCTAGCACAAACCGTGTTGGATTTAGAGTTCCAAATACATCTATCAATATAGGAGAAAACAGAGTGATACCTAAAATTTCAAAGTGTTACTGGAAATGAACGCTTCAACATAGAAGAACGAAATTTGGGGAACCAAGTCGCCTTAGTGTACTGATCATTACCTGAAAGTATCATCCAGTTTGGGTGAAAAAATATTGGCTGAGATTTCTGGAGATTCGTAATTTTTGGAAGCTTGGCAACCCCTTTCCATGAAAGTGTTTCTCGCCTTCAGTGCTTAGGGCTACATCAAGAGGAAACAAAACATAGAGATAGAACGTGAAACTACTTTACTGTGTCAAGTTTCAAGAAGCTAGCACAAACCGTGTCGGATTTAGAGTTCCAAATACATCTATCAATATAGGAGAAAACAGAGTGATACCTAAAAATTCAAAGTGTTACTGGAAATGAACGCTTCAACATAGAAGAACGAAATTTGGGGAACCAAGTCGCCTTAGTGTACTGATCATTACATGAAAGTATCATCCAGTTTGGGTGAAAAAATATTGGCTGAGATTTCTGGAGATTCGTAATTTTTGGAAGCTTGGCAACCCCTTTCCATGAAAGTGTTTCTCGCCAGTCAGTGCTTAGGGCTACATCAAGAGGAAACAAACCATAGAGATAGAACGTGAAACTACTTTACTGTGTCAAGTTTCAAAAAGCTAGCACAATCCGTGTCGGATTTAGAGTTCCAAATACATCTATCAATATAGGAGAAAACAGAGTGAAACCTAAAAATTCAAACTGTTACTGGAAATGAACGCTTCAACATAGAAGAACGAAATTTGGGGAACCAAGTCGCCTTCGTTTACTGATCACTACCTGAAAGTATCATCCAGTTTGGGTGAAAAAATATTTGCTGAGATTTCTGGAGATTCGTCATTTTTGGAAGCTTGGCAACCCCTTTCCTTGAAAGTGTTTCTCGCCAGTCAGTGCTTAGGGTACATCAAGAGGAAACAAACCATAGAGATAGAACGTGAAACTACTTTACTGTGTCAAGTTTCAAGAAGCTAGCACAAACCGTGTTGGATTTAGAGTTCCAAATACATCTATCAATATAGGAGAAAACAGAGTGATACCTAAAAATTCAAAGTGTTACTGGAAATGAACGCTTCAACATAGAAGAACGAAATTTGGAGAACCAAGTCGCCTTAGTGTACTGATCATTACCTGAAAGTATCATCCTGTTTGGGTGAAAAAATATTGGCTGAGATTTCTGGAGATTCGTAATTTTTGGAAGCTTGGCAACCCCTTTCCATGAAAGTGCTTCTCGCCAGTCACTGCTTAGGGCTACATCAAGAGGAAACAAACCATAGTGATAGAACGTGAAACTACTTTACTGTGTCAAGTTTCAAGAAGCTAGCACAAACCGTGTTGGATTTAGAGTTCCAAATACATCTATCAATATAGGAGAAAACAAAGTGAAACCTAAAAATTCAAACTGTTACTGGAAATGAACGCTTCAACATAGAAGAACGAAATTTGGGGAACCAAGTCGCCTTCGTTTACTGATCATTACCTGAAAGTATCATCCAGTTTGGGTGAAAAAATATTGGCTGAGATTTCTGGAGATTCGTAATTTTTGGAAGCTTGGCAACCCCTTTCCATGAAAGTGTTTCTCGCCTTCAGTGCTTAGGGCTACATCAAGAGGAAACAAAACATAGAGATAGAACGTGAAACTACTTTACTGTGTCAAGTTTCAAGAAGCTAGCACAAACCATGTTGGATTTAGAGTTCCAAATACATCTATCAATATAGGAGAAAACAGAGTGATACCTAAAAATTCAAAGTGTTACTGGAAATGAACGCTTCAACATAGAAGAACGAAATTTGGAGAACCAAGTCGCCTTAGTGTACTGATCTTTACCTGAAAGTATCATCCTGTTTGGGTGAAAAAATATTGGCTGAGATTTCTGGAGATTCGTAATTTTTGGAAGCTTGGCAACCCCTTTCCATGAAAGTGCTTCTCGCCAGTCACTGCTTAGGGCTACATCAAGAGGAAACAAAACATAGAGATAGAACGTGAAACTACTTTACTGTGTCAAGTTTCAAGAAGCTAGCACAAACCGTGTTGGATTTAGAGTTCCAAATACATCTATCAATATAGGAGAAAACAGAGTGAAACCTAAAAATTCAAACTGTTACTGGAAATGAACGCTTCAACATAGAAGAACGAAATTTGGGGAACCAAGTCGCCTTCGTTTACTGATCATTACCTGAAAGTATCATCCAGTTTGGGTGAAAAAATATTGGCTGAGATTTCTGGAGATTCGTCATTTTTGGAAGCTTGGCAACCCCTTTCCATGAAAGTGTTTCTCGCCTTCACTGCTAAGGGCTACATCAAGAGGAAACAAAACATAGAGATAGAACGTGAAACTACTTTACTGTGTCAAGTTTCAAGAAGCTAGCACAAACCGTGTTGGATTTAGAGTTCCAAATACATCTATCAATATAGGAGAAAACAGAGTGATACCTAAAAATTCAAAGTGTTACTGGAAATGAACGCTTCAACATAGAAGAACGAAATTTGGGGAACCAAGTCGCCTTAGTGTACTGATCATTACCTGAAAGTATCATCCAGTTTGGGTGAAAAAATATTGGCTGAGATTTCTGGAGATTCGTAATTTTTGGAAGCTTGGCAACCCCTTTCCATGAAAGTGCTTCTCGCCAGTCACTGCTTAGGGTACATCAAGAGGAAACAAAACATAGAGATAGAACGTGAAACTACTTTACTGTGTCAAGTTTCAAGAAGCTAGCACAAACCGTGTTGGATTTAGAGTTCCAAATACATCTATCAATATAGGAGAAAACAGAGTGATACCTAAAAATTCAAACTGTTACTGGAAATGAACGCTTCAACATAGAAGAACGAAATTTGGGGAACCAAGTCGCCTTCGTGTACTGATCATTACCTGAAAGTATCATCCCGTTTCGGTGAAAAAATATTGGCTGAGATTTCTGGAGATTCGTAATTTTTGGAAGCTTGGCAACCCCTTTCCATGAAAGAGTTGCTCGCCAGTCAGTGCTTAGGGCTACATCAAGAGGAAACAAAACATAGAGATAGAACGTGAAACTACTTCACTGTGTCAAGTTTCAAGAAGCTAGCACAAACCGTGTTGGATTTAGGGTTCCAAATACATCTATCAATATAGGAGAAAACAGAGTGAAACCTAAAATTTCAAACTGTTACTGGAAATGAACGCTTCAACATAGAAGAACGAAATTTGGGGAACCAAGTCACCTTCGTGTACTGATCATTACCTGAAAGTATCATCCAGTTTGGGTGAAAAAATATTGGCTGAGATTTCTGGAGATTCGTAATTTTTGGAAGCTTGGCAACCCCTTTCCATGAAAGTGTTTCTCGCCTTCACTGCTTAGGGCTACATCAAGAGGAAACAAAACATAGAGATAGATCGTGAAACTACTTTACTGTGTCAAGTTTCAAGAAGCTAGCACAAACCGTGTTGGATTTAGAGTTCCAAATACATCTATCAATATAGGAGAAAACAGAGTGATACCTAAAAATTCAAAGTGTTACTGGAAATGAACGCTTCAACATAGAAGAACGAAATTTGGAGAACCAAGTCGCCTTAGTGTACTGATCATTACCTGAAAGTATCATCCTGTTTGGGTGAAAAAATATTGGCTGAGATTTCTGGAGATTCGTAATTTTTGGAAGCTTGGCAACCCCTTTCCATGAAAGTGCTTCTCGCCAGTCACTGCTTAGGGCTACATCAAGAGGAAACAAACCATAGAGATAGAACGTGAAACTACTTTACTGTGTCAAGTTTCAAGAAGCTAGCACAAACCGTGTTGGATTTAGAGTTCCAAATACATCTATCAATATAGGAGAAAACAGAGTGAAACCTAAAAATTCAAACTGTTACTGGAAATGAACGCTTCAACATAGAAGAACGAAATTTGGGGAACCAAGTCGCCTTAGTGTACTGATCATTACCTGAAAGTATCATCCAGTTTGGGTGAAAAAATATTGGCTGAGATTTCTGGAGATTCGTAATTTTTGGAAGCTTGGCAACCCCTTTCCATGAAAGTGTTTCTCGCCTTCAGTGCTTAGGGCTACATCAAGAGGAAACAAAACATAGAGATAGATCGTGAAACTACTTTACTGTGTCAAGTTTCAAGAAGCTAGCACAAACCGTGTTGGATTTAGAGTTCCAAATACATCTATCAATATAGGAGAAAACAGAGTGAAACCTAAAAATTCAAACTGTTACTGGAAATGAATGCTTCAACATAGAAGAACGAAATTTGGGGAACCAAGTCGCCTTAGTGTATTGATCATTACCTGAAAGTATCATCCAGTTTGGGTGAAAAAATATTTACTGAGATTTCTTGAGATTTGTAATTTTTGGAAGCTTGGCAACCCCTTTCCATGAAAGTGCTTCTCGCCAGTCACTGCTTAGGGCTACATCAAGAGGAAACAAACCATAGAGATAGAACGTGAAACTACTTTACTGTGTCAAGTTTCAAGAAGCTAGCACAAACCGTGTTGGATTTAGAGTTCCAAATACATCTATCAATATAGGAGAAAACAGAGTGAAACCTAAAAATTCAAACTGTTACTGGAAATGAACGCTTCAACATAGAAGAACGAAATTTGGGGAACCAAGTCGCCTTAGTGTACTGATCATTACCTGAAAGTATCATCCAGTTTGGGTGAAAAAATATTGGCTGAGATTTTTGGAGATACGTAATTTTTGGAAGCTTGGCAACCTCTTTCCATGAAAGTGTTTCTTGCCTTCAGTGCTTAGGGCTACATCAAGAGGAAACAAAACATAGAGATAGAACGTGAAACTACTTTACTGTGTCAAGTTTCAAGAAGCTAGCACAAACCGTGTTGGATTTAGAGTTCCAAATACATCTATCAATATAGGAGAAAACAGAGTGAAACCTAAAAATTCAAACTGTTACTGGAAATGAACGCTTCAACATAGAAGAACGAAATTTGGGGAACCAAGTCGCCTTCGTTTAATGATCATTACCTGAAAGTATCATCCAGTTTGGGTGAAAAAATATTGGCTGAGATTTCTGGAGATTCGTAATTTTTGGAAGCTTGTCAACCCCTTTCCATGAAAGTGCTTCTCGCCAGTCACTGCTTAGGGCTACATTAAGAGGAAATAAACCATAGAGATAGAACTTGAGACTACTTTACTGTGTCAAGTTTCAAGAAGCTAGCACAAACCGTGTTGGATTTAGAGTTCCAAATACATCTATCAATATAGGAGAAAACAGAGTGATACCTAAAAATTCAAAGTGTTACTGGAAATGAACGCTTCAACATAGAAGAACGAAATTTGGAGAACCAAGTCGCCTTAGTGTACTGATCTTTACCTGAAAGTATCATCCTGTTTGGGTGAAAAAATATTGGCTGAGATTTCTGGAGATTCGTAATTTTTGGAAGCTTGGCAACCCCTTTCCATGAAAGTGCTTCTCGCCAGTCACTGCTTAGGGTACATCAAGAGGAAACAAAACATAGAGATAGAACGTGAAACTACTTTACTGTGTCAAGTTTCAAGAAGCTAGCACAAACCGTGTTGGATTTAGAGTTCCAAATACATCTATCAATATAGGAGAAAACAGAGTGAAACCTAAAAATTCAAACTGTTACTGGAAATGAACGCTTCAACATAGAAGAACGAAATTTGGGGAACCAAGTCGCCTTAGTGTACTGATCATTACCTGAAAGTATCATCCAGTTTGGGTGAAAAAATATTGGCTGAGATTTCTGGAGATTCGTAATTTTTGGAAGCTTGGCAACCCCTTTCCATGCAAGTGCTTCTCGCCAGTCACTGCTTAGGGCTACATCAAGAGGAAACAAAACATAGAGATAGAACGTGAAACTACTTTACTGTGTCAAGTTTCAAGAAGCTAGCACAAACCGTGTTGGATTTAGTGTTCCAAATACGTCTATCAATATAGGAGAAAACAGAGTGAAACCTAAAAATTCAAACTTTTACTGGAAATGAACGCTTCAACATAGAAGAACGAAATTTGGGGAACCAAGTCGACTTAGTGTACTGATCATTACCTGAAAGTATCATCCAGTTTGGGGTTAAAAAATATTTGCTGAGATTTCTGGAGATTCGTAACTTTTGGAAGCATCGCAACCCCTTTCCATTAAAGTGCTTCTCGCCAGTCAGTGCTTAGGGCTACATCAAGAGGAAACAAAACATAGAGATAGAACGTGAAACTACTTTACTGTGTCAAGTTTCAAAAGCTAGCACAATCCGTGTTGGATTTAGAGTTCCAAATACATCTATCAATATAGGAGAAAACAGAGTGAAACCTAAAAATTCAAACTGTTACTGGAAATGAACGCTTCAACATAGAAGAACGAAATTTGGGGAACCAAGTCGCCTTAGTGTACTGATCATTACCTGAAAGTATCATCCAGTTTGGGTGAAAAAATATTGGCTGAGATTTCTGGAAATTCGTAATTTTTGGAAGCTTCGCAACCCCTTTCCATAAAAGTGTTTCTCGCCAGTCAGTGCTTAGGGCTACATCAAGAGGAAACAAAACATAGAGATAGAACGTGAAACTACTTCACTGTGTCAAGTTTCAAGAAGCTAGCACAAACCGTGTTGGATTTAGAGTTCCAAATACATCTATCAATATAGGAGAAAACAGAGTGAAACCTAAAAATTCAAACTGTTACTGGAAATGAATGCTTCAACATAGAAGAACGAAATTTGGGGAACCAAGTCGCCTTAGTGTATTGATCATTACCTGAAAGTATCATCCAGTTTGGGTGAAAAAATATTTACTGAGATTTCTTGAGATTTGTAATTTTTGGAAGCTTGGCAACCCCTTTCCATGAAAGTGCTTCTCGCCAGTCACTGCTTAGGGCTACATCAAGAGGAAACAAACCATAGAGATAGAACGTGAAACTACTTTACTGTGTCAAGTTTCAAGAAGCTAGCACAAACCGTGTTGGATTTAGAGTTCCAAATACATCTATCAATATAGGAGAAAACAGAGTGAAACCTAAAAATTCAAACTGTTACTGGAAATGAACGCTTCAACATAGAAGAACGAAATTTGGGGAACCAAGTCGCCTTAGTGTACTGATCATTACCTGAAAGTATCATCCAGTTTGGGTGAAAAAATATTGGCTGAGATTTTTGGAGATACGTAATTTTTGGAAGCTTGGCAACCTCTTTCCATGAAAGTGTTTCTTGCCTTCAGTGCTTAGGGCTACATCAAGAGGAAACAAAACATAGAGATAGAACGTGAAACTACTTTACTATGTCAAGTTTTAGGAAGCTAGCACAAACCGTGTTGGATTTAGAGTTCCAAATACATCTATCAATATAGGAGAAAAAAGAGTGAAACCTAAAAATTCAAACTCTTACTGGAAATGAACGCTTCAACATAGAAGAACGAAATTTGGGAAACCAAGTCGCCTTCGTTTACTGATCATTACCTGAAAGTATCCTCCAGTTTGGGGTTAAAAAATATTTGCTGAGATTTCTGGAGATTCGTAACTTTTGGAAGCATCGCAACCCCTTTCCATGAAAGTGCTTCTCACCAGTAAGTGCTTAGGGCTACATCAAGAGGAAACAAAACATAGAGATAGAACGTGAAACTACTTTACTGTGTCAAGTTTCAAGAAGCTAGCACAAACCGTGTTGGATTTAGAGTTCCAAATACATCTATCAATATAGGAGAAAACAGAGTGAAACCTAAAAATTCAAACTGTTACTGGAAATGAACGCTTCAACATAGAAGAACGAAATTTGGGGAACCAAGTCGCCTTCGTTTAATGATCATTACCTGAAAGTATCATCCAGTTTGGGTGAAAAAATATTGGCTGAGATTTCTGGAGATTCGTAATTTTTGGAAGCTTGTCAACCCCTTTCCATGAAAGTGCTTCTCGCCAGTCACTGCTTAGGGCTACATTAAGAGGAAATAAACCATAGAGATAGAACTTGAGACTACTTTACTGTGTCAAGTTTCAAGAAGCTAGCACAAACCGTGTTCGATTTAGAGTTCCAAATACATCTATCAATATAGGAGAAAAAAGAGTGAAACCTAAAAATTCAAACTGTTACTGGAAATGAACGCTTCAATATAGAAGAACGAAATTTGGGGAACCAAGTCGCCTTCGTGTACTGATCATTACCTGAAAGTGTCATCCAGTTTGTGTGAAAAAATATTTGCTGAGATTTCTGGAGATTCGTAATTTTTGGAAGCTTGGCAACCCCTTTCCATGAAAGTGCTTCTCGCCAGTCAGTGCTTAGGGCTACATCAAGAGGAAACAAAACATAGAGATAGAACGTGAAACTACTTTACTGTGTCAAGTTTCAAGAAGCTAGCACAAACCGTGTTGGATTTAGAGTTCCAAATACATCTATCAATATAGGAGAAAACAGAGTGATACCTAAAAATTCAAAGTGTTACTGGAAATGAACGCTTCAACATAGAAGAACGAAATTTGGGGAACCAAGTCGCCTTAGTGTACTGATCATTACCTGAAAGTATCATCCAGTTTGGGTGAAAAAATATTGGCTGAGATTTCTGGAGATTCGTAATTTTTGGAAGCTTGGAAACCCCTTTCCATGAAAGTGTTTCTCGCCAGTCACTGCTTAGGGCTACATCAAGAGGAAACAAAACATAGAGATAGAACGTGAAACTACTTTACTGTGTCAAGTTTCAAGAAGCTAGCACAAACCGTGTTGGATTTAGAGTTCCAAATACATCTATCATTATAGGAGAAAACAGAGTGAAACCTAAAAATTCAAACTGTTACTGGAAATGAACGCTTCAACATAGAAGAACGAAATTTGGGGAACCAAGTCGCCTTAGTGTACTGATCATTACCTGAAAGTATCATCCAGTTTGGGTGAAAAAATATTGGCTGAGATTTCTGGAGATTCGTAATTTTTGGAAGCTTGGCAACCTCTTTCCATGAAAGTGTTTCTCGCCTTCAGTGCTTAGGGCTACATCAAGAGGAAACAAAACATAGAGATAGAACGTGAAACTACTTTACTATGTCAAGTTTCAAGAAGCTAGCACAAACCGTGTTGGATTTAGAGTTCCAAATACATCTATCAATATAGGAGAAAACAGAGTGAAACCTAAAAATTCAAACTGTTACTGGAAATGAACGCTTCAACATAGAAGAACGAAATTTGGGGAACCAAGTCGCCTTAGTGTACTGATTATTACCTGAAAGTATCATCCAGTTTGGGTGAAAAAATATTTGCTGAGATTTCTGGAGATTCGTAATTTTTGGAAGCTTGGCAACCCCTTTCCATGAAAGTGCTTCTCGCCAGTCACTGCTTAGGGCTACATTAAGAGGAAACAAACCATAGAGATAGAACGTGATACTACTTTACTGTGTCAAGTTTCAAGAAGCTAGCACAAACCGTGTTGGATTTAGAGTTCCAAATACATCTATCAATATAGGAGAAAAAAGAGTGAAACCTAAAAATTCAAACTGTTACTGGAAATGAATGCTTCAACATAGAAGAACGAAATTTGGGGAACCAAGTCGCCTTAGTGTACTGATCATTACCTGAAAGTATCATCCAGTTTGGGTGAAAAAATATTTGCTGAGATTTCTGGAGATTCGTAATTTTTGGAAGCTTGGCAACCCCTTTCCATGAAAGTGCTTCTCGCCAGTCACTGCTTAGGGCTACATCAAGAGGAAACAAACCATAGAGATAGAACTTGAAACTACTTTACTGTGTCAAGTTTCAAGAAGCTAGCACAAACCGTGTTGGATTTAGAGTTCCAAATACATCTATCAATATAGGAGAAAACAGAGTGAAACCTAAAAATTCAAACTGTTACTGGAAATGAACGCTTCAACATAGAAGAACGAAATTTGGGGAACCAAGTCGCCTTCGTTTAATGATCATTACCTGAAAGTATCATCCAGTTTGGGTGAAAAAATATTGGCTGAGATTTCTGGAGATTCGTAATTTTTGCAAGCTTGGCAACCCCTTTCCATGAAAGTGCTTCTCCCCAGTCACTGCTTAGGGCTACATCAAGAGGAAACAAAACATAGAGATAGAACGTGAAACTACTTTACTGTGTCAAGTTTCAAGAAGCTAGCACAAACCGTGTTGGATTTAGAGTTCCAAATACATCTATCAATATAGGAGAAAACAGAGTGAAACCTAAAAATTCAACCTGTTACTGGAAATGAACGCTTCAACATAGAAGAACGAAATTTGGGGAACCAAGTCGCCTTAGTGTACTGATCATTACCTGAAAGTATTTTCAAGTTTCGGTGAAAAAATATTTACTGAGATTTCTGGAGATTCGTAATTTTTAGAAGCTTGGCAACCCCTTTCCATGAAAGTGCTTCTCGCCAGTCACTGCTTAGGGCTACATCAAGAGGAAACAAACCATAGAGATACAACGTGAAACTACTTTACTGTGTCAAGTTTCAAGAAGCTAGCACAAACCGTGTTGGATTTAGAGTTCCAAATACATCTATCAATATAGGAGAAAACAGAGTGAAACCTAAAAATTCAAACTGTTACTGGAAATGAACGCTTCAACATAGAAGAACGAAATTTGGGGAATCAAGTCGCCTTAGTGTACTGATCATTACCTGAAAGTATCATCCAGTTTGGGTGAAAAAATATTGGCTGTGATTTCTGGAGATTCGTAATTTTTGGAAGCTTGGCAACCCCTTTCCATGAAAGTGTTTCTCGCCAGTCACTGCTTAGGGCTACATCGAGAGGAAACAAAACATAGAGATAGAACGTGAAACTAGTTTACTGTGTCAAGTTTCAAGAAGCTAGCACAAACCGTGTTGGATTTAGAGTTCCAAATACATCTATCAATATAAGAGAAAACAGAGTGAAACCTAAAAATTCAAACTGTTACTGGAAATGAACGCTTCAACATAGAAGAACGCAATTTGGGGAACCAAGTCGCCTTAGTGTACTGATCATTACCTGAAAGTATCATCCAGTTTGGGTGAAAAAATATTGGCTGAGATTTCTGGAGATTCGTAATTTTTGGAAGCTTGGCAACCCCTTTCCATAAAAGTGTTTCTCGCCAGTCAGTGCTTAGGGCTACATCAAGAGGAAACAAAACATAGAGATAGAACGTGAAACTACTTCACTGTGTCCAGTTTCAAGAAGCTAGCACAAACCGTGTTAGATTTAGAGTTCCAAATACATCTATCAATATAGGAGAAAACAGAGTGAAACCTAAAAATTCAACCTGTTACTGGAAATGAACGCTTCAACATAGAAGAACGAAATTTGGGGAACCAAGTCGCCTTAGTGTACTGATCATTACCTGAAAGTATTTTCAAGTTTCGGTGAAAAAATATTTACTGAGATTTCTGGAGATTCGTAATTTTTAGAAGCTTGGCAACCCCTTTCCATGAAAGTGCTTCTCGCCAGTCACTGCTTAGGGCTACATCAAGAGGAAACAAACCATAGAGATACAACGTGAAACTACTTTACTGTGTCAAGTTTCAAGAAGCTAGCACAAACCGTGTTGGATTTAGAGTTCCAAATACATCTATCAATATAGGAGAAAACAGAGTGAAACCTAAAAATTCAAACTGTTACTGGAAATGAACGCTTCAACATAGAAGAACGAAATTTGGGGAATCAAGTCGCCTTAGTGTACTGATCATTACCTGAAAGTATCATCCAGTTTGGGTGAAAAAATATTGGCTGAGATTTCTGGAGATTCGTAATTTTTGGAAGCTTGGCAACCCCTTTCCATGAAAGTGTTTCTCGCCAGTCACTGCTTAGGGCTACATCGAGAGGAAACAAAACATAGAGATAGAACGTGAAACTAGTTTACTGTGTCAAGTTTCAAGAAGCTAGCACAAACCGTGTTGGATTTAGAGTTCCAAATACATCTATCAATATAAGAGAAAACAGAGTGAAACCTAAAAATTCAAACTGTTACTGGAAATGAACGCTTCAACATAGAAGAACGAAATTTGGGGAACCAAGTCGCCTTAGTGTACTGATCATTACCTGAAAGTATCATCCAGTTTGGGTGAAAAAATATTGGCTGAGATTTCTGGAGATTCGTAATTTTTGGAAGCTTCGCAACCCCTTTCCATAAAAGTGTTTCTCGCCAGTCAGTGCTTAGGGCTACATCAAGAGGAAACAAAACATAGAGATAGAACGTGAAACTACTTCACTGTGTCAAGTTTCAAGAAGCTAGCACAAACCGTGTTGGATTTAGAGTTCCAAATACATCTATCAATATAGGAGAAAACAGAGTGAAACCTAAAAATTCAAACTGTTACTGGAAATGAACGCTTCAACATAGAAGAACGAAATTTGGGGAACCAAGTCGCCTTAGTGTACTGATCATTACCTGAAAGTATTTTCCAGTTTGGGTGAAAAAATATTTACTGAGATTTCTGGAGATTCGTAATTTTTGGAAGCTTGGCAACCCCTTTCCATGAAAGTGCTTCTCGCCAGTCACTGCTTAGGGCTACATCAAGAGGAAACAAACCATAGAGATAGAACGTGAAACTACTTTACTGTGTCAAGTTTCAAGAAGCTAGCACAAACCGTGTTGGATTTAGAGTTCCGAATACATCTATCAATATAGGAGAAAACAGAGTGAAACCTAAAAATTCAAACTGTTACTGGAAATGAACGCTTCAACATAGAAGAACGAAATTTGGGGAACCCAGTCGCCTTAGTGTACTGATCATTACCTGAAAGTATCATCCAGTTTGGGTGAAAAAATATTGGCTGAGATTTCTGGAGATACGTAATTTTTGGAAGCTTGGCAACCTCTTTCCATGAAAGTGTTTCTCGCCTTCAGTGCTTAGGGCTACATAAAGAGGAAACAAAACATAGAGATAGAACGTGAAACTACTTTACTATGTCAAGTTTTAGGAAGCTAGCACAAACCGTGTTGGATTTAGAGTTCCAAATACATCTATCAATATAGGAGAAAAAAGAGTGAAACCTAAAAATTCAAACTGTTACTGGAAATGAACGCTTCAACATACAAGAACGAAATTTGGGGAACCAAGTCGCCTTCATGTACTGATCATTACCTGAAAGTATCATCCAGTTTGGGGTTAAAAAATATTTGCTGAGATTTCTGGAGATTCGTAACTTTTGGAAGCATCGCAACCCCTTTCCATGAAAGTGCTTCTCGCCAGTCACTGCTTAGGGCTACATCAAGAGGAAACAAACCATAGAGATACAACGTGAAACTACTTTACTGTGTCAAGTTTCAAGAAGCTAGCACAAACCGTGTTGGATTTAGAGTTCCAAATACATCTATCAATATAGGAGAAAAAAGAGTGAAACCTAAAAATTCAAACTGTTACTGGAAATGAACGCTTCAACATAGAAGAACGAAATTTGGGGAATCAAGTCGCCTTAGTGTACTGATCATTACCTGAAAGTATCATCCAGTTTGGGTGAAAAAATATTGGCTGAGATTTCTGGAGATTCGTAATTTTTGGAAGCTTGGCAACCCCTTTCCATGAAAGTGTTTCTCGCCAGTCACTGCTTAGGGCTACATCGAGAAGAAACAAAACATAGAGATAGAACGTGAAACTAGTTTACTGTGTCAAGTTTCAAGAAGCTAGCACAAACCGTGTTGGATTTAGAGTTCCAAATACATCTATCAATATAAGAGAAAACAGAGTGAAACCTAAAAATTCAAACTGTTACTGGAAATGAACGCTTCAACATAGAAGAACGAAATTTGGGGAACCAAGTCGCCTTAGTGTACTGATCATTACCTGAAAGTATCATCCAGTTTGGGTGAAAAAATATTGGCTGAGATTTCTGGAGATTCGTAATTTTTGGAAGCTTCGCAACCCCTTTCCATAAAAGTGTTTCTCGCCAGTCAGTGCTTAGGGCTACATCAAGAGGAAACAAAACATAGAGATAGAACGTGAAACTACTTCACTGTGTCAAGTTTCAAGAAGCTAGCACAAACCGTGTTGGATTTAGAGTTCCAAATATATCTATCAATATAGGAGAAAACAGAGTGAAACCTAAAAATTCAAACTGTTACTGGAAATGAACGCTACAACATAGAAGAACGAAATTTGGGGAACCAAGTCGCCTTAGTGTACTGATCATTACCTGAAAGTATTTTCCAGTTTGGGTGAAAAAATATTTACTGAGATTTCTGGAGATTCGTAATTTTTGGAAGCTTGGCAACCCCTTTCCATGAAAGTGCTTCTCGCCAGTCACTGCTTAGGGCTACATCAAGAGGAAACAAACCATAGAGGTAGAACGTGAAACTACTTTACTGTGTCAAGTTTCAAGAAGCTAGCACAAACCGTGTTGGATTTAGAGTTCCGAATACATCTATCAATATAGGAGAAAACAGAGTGAAACCTAAAAATTCAAACTGTTACTGGAAATGAACGCTTCAACATAGAAGAACGAAATTTGGGGAACCAAGTCGCCTTAGTGTACTGATCATTACCTGAAAGTATCATCCAGTTTGGGTGAAAAAATATTGGCTGAGATTTCTGGAGATTCGTAATTTTTGGAAGCTTGGCAACCCCTTTCCATGAAAGTGCTTCTCGCCAGTCACTGCTTAGGGCTACATCAAGAGGAAACAAACCATAGAGATAGAACGTGAAACTACTTTACTGTGTCAAGTTTCAAGAAGCTAGCACAAACCGTGTTGGATTTAGAGTTCCGAATACATCTATCAATATAGGAGAAAACAGAGTGAAACCTAAAAATTCAAACTGTTACTGGAAATGAACGCTTCAACATAGAAGAACGAAATTTGGGGAACCCAGTCGCCTTAGTGTACTGATCATTACCTGAAAGTATCATCCAGTTTGGGTGAAAAAATATTGGCTGAGATTTCTGGAGATACGTAATTTTTGGAAGCTTGGCAACCTCTTTCCATGAAAGTGTTTCTCGCCTTCAGTGGTTAGGGCTACATCAAGAGGAAACAAAACATAGAGATAGAACGTGAAACTACTTTACTATGTCAAGTTTTAGGAAGCTAGCACAAACCGTGTTGGATTTAGAGTTCCAAATACATCTATCAATATAGGAGAAAAAAGAGTGAAACCTAAAAATTCAAACTGTTACTGGAAATGAACGCTTCAACATACAAGAACGAAATTTGGGGAACCAAGTCGCCTTCATGTACTGATCATTACCTGAAAGTATCATCCAGTTTGGGGTTAAAAAATATTTGCTGAGATTTCTGGAGATTCGTAACTTTTGGAAGCATCGCAACCCCTTTCCATGAAAGTGCTTCTCGCCAGTCACTGCTTAGGGCTACATCAAGAGGAAACAAACCATAGAGATAGAACGTGAAACTACTTTACTGTGTCAAGTTTCAAGAAGCTAGCACAAACCGTGTTGGATTTAGAGTTCCAAATACATCTATCAATATAGGAGAAAAAAGAGTGAAACCTAAAAATTCAAACTGTTACTGGAAATGAACGCTTCAACATAGAAGAACAAAATTTGGGGAATCAAGTCGCCTTAGTGTACTGATCATTACCTGAAAGTATCATCCAGTTTGGGTGAAAAAATATTGGCTGAGATTTCTGGAGATTCGTAATTTTTGGAAGCTTGGCAACCCCTTTCCATGAAAGTGTTTCTCGCCAGTCACTGCTTAGGGCTACATCGAGAGGAAACAAAACATAGAGATAGAACGTGAAACTAGTTTACTGTGTCAAGTTTCAAGAAGCTAGCACAAACCGTGTTGGATTTAGAGTTCCAAATATATCTATCAATATAGGAGAAAACAGAGTGAAACCTAAAAATTCAAACTGTTACTGGAAATGAACGCTTCAACATAGAAGAACGAAATTTGGGGAACCAAGTCGCCTTAGTGTACTGATCATTACCTGAAAGTATTTTCCAGTTTGGGTGAAAAAATATTTACTGAGATTTCTGGAGATTCGTAATTTTTGGAAGCTTGGCAACCCCTTTCCATGAAAGTGCTTCTCGCCAGTCACTGCTTAGGGCTACATCAAGAGGAAACAAAACATAGAGGTAGAACGTGAAACTACTTTACTGTGTCAAGTTTCAAGAAGCTAGCACAAACCGTGTTGGATTTAGAGTTCCGAATACATCTATCAATATAGGAGAAAACAGAGTGAAACCTAAAAATTCAAACTGTTACTGGAAATGAACGCTTCAACATAGAAGAACGAAATTTGGGGAACCAAGTCGCCTTAGTGTACTGATCATTACCTGAAAGTATCATCCAGTTTGGGTGAAAAAATATTGGCTGAGATTTCTGGAGATACGTAATTTTTGGAAGCTTGGCAACCTCTTTCCATGAAAGTGTTTCTCGCCTTCAGTGCTTAGGGCTACATCAAGAGGAAACAAAACATAGAGATAGAACGTGAAACTACTTTACTATGTCAAGTTTTAGGAAGCTAGCACAAACCGTGTTGGATTTAGAGTTCCAAATACATCTATCAATATAGGAGAAAAAAGAGTGAAACCTAAAAATTCAAACTGTTACTGGAAATGAACGCTTCAACATAGAAGAACGAAATTTGGGGAACCAAGTCGCCTTCGTGTACTGATCATTACCTGAAAGTATCATCCAGTTTGGGGTTAAAAAATATTTGCTGAGATTTCTGGAGATTCGTTACTTTTGGAAGCATCGCAACCCCTTTCCATGAAAGTGCTTCTCGCCAGTCAGTGCTTAGGGCTACATCAAGAGGAAACAAAACATAGAGATAGAACGTGAAACTACTTTACTGTGTCAAGTTTCAAGAAGCTAGCACAAACCGTGTTGGATTTAGAGTTCCAAATACATCTATCAATATAGGAGAAAACAGAGTGAAATCTAAAAATTCAAACTGTTACTGGCAATGAACGCTTCAACATAGAAGAACGAAATTTGGGGAACCAAGTCGCCTTCGTTTATTGATCATTACCTGAAAGTATCATCCAGTTTGGGTGAAAAAATATTGTCTGAGATTTCTGCAGATTCCTAATTTTTGGAAGCTTGGCAACCTCTTTCCATGAAAGTGTTTCTCGCCTTCAGTGCTTAGGGCTACATCAAGAGGAAACAAAACATAGAGATAGAACGTGAAAGTACTTTACTGTGTCAAGTTTCAAGAAGCTAGCACAAACCGTGTTGGATTTAGAGTTCCAAATACATCTATCAATATAGGAGAAAACAGAGTGAAACATAAAAATTCAAACTGTTACTGGAAATGAACACTTCAACATAAAAGAACGAAATTTGGGGAACCAAGTCGCCTTAGTGTACTGATCATTACCTGAAAGTATCATCCAGTTTGGGTGAAAAAATATTTGCTGAGATTTCTGGAGATTCGTAATTTTTGGAAGCTTGGCAACCCCTTTCCATGAAAGTGCTTCTCGCCAGTCACTGCTTAGGGCTACATTAAGAGGAAACAAACCATAGAGATAGAACGTGAAACTACTTTACTGTGTCAAGTTTGAAGAAGCTAGCACAAACCGTGTTCGATTTAGAGTTCCAAATACATCTATCAATATAGGAGAAAAAAGAGTGAAACCTAAAAATTCAAACTGTTACTGGAAATGAACACTTCAATATAGAAGAACGAAATTTGGGGAACCAAGTCGCATTCGTGTACTGATCATTACCTGAAAGTATCATCCAGTTTGGGTGAAAAAATATTTGCTGAGATTTCTGGAGATTCGTAATTTTTGGAAGCTTGGCAACCCCTTTCCATGAAAGTGCTTCTCGCCAGTCAGTGCTTAGGGCTACATCAAGAGGAAACACAACATAGAGATAGAACGTGAAACTACTTTACTGTGTCAAGTTTCAAGAAGCTAGCACAAACCGTGTCGCATTTAGAGTTCCAAGTACATGTATCAATATAGTAGAAAACAGAGTGATACCTAAAAATTCAAAGTGTTACTGGAAATGAACGCTTCAACATAGAAGAACGAAATTTGGGGAACCAAGTCGCCTTAGTGTACTGATCATTACCTGAAAGTATCATCCAGTTTGGGTGAAAAAATATTGGCTGAGATTTCTGGAGATTCGTAATTTTTGGAAGCTTGGCAACCCCTTTCCATGAAAGTGTTTCTCGCCAGTCACTGCTTAGGGCTACATCAAGAGGAAACAAAACATAGAGATAGAACGTGAAACTACTTTACTGTGTCAAGTTTCAAGAAGCTAGCACAAACCGTGTCGGATTTAGAGTTCCAAGTACATGTATCAATATAGGAGAAAACAGAGTGAAACCTAAAAATTCAAACTGTTACTGGAAATGAACGCTTCAACATAGAAGAACGAAATTTGGGGAACCAAGTCGCCTTAGTGTACTGATCATTACCTGAAAGTATTTTCCAGTTTGGGTGAAAAAATATTTACTGAGATTTCTGGAGATTCGTAATTTTTGGAAGCTTGGCAACCCCTTTCCATGAAAGTGCTTCTCGCCAGTCACTGCTTAGGGCTACATCAAGAGGAAACAAACCATAGAGATAGAATGTGAAACTACTTTACTGTGTCAAGTTTCAAGAAGCTAGCACAAACCGTGTTGGATTTAGAGTTCCAAATACATCTATCAATATAGGAGAAAACAGAGTGAAACCTAAAAATTCAAACTGTTACTGGAAATGAACGCTTCAACATAGAAGAACGAAATTTGGGGAACCAAGTCGCCTTCGTTTAATGATCATTACCTGAAAGTATCATCCAGTTTGGGTGAAAAAATATTGGCTGAGATTTCTGGAGATTCGTAATTTTTGGAAGCTTGGCAACCCCTTTCCATGAAAGTGCTTCTCGCCAGTCACTGCTTAGGGCTACATTAAGAGGAAATAAACCATAGAGATAGAACGTGAAACTACTTTACTGTGTCAAGTTTCAAGAAGCTAGCACAAACCGTGTTCGATTTAGAGTTCCAAATACATCTATCAATATAGGAGAAAACAGAGTGAAACCTAAAAATTCAAACTGTTACTGGAAATGAACGCTTCAATATAGAAGAACGAAATTTGGGGAACCAAGTCGCCTTCGTGTACTGATCATTACCTGAAAGTATCATCCAGTTTGTGTGAAAAAATATTTGCTGAGATTTCTGGAGATTCGTAATTTTTGGAAGCTTGGCAACCCCTTTCCATGTAAGTGCTTCTCGCCAGTCAGTGCTTAGGGCTACATCAAGAGGAAACAAAACATAGAGATAGAACGTGAAACTACTTTACTGTGTCAAGTTTCAAGAAGCTAGCACAAACCGTGTTGGATTTAGAGTTCCAAATACATCTATCAATATAGGAGAAAACAGAGTGATACCTAAAAATTCAAAGTGTTACTGGAAATGAACGCTTCAACATAGAAGAACGAAATTTGGGGAACCAAGTCTCCTTAGTGTACTGATCATTACCTGAAAGTATCATCCAGTTTGGGTGAAAAAATATTGGCTGAGATTTCTGGAGATTCGTAATTTTTGGAAGCTTGGCAACCCCTTTCCATGAAAGTGCTTCTTGCCAGTCACTGCTTAGGGCTACATCAAGAGGAAACAAAACATAGAGATAGAAGGTGAAACTACTTTACTGTGTCAAGTTTCAAGAAGCTAGCACAAACTGTGTTGGATTTAGAGTTCCAAATACATCTATCATTATAGGAGAAAACAGAGTGAAACCTAAAAATTCAAACTGTTACTGGAAATGAACGCTTCAACATAGAAGAACGAAATTTGGGGAACCAAGTCGCCTTAGTGTACTGATCATTACCTGAAAGTATCATCCAGTTTGGGTGAAAAAATATTGGCTGAGATTTCTGGAGATTCGTAATTTTTGGAAGCTTGGCAACCTCTTTCCATGAAAGTGTTTCTCGCCTTCAGTGCTTAGGGCTACATCAAGAGGAAACAAAACATAGAGATAGAACGTGAAACTACTTTACTATGTCAAGTTTCAAGAAGCTAGCACAAACCGTGTTGGATTTAGAGTTCCAAATACATCTATCAATATAGGAGAAAACAGAGTGAAACCTAAAAATTCAAACTGTTACTGGAAATGAACGCTTCAACATAGAAGAACGAAATTTGGGGAACCAAGTCGCCTTAGTGTACTGATTATTACCTGAAAGTATCATCCAGTTTGGGTGAAAAAATATTTGCTGAGATTTCTGGAGATTCGTAATTTTTGGAAGCTTGGCAACCCCTTTCCATGAAAGTGCTTCTCGCCAGTCACTGCTTAGGGCTACATTAAGAGGAAACAAACCATAGAGATAGAACGTGAGACTACTTTACTGTGTCAAGTTTCAAGAAGCTAGCACAAACCGTGTTGGATTTAGAGTTCCAAATACATCTATCAATATAGGAGAAAAAAGAGTGAAACCTAAAAATTCAAACTGTTACTGGAAATGAATGCTTCAACATAGAAGAACAAAATTTGGGGAACCAAGTCGCCTTCGTGTACTGATCATTACCTGAAAGTATCATCCAGTTTGGGGTTAAAAAATATTTGCTGAGATTTCTGGAGATTCGTAACTTTTGGAAGCATCGCAACCCCTTTCCATGAAAGTGCTTCTCGCCAGTCAGTGCTTAGGGCTACATCAAGAGGAAACAAAACATAGAGATAGAACGTGAAACTACTTTCCTGTGTCAAGTTTCAAGAAGCTAGCACAAACCGTGCTGGATTTAGAGTTCCAAATACATCTATCAATATAGGAGAAAACAGAGTGTAACCTAAAAATTCACACTGTTACTGGAAATGAACGCTTCAACATAGAAGAACGAAATTTGGGGAACCAAGTCGCCTTCGTTTACTGATCATTACCTGAAAGTATCAACCAGTTTGGGTGAAAAAATATTGGATGAGATTTCTGGAGATTCGTAATTTTTGGAAGCTTGGCAACCCCTTTCCATGAAAGTGTTTCTCGCCAGTCACTGCTTAGGGCTACATCAAGAGGAAACAAACCATAGAGATAGAATGTGAAACTACTTTACTGTGTCAAGTTTCAAGAAGCTAGCACAAACCGTGTTGGATTTAGAGTTCCAAATACATCTATCAATATAGGAGAAAACAGAGTGATACCTAAAAATTCAAAGTGTTACTGGAAATGAACGCTTCAACATAGAAGAACGAAATTTGGGGAACCAAGTCGCCTTCGTTTAATGATCATTACCTGAAAGTATCATCCAGTTTGGGTGAAAAAATATTGGCTGAGATTTCTGGAGATTCGTAATTTTTGGAAGCTTGGCAACCCCTTTCCATGAAAGTGCTTCTCGCCAGTCACTGCTTAGGGCTACATTAAGAGGAAATAAACCATAGAGATAGAACGTGAAACTACTTTACTGTGTCAAGTTTCAAGAAGCTAGCACAAACCGTGTTCGATTTAGAGTTCCAAATACATCTATCAATATAGGAGAAAACAGAGTGAAACCTAAAAATTCAAACTGTTACTGGAAATGAACGCTTCAATATAGAAGAACGAAATTTGGGGAACCAAGTCGCCTTCGTGTACTGATCATTACCTGAAAGTATCATCCAGTTTGTGTGAAAAAATATTTGCTGAGATTTCTGGAGATTCGTAATTTTTGGAAGCTTGGCAACCCCTTTCCATGTAAGTGCTTCTCGCCAGTCAGTGCTTAGGGCTACATCAAGAGGAAACAAAACATAGAGATAGAACGTGAAACTACTTTACTGTGTCAAGTTTCAAGAAGCTAGCACAAACCGTGTTGGATTTAGAGTTCCAAATACATCTATCAATATAGGAGAAAACAGAGTGATACCTAAAAATTCAAAGTGTTACTGGAAATGAACGCTTCAACATAGAAGAACGAAATTTGGGGAACCAAGTCTCCTTAGTGTACTGATTATTACCTGAAAGTATCATCCAGTTTGGGTGAAAAAATATTGGCTGAGATTTCTGGAGATTCGTAATTTTTGGAAGCTTGGCAACCCCTTTCCATGAAAGTGCTTCTTGCCAGTCACTGCTTAGGGCTACATCAAGAGGAAACAAAACATAGAGATAGAAGGTGAAACTACTTTACTGTGTCAAGTTTCAAGAAGCTAGCACAAACTGTGTTGGATTTAGAGTTCCAAATACATCTATCATTATAGGAGAAAACAGAGTGAAACCTAAAAATTCAAACTGTTACTGGAAATGAACGCTTCAACATAGAAGAACGAAATTTGGGGAACCAAGTCGCCTTAGTGTACTGATCATTACCTGAAAGTATCATCCAGTTTGGGTGAAAAAATATTGGCTGAGATTTCTGGAGATTCGTAATTTTTGGAAGCTTGGCAACCTCTTTCCATGAAAGTGTTTCTCGCCTTCAGTGCTTAGGGCTACATCAAGAGGAAACAAAACATAGAGATAGAACGTGAAACTACTTTACTATGTCAAGTTTCAAGAAGCTAGCACAAACCGTGTTGGATTTAGAGTTCCAAATACATCTATCAATATAGGAGAAAACAGAGTGAAACCTAAAAATTCAAACTGTTACTGGAAATGAACGCTTCAACATAGAAGAACGAAATTTGGGGAACCAAGTCGCCTTAGTGTACTGATTATTACCTGAAAGTATCATCCAGTTTGGGTGAAAAAATATTTGCTGAGATTTCTGGAGATTCGTAATTTTTGGAAGCTTGGCAACCCCTTTCCATGAAAGTGCTTCTCGCCAGTCACTGCTTAGGGCTACATTAAGAGGAAACAAACCATAGAGATAGAACGTGAGACTACTTTACTGTGTCAAGTTTCAAGAAGCTAGCACAAACCGTGTTGGATTTAGAGTTCCAAATACATCTATCAATATAGGAGAAAAAAGAGTGAAACCTAAAAATTCAAACTGTTACTGGAAATGAATGCTTCAACATAGAAGAACAAAATTTGGGGAACCAAGTCGCCTTCGTGTACTGATCATTACCTGAAAATATCATCCAGTTTGGGGTTAAAAAATATTTGCTGAGATTTCTGGAGATTCGTAACTTTTGGAAGCATCGCAACCCCTTTCCATGAAAGTGCTTCTCGCCAGTCAGTGCTTAGGGCTACATCAAGAGGAAACAAAACATAGAGATAGAACGTGAAACTACTTTCCTGTGTCAAGTTTCAAGAAGCTAGCACAAACCGTGCTGGATTTAGAGTTCCAAATACATCTATCAATATAGGAGAAAACAGAGTGTAACCTAAAAATTCACACTGTTACTGGAAATGAACGCTTCAACATAGAAGAACGAAATTTGGGGAACCAAGTCGCCTTCGTTTACTGATCATTACCTGAAAGTATCAACCAGTTTGGGTGAAAAAATATTGGATGAGATTTCTGGAGATTCGTAATTTTTGGAAGCTTGGCAACCCCTTTCCATGAAAGTGTTTCTCGCCAGTCACTGCTTAGGGCTACATCAAGAGGAAACAAAACATAGAGATAGAACGTGAAACTACTTTACTGTGTCAAGTTTCAAGAAGCTAGCACAAACCGTGTCGGATTTAGAGTTCCAAGTACATGTATCAATATAGGAGAAAACAGAGTGAAACCTAAAAATTCAAACTGTTACTGGAAATGAACGCTTCAACATAGAAGAACGAAATTTGGGGAACCAAGTCGCCTTAGTGTACTGATCATTACCTGAAAGTATTTTCCAGTTTGGGTGAAAAAATATTTACTGAGATTTCTGGAGATTCGTAATTTTTGGAAGCTTGGCAACCCCTTTCCATGAAAGTGCTTCTCGCCAGTCACTGCTTAGGGCTACATCAAGAGGAAACAAACCATAGAGATAGAATGTGAAACTACTTTACTGTGTCAAGTTTCAAGAAGCTAGCACAAACCGTGTTGGATTTAGAGTTCCAAATACATCTATCAATATAGGAGAAAACAGAGTGAAACCTAAAAATTCAAACTGTTACTGGAAATGAACGCTTCAACATAGAAGAACGAAATTTGGGGAACCAAGTCGCCTTCGTTTAATGATCATTACCTGAAAGTATCATCCAGTTTGGGTGAAAAAATATTGGCTGAGATTTCTGGAGATTCGTAATTTTTGGAAGCTTGGCAACCCCTTTCCATGAAAGTGCTTCTCGCCAGTCACTGCTTAGGGCTACATTAAGAGGAAATAAACCATAGAGATAGAACGTGAAACTACTTTACTGTGTCAAGTTTCAAGAAGCTAGCACAAACCGTGTTCGATTTAGAGTTCCAAATACATCTATCAATATAGGAGAAAACAGAGTGAAACCTAAAAATTCAAACTGTTACTGGAAATGAACGCTTCAATATAGAAGAACGAAATTTGGGGAACCAAGTCGCCTTCGTGTACTGATCATTACCTGAAAGTATCATCCAGTTTGTGTGAAAAAATATTTGCTGAGATTTCTGGAGATTCGTAATTTTTGGAAGCTTGGCAACCCCTTTCCATGTAAGTGCTTCTCGCCAGTCAGTGCTTAGGGCTACATCAAGAGGAAACAAAACATAGAGATAGAACGTGAAACTACTTTACTGTGTCAAGTTTCAAGAAGCTAGCACAAACCGTGTTGGATTTAGAGTTCCAAATACATCTATCAATATAGGAGAAAACAGAGTGATACCTAAAAATTCAAAGTGTTACTGGAAATGAACGCTTCAACATAGAAGAACGAAATTTGGGGAACCAAGTCGCCTTAGTGTACTGATCATTACCTGAAAGTATCATCCAGTTTGGGTGAAAAAATATTGGCTGAGATTTCTGGAGATTCGTAATTTTTGGAAGCTTGGCAACCCCTTTCCATGAAAGTGCTTCTTGCCAGTCACTGCTTAGGGCTACATCAAGAGGAAACAAAACATAGAGATAGAACGTGAAACTACTTTACTGTGTCAAGTTTCAAGAAGCTAGCACAAACTGTGTTGGATTTAGAGTTCCAAATACATCTATCATTATAGGAGAAAACAGAGTGAAACCTAAAAATTCAAACTGTTACTGGAAATAAACGCTTCAACATAGAAGAACGAAATTTGGGGAACCAAGTCGCCTTAGTGTACTGATCATTACCTGAAAGTATCATCCAGTTTGGGTGAAAAAATATTGGCTGAGATTTCTGGAGATTCGTAATTTTTGGAAGCTTGGCAACCTCTTTCCATGAAAGTGTTTCTCGCCTTCAGTGCTTAGGGCTACATCAAGAGGAAACAAAACATAGAGATAGAACGTGAAACTACTTTACTATGTCAAGTTTCAAGAAGCTAGCACAAACCGTGTTGGATTTAGAGTTCCAAATACATCTATCAATATAGGAGAAAACAGAGTGAAACCTAAAAATTCAAACTGTTACTGGAAATGAACGCTTCAACATAGAAGAACGAAATTTGGGGAACCAAGTCGCCTTAGTGTACTGATTATTACCTGAAAGTATCATCCAGTTTGGGTGAAAAAATATTTGCTGAGATTTCTGGAGATTCGTAATTTTTGGAAGCTTGGCAACCCCTTTCCATGAAAGTGCTTCTCGCCAGTCACTGCTTAGGGCTACATTAAGAGGAAACAAACCATAGAGATAGAACGTGAGACTACTTTACTGTGTCAAGTTTCAAGAAGCTAGCACAAACCGTGTTGGATTTAGAGTTCCAAATACATCTATCAATATAGGAGAAAAAAGAGTGAAACCTAAAAATTCAAACTGTTACTGGAAATGAATGCTTCAACATAGAAGAACAAAATTTGGGGAACCAAGTCGCCTTCGTGTACTGATCATTACCTGAAAGTATCATCCAGTTTGGGGTTAAAAAATATTTGCTGAGATTTCTGGAGATTCGTAACTTTTGGAAGCATCGCAACCCCTTTCCATGAAAGTGCTTCTCGCCAGTCAGTGCTTAGGGCTACATCAAGAGGAAACAAAACATAGAGATAGAACGTGAAACTACTTTCCTGTGTCAAGTTTCAAGAAGCTAGCACAAACCGTGCTGGATTTAGAGTTCCAAATACATCTATCAATATAGGAGAAAACAGAGTGTAACCTAAAAATTCAAACTGTTACTGGAAATGAACGCTTCAACATAGAAGAACGAAATTTGGGGAACCAAGTCGCCTTCGTTTACTGATCATTACCTGAAAGTATCAACCAGTTTGGGTGAAAAAATATTGGATGAGATTTCTGGAGATTCGTAATTTTTGGAAGCTTGGCAACCCCTTTCCATGAAAGGGTTTCTCGCCTTCAGTGCTTAGGGCTACATCAAGAGGAAACAAAACATAGAGATAGAACATGAAACTACTTTACTGTGTCAAGTTTCAAGAAGCTAGCACAAACCGTGTTGGATTTAGAGTTCCAAATACATCTATCAATATAGGAGAAAACAGAGTGATACCTAAAAATTCAAAGTGTTACTGGAAATGAACGCTTCAACATAGAAGAACGAAATTTGGGGAACCAAGTCGCCTTAGTGTCCTGATCATTACCTGAAAGTATCATCCAGTTTGGGTGAAAAAATATTGGCTGAGATTTCTGGAGATTCGTAATTTTTGGAAGCTTGGCAACCCCTTTCCATGAAAGTGCTTCTCGCCAGTCACTGCTTAGGGCTACAGTAAGAGGAAATAAACCATAGTGATAGAACGTGAAACTACTTTACTGTGTCAAGTTTCAAGAAGCTAGCACAAACCGTGTTCGATTTAGAGTTCCAAATACATCTATCAATATAGGAGAAAACAGAGTGAAACCTAAAAATTCAAACTGTTACTGGAAATGAACGCTTCAATATAGAAGAACGAAATTTGGGGAACCAAGTCGCCTTCGTGTACTGATCATTACCTGAAAGTATCATCCAGTTTGTGTGAAAAAATATTTGCTGAGATTTCTGGAGATTCGTAATTTTTGGAAGCTTGGCAACCCCTTTCCATGTAAGTGCTTCTCGCCAGTCAGTGCTTAGGGCTACATCAAGAGGAAACAAAACATAGAGATAGAACGTGAAACTACTTTACTGTGTCAAGTTTCAAGAAGCTAGCACAAACCGTGTTGGATTTAGAGTTCCAAATACATCTATCAATATAGGAGAAAACAGAGTGATACCTAAAAATTCAAAGTGTTACTGGAAATGAACGCTTCAACATAGAAGAACGAAATTTGGGGAACCAAGTCGCCTTAGTGTACTGATCATTACCTGAAAGTATCATCCAGTTTGGGTGAAAAAATATTGGCTGAGATTTCTGGAGATTCGTAATTTTTGGAAGCTTGGCAACCCCTTTCCATGAAAGTGCTTCTTGCCAGTCACTGCTTAGGGCTACATCAAGAGGAAACAAAACATAGAGATAGAACGTGAAACTACTTTACTGTGTCAAGTTTCAAGAAGCTAGCACAAACTGTGTTGGATTTAGAGTTCCAAATACATCTATCATTATAGGAGAAAACAGAGTGAAACCTAAAAATTCAAACTGTTACTGGAAATGAACGCTTCAACATAGAAGAACGAAATTTGGGGAACCAAGTCGCCTTAGTGTACTGATCATTACCTGAAAGTATCATCCAGTTTGGGTGAAAAAATATTGGCTGAGATTTCTGGAGATTCGTAATTTTTGGAAGCTTGGCAACCCCTTTCCATGAAAGTGCTTCTCGCCAGTCACTGCTTAGGGCTACATCAAGAGGAAACAAAACATAGAGATAGAACGTGAAACTACTTTACTGTGTCAAGTTTCAAGAAGCTAGCACAAACCGTGTCGGATTTAGAGTTCCAAGTACATGTATCAATATAGGAGAAAACAGAGTGATACCTAAAAATTCAAACTGTTACTGGAAATGAACGCTTCAACATAGAAGAACGACATTTGGGGAACCAAGTCGCCTTCGTTTACTGATCATTACCTGAAAGTATCATCCAGTTTGGCTGAAAAAATATTTGCTGAGATTTCTGGAGATTCGTAATTTTTGGAAGCTTGGAAACCACTTTCCATGAAAGTGTTTCTCGCCAGTCACTGCTTAGGGCTACATCAAGAGGAAACAAAACATAGAGATAGAACGTGAAACTACTTTACTGTGTCAAGTTTCAAGAAGCTAGCACAAACCGTGTTGGATTTAGAGTTCCAAATACATCTATCAATATAGGAGAAAACAGAGTGATACCTAAAAATTCAAAGTGTTACTGGAAATGAACGCTTCAACATAGAAGAACGAAATTTGGGGAACCAAGTCGCCTTAGTGTACTGATCATTACCTGAAAGTATCATCCAGTTTGGGTGAAAAAATATTGGCTGAGATTTCTGGAGATTCGTAATTTTTGGAAGCTTGGAAACCCCTTTCCATGAAAGTGTTTCTCGCCAGTCACTGCTTAGGGCTACATCAAGAGGAAACAAAACATAGAGATAGAACGTGAAACTACTTTACTGTGTCAAGTTTCAAGAAGCTAGCACAAACTGTGTTGGATTTAGAGTTCCAAATACATCTATCATTATAGGAGAAAACAGAGTGATACCTAAAAATTCAAACTGTTACTGGAAATGAACGCTTCAACATAGAAGAACGAAATTTGGGGAACCAAGTCGCCTTAGTGTACTGATCATTACCTGAAAGTATCATCCAGTTTGGGTGAAAAAATATTGGCTGAGATTTCTGGAGATTCGTAATTTTTGGAAGCTTGGCAACCCCTTTCCATGAAAGTGCTTCTCGCCAGTCACTGCTTAGGGCTACATCAAGAGGAAACAAAACATAGAGATAGAACGTGAAACTACTTTACTGTGTCAAGTTTCAAGAAGCTAGCACAAACCATGTCGGATTTAGAGTTCCAAGTACATGTATCAATATAGGAGAAAACAGAGTGATACCTAAAAATTCAAACTGTTACTGGAAATGAACGCTTCAACATAGAAGAACGAAATTTGGGGAACCAAGTCGACTTAGTGTACTGATCATTACCTGAAAGTATCATCCAGTTTGGGTGAAAAAATATTTGCTGAGATTTCTGGAGATTCGTAATTTTTGGAAGCTTGGAAACCCCTTTCCATGAAAGTGTTTCTCGCCAGTCACTGCTTAGGGCTACATCAAGAGGAAACAAAACATAGAGATAGAACGTGAAACTACTTTACTGTGTCAAGTTTCAAGAAGCTAGCACAAACCATGTTGGATTTAGAGTTCCAAATACATCTATCAATATAGGAGAAAACAGAGTGATACCTAAAAATTCAAAGTGTTACTGGAAATGAACGCTTCAACATAGAAGAACGAAATTTGGGGAACCAAGTCGCCTTAGTGTACTGATCATTACCTGAAAGTATCATCCAGTTTGGGTGAAAAAATATTGGCTGAGATTTCTGGAGATTCGTAATTTTTGGAAGCTTGGAAACCCCTTTCCATGAAAGTGTTTCTCGCCAGTCACTGATTAGGGCTACATCAAGAGGAAACAAAACATAGAGATAGAACGTGAAACTACTTTACTATGTCAAGTTTCAAGAAGCTAGCACAAACCGTGTTGGATTTAGAGTTCCAAATACATCTATCAATATAGGAGAAAAAAGAGTGAAACCTAAAAATTCAAACTGTTACTGGAAATGAATGCTTCAACATAGAAGAACGAAATTTGGGGAACCAAGTCGCCTTCGTGTACTGATCATTACCTGAAAGTATCATCCAGTTTGGGGTTTAAAAATATTTGCTGAGATTTCTGGAGATTCGTAACTTTTGGAAGCATCGCAACCCCTTTCCATGAAAGTGCTTCTCGCCAGTCAGTGCTTAGGGCTACATCAAGAGGAAACAAAACATAGAGATAGAACGTGAAACTACTTTACTGTGTCAAGTTTCAAGAAGCTAGCACAAACCGTGCTGGATTTAGAGTTCCAAATACATCTATCAATATAGGAGAAAACAGAGTGAAACCTAAAAATTCAAACTGTTACTGGAAATGAACGCTTCAACATAGAAGAACGAAATTTGGGGAACCAAGTCGCCTTCGTTTACTGATCATTACCTGAAAGTATCAACCAGTTTGGGTGAAAAAATATTGGATGAGATTTCTGGAGATTCGTAATTTTTGGAAGCTTGGCAACCCCTTTCCATGAAAGGGTTTCTCGCCTTCAGTGCTTAGGGCTACATCAAGAGGAAACAAAACATAGAGATAGAACATGAAACTACTTTACTGTGTCAAGTTTCAAGAAGCTAGCACAAACCGTGTTGGATTTAGAGTTCCAAATACATCTATCAATATAGGAGAAAACAGAGTGATACCTAAAAATTCAAAGTGTTACTGGAAATGAACGCTTCAACATAGAAGAACGAAATTTGGGGAACCAAGTCGCCTTAGTGTCCTGATCATTACCTGAAAGTATCATCCAGTTTGGGTGAAAAAATATTGGCTGAGATTTCTGGAGATTCGTAATTTTTGGAAGCTTGGCAACCCCTTTCCATGAAAGTGCTTCTCGCCAGTCACTGCTTAGGGCTACAGTAAGAGGAAATAAACCATAGAGATAGAACGTGAAACTACTTTACTGTGTCAAGTTTCAAGAAGCTAGCACAAACCGTGTTGGATTTAGAGTTCCAAATACATCTATCAATATAGGAGAAAACAGAGTGATACCTAAAAATTCAAAGTGTTACTGGAAATGAACGCTTCAACATAGAAGAACGAAATTTGGGGAACCAAGTCGCCTTAGTGTACTGATCATTACCTGAAAGTATCATCCAGTTTGGGTGAAAAAATATTGGCTGAGATTTCTGGAGATTCGTAATTTTTGGAAGCTTGGCAACCCCTTTCCATGAAAGTGCTTCTTGCCAGTCACTGCTTAGGGCTACATCAAGAGGAAACAAAACATAGAGATAGAACGTGAAACTACTTTACTGTGTCAAGTTTCAAGAAGCTAGCACAAACTGTGTTGGATTTAGAGTTCCAAATACATCTATCATTATAGGAGAAAACAGAGTGAAACCTAAAAATTCAAACTGTTACTGGAAATGAACGCTTCAACATAGAAGAACGAAATTTGGGGAACCAAGTCGCCTTAGTGTACTGATCATTACCTGAATGTATCATCCAGTTTGGGTGAAAAAATATTGGCTGAGATTTCTGGAGATTCGTAATTTTTGGAAGCTTGGCAACCCCTTTCCATGAAAGTGCTTCTCGCCAGTCACTGCTTAGGGCTACATCAAGAGGAAACAAAACATAGAGATAGAACGTGAAACTACTTTACTGTGTCAAGTTTCAAGAAGCTAGCACAAACCGTGTCGGATTTAGAGTTCCAAGTACATGTATCAATATAGGAGAAAACAGAGTGATACCTAAAAATTCAAACTATTACTGGAAATGAACGCTTCAACATAGAAGAACGAAATTTGGGGAACCAAGTCGACTTAGTGTACTGATCATTACCTGAAAGTATCATCCAGTTTGGGTGAAAAAATATTTGCTGAGATTTCTGGAGATTCGTAATTTTTGGAAGCTTGGAAACCCCTTTCCATGAAAGTGTTTCTCGCCAGTCACTGCTTAGGGCTACATCAAGAGGAAACAAAACATAGTGATAGAACGTGAAACTACTTTACTGTGTCAAGTTTCAAGAAGCTAGCACAAACCGTGTTGGATTTAGAGTTCCAAATACATCTATCAATATAGGAGAAAACAGAGTGATACCTAAAAATTCAAAGTGTTACTGGAAATGAACGCTTCAACATAGAAGAACGAAATTTGGGGAACCAAGTCGCCTTAGAGTACTGATCATTACCTGAAAGTATCATCCAGTTTGGGTGAAAAAATATTGGCTGAGATTTCTGGAGATTCGTAATTTTTGGAAGCTTGGAAACCCCTTTCCATGAAAGTGTTTCTCGCCAGTCACTGCTTAGGGCTACATCAAGAGGAAACAAAACATAGAGATAGAACGTGAAACTACTTTACTGTGTCAAGTTTCAAGAAGCTAGCACAAACTGTGTTGGATTTAGAGTTCCAAATACATCTATCATTATAGGAGAAAACAGAGTGAAACCTAAAAATTCAAACTGTTACTGGAAATGAACGCTTCAACATAGAAGAACGAAATTTGGGGAACCAAGTCGCCTTAGTGTACTGATCATTACCTGAAAGTATCATCCAGTTTGGGTGAAAAAATATTGGCTGAGATTTCTGGAGATTCGTAATTTTTGGAAGCTTGGCAACCTCTTTCCATGAAAGTGTTTCTCGCCTTCAGTGCTTAGGGCTACATCAAGAGGAAACAAAACATAGAGATAGAACGTGAAACTACTTTACTATGTCAAGTTTCAAGAAGCTAGCACAAACCGTGTTGGATTTAGAGTTCCAAATACATCTATCAATATAGGAGAAAACAGAGTGAAACCTAAAAATTCAAACTGTTACTGGAAATGAACGCTTCAACATAGAAGAACGAAATTTGGGGAACCAAGTCGCCTTAGTGTACTGATGATTACCTGAAAGTATCATCCAGTTTGGGTGAAAAAATATTTGCTGAGATTTCTGGAGATTCGTAATTTTTGGAAGCTTGGCAACCCCTTTCCATGAAAGTGCTTCTCGCCAGTCACTGCTTAGGGCTACATTAAGAGGAAACAAACCATAGAGATAGAACGTGAGACTACTTTACTGTGTCAAGTTTCAAGAAGCTAGCACAAACCGTGTTGGATTTAGAGTTCCAAATACATCTATCAATATAGGAGAAAAAAGAGTGAAACCTAAAAATTCAAACTGTTACTGGAAATGAATGCTTCAACATAGAAGAACGAAATTTGGGGAACCAAGTCGCCTTCGTGTACTGATCATTACCTGAAAGTATCATCCAGTTTGGGGTTAAAAAATATTTGCTGAGATTTCTGGAGATTCGTAACTTTTGGAAGCATCGCAACCCCTTTCCATGAAAGTGCTTCTCGCCAGTCAGTGCTTAGGGCTACATCAAGAGGAAACAAAACATAGAGATAGAACGTGAAACTACTTTACTGTGTCAAGTTTCAAGAAGCTAGCACAAACCGTGCTGGATTTAGAGTTCCAAATACATCTATCAATATAGGAGAAAACAGAGTGAAACCTAAAAATTCAAACTGTTACTGGAAATGAACGCTTCAACATAGAAGAACGAAATTTGGGGAACCAAGTCGCCTTCGTTTACTGATCATTACCTGAAAGTATCAACCAGTTTGGGTGAAAAAATATTGGATGAGATTTCTGGAGATTCGTAATTTTTGGAAGCTTGGCAACCCCTTTCCATGAAAGGGTTTCTCGCCTTCAGTGCTTAGGGCTACATCAAGAGGAAACAAAACATAGAGATAGAACATGAAACTACTTTACTGTGTCAAGTTTCAAGAAGCTAGCACAAACCGTGTTGGATTTAGAGTTCCAAATACATCTATCAATATAGGAGAAAACAGAGTGATACCTAAAAATTCAAAGTGTTACTGGAAATGAATGCTTCAACATAGAAGAACGAAATTTGGGGAACCAAGTCGCCTTAGTGTCCTGATCATTACCTGAAAGTATCATCCAGTTTGGGTGAAAAAATATTGGCTGAGATTTCTGGAGATTCGTAATTTTTGGAAGCTTGGCAACCCCTTTCCATGAAAGTGCTTCTCGCCAGTCACTGCTTAGGGCTACAGTAAGAGGAAATAAACCATAGAGATAGAACGTGAAACTACTTTACTGTGTCAAGTTTCAAGAAGCTAGCACAAACCGTGTTCGATTTAGAGTTCCAAATACATCTATCAATATAGGAGAAAACAGAGTGAAACCTAAAAATTCAAACTGTTACTGGAAATGAACGCTTCAATATAGAAGAACGAAATTTGGGGAATCAAGTCGCCTTAGTGTACTGATCATTACCTGAAAGTATCATCCAGTTTGTGTGAAAAAATATTTGCTGAGATTTCTGGAGATTCGTAATTTTTGGAAGCTTGGCAACCCCTTTCCATGTAAGTGCTTCTCGCCAGTCAGTGCTTAGGGCTACATCAAGAGGAAACAAAACATAGAGATAGAACGTGAAACTACTTTACTGTGTCAAGTTTCAAGAAGCTAGCACAAACCGTGTTGGATTTAGAGTTCCAAATACATCTATCAATATAGGAGAAAACAGAGTGATACCTAAAAATTCAAAGTGTTACTGGAAATGAACCCTTCAACATAGAAGAACGAAATTTGGGGAACCAAGTCGCCTTAGTGTACTGATCATTACCTGAAAGTATCATCCAGTTTGGGTGAAAAAATATTGGCTGAGATTTCTGGAGATTCGTAATTTTTGGAAGCTTGGCAACCCCTTTCCATGAAAGTGCTTCTTGCCAGTCACTGCTTAGGGCTACATCAAGAGGAAACAAAACATAGAGATAGAACGTGAAACTACTTTACTGTGTCAAGTTTCAAGAAGCTAGCACAAACTGTGTTGGATTTAGAGTTCCAAATACATCTATCATTATAGGAGAAAACAGAGTGAAACCTAAAAATTCAAACTGTTACTGGAAATGAACGCTTCAACATAGAAGAACGAAATTTGGGGAACCAAGTCGCCTTAGTGTACTGATCATTACCTGAAAGTATCATCCAGTTTGGGTGAAAAAATATTGGCTGAGATTTCTGGAGATTCGTAATTTTTGGAAGCTTGGCAACCTCTTTCCATGAAAGTGTTTCTCGCCTTCAGTGCTTAGGGCTACATCAAGAGGAAACAAAACATAGAGATAGAACGTGAAACTACTTTACTATGTCAAGTTTCAAGAAGCTAGCACAAACCGTGTTGGATTTAGAGTTCCAAATACATCTATCAATATAGGAGAAAACAGAGTGAAACCTAAAAATTCAAACTGTTACTGGAAATGAACGCTTCAACATAGAAGAACGAAATTTGGGGAACCAAGTCGCCTTAGTGTACTGATTATTACATGAAAGTATCATCCAGTTTGGGTGAAAAAATATTTGCTGAGATTTCTGGAGATTCGTAATATTTGGAAGCTTGGCAACCCCTTTCCATGAAAGTGCTTCTCGCCAGTCACTGCTTAGGGCTACATTAAGAGGAAACAAACCATAGAGATAGAACGTGAGACTACTTTACTGTGTCAAGTTTCAAGAAGCTAGCACAAACCGTGTTGGATTTAGAGTTCCAAATACATCTATCAATATAGGAGAAAAAAGAGTGAAACCTAAAAATTCAAACTGTTACTGGAAATGAATGCTTCAACATAGAAGAACGAAATTTGGGGAACCAAGTCGCCTTCGTGTACTGATCATTACCTGAAAGTATCATCCAGTTTGGGGTTAAAAAATATTTGCTGAGATTTCTGGAGATTCGTAACTTTTGGAAGCATCGCAACCCCTTTCCATGAAAGTGCTTCTCGCCAGTCAGTGCTTAGGGCTACATCAAGAGGAAACAAAACATAGAGATAGAACGTGAAACTACTTTACTGTGTCAAGTTTCAAGAAGCTAGCACAAACCGTGCTGGATTTAGAGTTCCTAATACATCTATCAATATAGGAGAAAACAGAGTGAAACCTAAAAATTCAAACTGTTACTGGAAATGAACGCTTCAACATAGAAGAACGAAATTTGGGGAACCAAGTCCCCTTCGTTTACTGATCATTACCTGAAAGTATCAACCAGTTTGGGTGAAAAAATATTGGATGAGATTTCTGGAGATTCGTAATTTTTGGAAGCTTGGCAACCCCTTTCCATGAAAGGGTTTCTCGCCTTCAGTGCTTAGGGCTACATCAAGAGGAAACAAAACATAGAGATAGAACATGAAACTACTTTACTGTGTCAAGTTTCAAGAAGCTAGCACAAACCGTGTTGGATTTAGAGTTCCAAATACATCTATCAATATAGGAGAAAACAGAGTGATACCTAAAAATTCAAAGTGTTACTGGAAATGAACGCTTCAACATAGAAGAACGAAATTTGGGGAACCAATCGCCTTAGTGTCCTGATCATTACCTGAAAGTATCATCCAGTTTGGGTGAAAAAATATTGGCTGAGATTTCTGGAGATTCGTAATTTTTGGAAGCTTGGCAACCCCTTTCCATGAAAGTGTTTCTCGCCAGTCACTGCTTAGGGCTACATCAAGAGGAAACAAAACATAGAGATAGAAAGTGAAACTACTTTACTGTGTCAAGTTTCAAGAAGCTAGCACAAACCGTGTTGGATTTAGAGTTCCAAATACATCTATCAATATAGGAGAAAACAGAGTGAAACCTCAAAATTCAAACTGTTACTGGAAATGAACGCTTCAACATAGAAGAACGAAATTTGGGGAACCAAGTCGCCTTCGTTTAGTGATCATTACCTGGAAGTATCATCCAGTTTGGGTGAAAAAATATTGGCTGAGATTTCTGGAGATTCGTAATTTTTGGAAGCTTGGCAACCGCTTTCCATGAAAGTGTTTCTCGCCTTCAGTGCTTAGGGCTACATCAAGAGGAAACAAAACATAGAGATAAAACGTGAAACTACTTTACTGTGTCAAGTTTCAAGAAGCTAGCACAAACCGTGTCGGATTTAGAGTTCCAAGAACATGTATCAATATAGGAGAAAACAGAGTGATACCTAAAAATTCAAACTATTACTGGAAATGAATGCTTCAACATAGAAGAACGAAATTTGGGGAACCAAGTCGACTTAGTGTACTGATCATTACCTGAAAGTATCATCCAGTTTGGCTGAAAAAATATTTGCTGAGATTTCTGGAGATTCGTAATTTTTGGAAGCTTGGCAACCCCTTTCCATGAAAGTGTTTCTCGCCAGTCACTGCTTAGGGCTACATCAAGAGGAAACAAAACATAGAGATAGAACGTGAAACTACTTTACTGTGTCAAGTTTCAAGAAGCTAGCACAAACCGTGTTGGATTTAGAGTTCCAAATACATCTATCAATATAGGAGAAAACAGAGTGATACCTAAAAATTCAAAGTGTTACTGGAAATGAACGCTTCAACATAGAAGAACGAAATTTGGGGAACCAAGTCGCCTTAGTGTACTGATCATTACCTGAAAGTATCATCCAGTTTGGGTGAAAAAATATTTGCTGAGATTTCTGGAGATTCGTAATTTTTGGAAGCTTGGCAACCCCTTTCCATGAAAGTGTTTCTCGCCTTCAGTGCTTAGGGCTACATCAAGAGGAAACAAAACATAGAGATAGAACGTGAAACTACTTTACTATGTCAAGTTTTAGGAAGCTAGCACAAACCGTGTTGGATTTAGAGTTCCAAATACATCTATCAATATAGGAGAAAAAAGAGTGAAACCTAAAAATTCAATCTGTTACTGGAAATGAACGCTTCAACATAGAAGAACGAAATTTGGGGAACCAAGTCGCCTTCGTGTACTGATCATTACCTGAAAGTATCATCCAGTTTGGGGTTAAAAAATATTTGCTGAGATTTCTGGAGATTCGTAACTTTTGGAAGCATCGCAACCCCTTTCCATGAAAGTGCTTCTCGCCAGTCAGTGCTTAGGGCTACATCAAGAGGAAACAAAACATAGAGATAGAACGTGAAACTACTTTACTGTGTCAAGTTTCAAGAAGCTAGCACAAACCGTGTTGGATTTAGAGTTCCAAATACATCTATCAATATAGGAGAAAACAGAGTGAAACCTAAAAATTCAAACTGTTACTGGAAATGAACGCTTCAACATAGAAGAACGAAATTTGGGGAACCAAGTCGCCTTCGTTTACTGATCATTACCTGAAAGTATCATCCAGTTTGGGTGAAAAAATATTGGCTGAGATTTCTGGAGATTCGTAATTTTTGGAAGCTTGGCAACCTCTTTCCATGAAAGTGTTTCTCGCCTTCAGTGCTTAGGGCTACATCAAGAGGAAACAAAACATAGAGATAGAACGTGAAACTACTTTACTGTGTCAAGTTTCAAGAAGCTAGCACAAACCGTGTTGGATTTAGAGTTCCAAATACATCTATCAATATAGGAGAAAACAGAGTGAAACATAAAAATTCAAACTGTTACTGGAAATGAACACTTCAACATAAAAGAACGAAATTTGGGAACCAAGTCGCCTTAGTGTACTGATCATTACCTGAAAGTATCATCCAGTTTGGGTGAAAAAATATTTGCTGATATTTCTGGAGATTCGTAATTTTTGGAAGCTTGGCAACCCCTTTCCATGAAAGTGCTTCTCGCCAGTCACTGCTTAGGGCTACATTAAGAGGAAACAAACCATAGAGATAGAACGTGAAACTACTTTACTGTGTCAAGTTTCAAGAAGCTAGCACAAACCGTGTTCGATTTAGAGTTCCAAATACATCTATCAATATAGGAGAAAAAAGAGTGAAACCTAAAAATTCAAACTGTTACTGGAAATGAACGCTTCAATATAGAAGAACGAAATTTGGGGAACCAAGTCACATTCGTGTACTGATCATTACCTGAAAGTATCATCCAGTTTGGGTGAAAAAATATTTGCTGAGATTTCTGGAGGTTCGTAATTTTTGGAAGCTTGGCAACCCCTTTCCATGAAAGTGCTTCTCGCCAGTCAGTGCTTAGGGCTACATCAAGAGGAAACAAAACATAGAGATAGAACGTGAAACTACTTTACTGTGTCAAGTTTCAAGAAGCTAGCACAAACCGTGTTGGATTTCGAGTTCCAAATACATCTATCAATATAGGAGAAAACAGAGTGAAACCTAAAAATTCAAACTGTTACTGGAAATGAACGCTTCAACATAGAAGAACGAAATTTGGGGAACCAAGTCGCCTTAGTGTACTGATCATTACCTGAAAGTATCATCCAGTTTGGGTGAAAAAATATTGGCTGAGATTTCTGGAGATTCGTAATTTTTGGAAGCTTGGCAACCCCTTTCCATGAAAGTGTTTCTCGCCAGTCACTGCTTAGGGCTACATCAAGAGGAAACAAAACATAGAGATAGAACGGGAAACTACTTTACTGTGTCAAGTTTCAAGAAGCTAGCACAAACCGTGTTGGATTTAGAGTTCCAAATACATCTATCAATATAGGAGAAAAAAGAGTGAAACCTAAAAATTCAAACTGTTACTGGAAATGAACGCTTCAACATAGAAGAACGAAATTTGGGGAACCAAGTCGCCTTCATGTACTGATCATTACCTGAAAGTATCATCCAGTTTGGGGTTAAAAAATATTTGCTGAGATTTCTGGAGATTCGTAACTTTTGGAAGCATCGCAACCCCTTTCCATGAAAGTGCTTCTCGCCAGTCACTGCTTAGGGCTACATTAAGAGGAAACAAACCATAGAGAAAGAACGTGAAACTACTTTACTGTGTCAAGTTTCAAGAAGCTAGCACAAACCGTGTTCGATTTAGAGTTCCAAATACATCTATCAATATAGGAGAAAAAAGAGTGAAACCTAAAAATTCAAACTGTTACTGGAAATGAACGCTTCAATATAGAAGAACGAAATTTGGGGAACCAAGTCGCATTCGTGTACTGATCATTACCTGAAAGTATCATCCAGTTTGGGTGAAAAAATATTTGCTGAGATTTCTGGAGATTCGTAATTTTTGGAAGCTTGGCAACCCCTTTCCATGAAAGTGCTTCTCGCCAGTCAGTGCTTAGGGCTACATCAAGAGGAAACAAAACATAGAGATAGAACGTGAAACTACTTTACTGTGTCAAGTTTCAAGAAGCTAGCACAAACCGTGTTGGATTTAGAGTTCCAAATACATCTATCAATATAGGAGAAAACAGAGTGAAACCTAAAAATTCAAACTGTTACTGGAAATGAACGCTTCAACATAGAAGAACGAAATTTGGGGAACCAAGTCGCCTTAGTGTACTGATCATTACCTGAAAGTATCATCCAGTTTGGGTGAAAAAATATTGGCTGAGATTTCTGGAGATTCGTAATTTTTGGAAGCTTGGCAACCCCTTTCCATGAAAGTGTTTCTCGCCAGTCAGTGCTTAGGGCTACATCAAGAGGAAACAAAACATAGAGATAGAACGTTAAACTACTTTACTGTGTCAAGTTTCAAGAAGCTAGCACAAACCGTGTTGGATTTAGAGTTCCAAATACATCTATCAATATAGGAGAAAACAGAGTGAAACCTAAAAATTCAAACTGTTACTGGAAATGAACGCTTCAACATAGAAGAACGAAATTTGGGGAACCAAGTCGCCTTAGTGTACTGATCATTACCTGAAAGTATTTTCCAGTTTGGGTGAAAAAATATTTACTGAGATTTCTGGAGATTCGTAATTTTTGGAAGCTTGGCAATCCCTTTCCATGAAAGGGCTTCTCGCCAGTCACTGCTTAGGGCTACATCAAGAGGAAACAAACCATAGAGATAGAACGTGAAACTACTTGACTGTGTCAAGTTTCAAGAAGCTAGCACAAACCGTGTTGGATTTAGAGTTCCAAATACATCTATCAATATAGGAGAAAACAGAGTGAAACCTAAAAATTCAAACTGTTACTGGAAATGAACGCTTCAACATAGAAGAACGAAATTTGGGGAACCAAGTCGCCTTAGTGTACTGATCATTACCTGAAAGTATTTTCCAGTTTGGGTGAAAAAATATTTACTGAGATTTCTGGAGATTCGTAATTTTTGGAAGCTTGGCAATCCCTTTCCATGAAAGGGCTTCTCGCCAGTCACTGCTTAGGGCTACATCAAGAGGAAACAAACCATAGAGATAGAACGTGAAACTACTTTACTGTGTCAAGTTTCAAGAAGCTAGCACAAACCGTGTTGGATTTAGAGTTCCAAATACATCTATCAATATAGGAGAAAACAGAGTGAAACCTAAAAATTCAAACTGTTACTGGAAATGAACGCTTCAACATAGAAGAACGAAATTTGGGGAACCAAGTCGCCTTAGTGTACTGATCATTACCTGAAAGTATCATCCAGTTTGGGTGAAAAAATATTGGCTGAGATTTCTGGAGATACGTAATTTTTGGAAGCTTGGCAACCTCTTTCCATGAAAGTGTTTCTCGCCTTCAGTGCTTAGGGCTACATCAAGAGGAAACAAAACATAGAGATAGAACGTGAAACTACTTTACTATGTCAAGTTTTAGGAAGCTAGCACAAACCGTGTTGGATTTAGAGTTCCAAATACATCTATCAATATAGGAGAAAAAAGAGTGAAACCTAAAAATTCAAACTGTTACTGGAAATGAACGCTTCAACATAGAAGAACGAAATTTGGGGAACGAAGTCGCCTTCGTGTACTGATCATTACCTGAAAGTATCATCCAGTTTGGGGTTAAAAAATATTTGCTGAGATTTCTGGAGATTCGTAACTTTTGGAAGCATCGCAACCCCTTTCCATGAAAGTGCTTCTCGCCAGTCAGTGCTTAGGGCTACCTCAAGAGGAAACAAAACATAGAGATAGAACGTGAAACTACTTTACTGTGTCAAGTTTCAAGAAGCTAGCACAAACCGTGTTGGATTTAGAGTTCCAAATACATCTATCAATATAGGAGAAAACAGAGTGAAACCTAAAAATTCAAACTGTTACTGGAAATGAACGCTTCAACATAGAAGAACGAAATTTGGGGAACCAAGTCGCCTTCGTTTACTGATCATTACCTGAAAGTATCATCCAGTTTGGGTGAAAAAATATTGGCTGAGATTTCTGGAGATTCGTAATTTTTGGAAGCTTGGCAACCTCTTTCCATGAAAGTGCTTCTCGCCTTCAGTGCTTAGGGCTACATCAAGAGGAAACAAAACATAGAGATAGAACGTGAAACTACTTTACTGTGTCAAGTTTCAAGAAGCTAGCACAAACCGTGTTGGATTTAGAGTTCCAAATACATCTATCAATATAGGAGAAAACAGAGTGAAACCTAAAAATTCAAACTGTTACTGGAAATGAACACTTCAACATAAAAGAACGAAATTTGGGGAACCAAGTCGCCTTAGTGTACTGATCATTACCTGAAAGTATCATCCAGTTTGGGTGAAAAAATATTTGCTGAGATTTCTGGAGATTCGTAATTTTTGGAAGCTTGGCAACCCCTTTCCATGAAAGTGCTTCTCGCCAGTCACTGCTTAGGGCTACATTAAGAGGAAACAAACCATAGAGATAGAACGTGAAACTACTTTACTGTGTCAAGTTTCAAGAAGCTAGCACAATCCGTGTTCGATTTAGAGTTCCAAATACATCTATCAATATAGGAGAAAAAAGAGTGAAACCTAAAAATTCAAACTGTTACTGGAAATGAACGCTTCAATATAGAAGAACGAAATTTGGGGAACCAAGTCGCCTTCGTGTACTGATCATTACCTGAAAGTATCATCCAGTTTGGGTGAAAAAATATTTGCTGAGATTTCTGGAGATTCGTAATTTTTGGAAGCTTGGCAACCCCTTTCCATGAAAGTGCTTCTCGCCAGTCAGTGCTTAGGGCTACATCAAGAGAAAACAAAACATAGAGTAGAACGTGAAACTACTTTACTGTGTCAAGTTTCAAGAAGCTAGCACAAACCGTGTTGGATTTAGATTTCCAAATACATCTATCAATATAGGAGAAAACAGAGTGAAACCTAAAAATTCAAACTGTTACTGGAAATGAACGCTTCAACATAGAAGAACAAAATTTGGGGAACCAAGTCGCCTTCGTTTACTGATCATTACCTGAAAGTATCATCCATTTTGGGTGAAAAAATATTGGCTGAGATTTCTGGAGATTCGTAATTTTTGGAAGCTTGGCAACCCCTTTCCATGAAAGTGTCTCTCGCCTTCAGTGCTTAGGGCTACATCAAGAGGAAACAAAACATAGAGATAGAACGTGAAACTACTTTACTGTGTCAATTTTAAAGAAGCTAGCACAAACCGTGTCGGATTTAGAGTTCCAAGTACATGTATCAATATAGGAGAAAACAGAGTGATACCTAAAAATTCAAACTATTACTGGAAATGAACGCTTCAACATAGAAGAACGAAATTTGGGGAACCAAGTCGACTTAGTGTACTGATCATTACCTGAAAGTATCATCCAGTTTGGGTGAAAAAATATTTGCTGAGATTTCTGGAGATTCGTAATTTTTGGAAGCTTGGAAACCCCTTTCCATGAAAGTGTTTCTCGCCAGTCACTGCTTAGGGCTACATCAAGAGGAAACAAAACATAGAGATAGAACGTGAAACTACTTTACTGTGTCAAGTTTCAAGAAGCTAGCACAAACCGTGTTGGATTTAGAGTTCCAAATACATCTATCAATATAGGAGAAAACAGAGTGATACCTAAAAATTCAAAGTGTTACTGGAAATGAACGCTTCAACATAGAAGAATGAAATTTGGGGAACCAAGTCGCCTTAGTGTACTGATCATTACCTGAAAGTATCATCCAGTTTGGGTGAAAAAATATTGGCTGAGATTTCTGGAGATTCGTAATTTTTGGAAGCTTGGAAACCCCTTTCCATGAAAGTGTTTCTCGCCAGTCACTGCTTAGGGCTACATCAAGAGGAAACAAAACATAGAGATAGAACGTGAAACTACTTTACTGTGTCAAGTTTCAAGAAGCTAGCACAAACTGTGTTGGATTTAGAGTTCCAAATACATCTATCAATATAGGAGAAAACAGAGTGAAACCTAAAAATTCAAACTCTTACTGGAAATGAACGCTTCAACATAGAAGAACGAAATTTGGGGAACCAAGTTGCCTTAGTGTACTGATCATTACCTGAAAGTATCATCCAGTTTGGGTGAAAAAATATTGGCTGAGATTTCTGGAGATTCGTAATTTTTGGAAGCTTGGCAACCTCTTTCCATGAAAGTTTTTGTCGCCTTCAGTGCTTAGGGCTACATCAAGAGGAAACAAACCATAGAGATAGAACGTGAAACTACTTTACTGTGTCAAGTTTCAAGAAGCTAGCACAAACCGTGTTGGATTTAGAGTTCCAAATACATCTATCAATATAGGAGAAAAAAGAGTGAAACCTAAAAATTCAAACTGTTACTGGAAATGAACGCTTCAACATAGAAGAACGAAATTTGGGGAACCAAGTCGCCTTCGTGTACTGATCATTACCTGAAAGTATCATCCAGTTCGGGGTTAAAAAATATTTGCTGAGATTTCTGGAGATTCGTATCTTTTGGAGGCATCGCAACCCCTTTCCATGAAAGTGCTTCTCGCCAGTCAGTGCTTAGGGCTACATCAAGAGGAAACAAAACATAGAGATAGAACGTGAAACTACTTTACTGTGTCAAGTTTCAAGAAGCTAGCACAAACTGTGTTGGATTTAGAGTTCCAAATACATCTATCAATATAGGAGAAAACAGAGTGAAACCTAAAAATTCAAACTGTTACTGGAAATGAACGCTTCAACATAGAAGAACGAAATTTGGGGAACCAAGTCGCCTTAGTGTACTGATCATTACCTGAAAGTATCATCCAGTTTGGGTGAAAAAATATTGGCTGAGATTTCTGGAGATTCGTAATTTTTGGAAGCTTGGCAACCTCTTTCCATGAAAGTGTTTGTCGGCTTCAGTGCTTAGGGCTACATCAAGAGGAAACAAACCATAGAGATAGAACGTGAAACTACTTTACTGTGTCAAGTTTCAAGAAGCTAGCACAAACCGTGTTCGATTTAGAGTTCCAAATACATCTATCAATATAGGAGAAAACAGAGTGAAACCTAAAAATTCAAACTGTTACTGGAAATGAACACTTCAACATAAAAGAACGAAATTTGGGGAACCAAGTCGCCTTAGTGTACTGATCATTACCTGAAAGTATCATCCAGTTTGGGTGAAAAAATATTTGCTGAGATTTCTGGAGATTCGTAATTTTTGGAAGCTTGGCAACCCCTTTCCATGAAAGTGCTTCTCGCCAGTCAGTGCTTAGGGCTACATCAAGAGGAAACAAAACATAGAGATAGAACGTGAAACTACTTTACTGTGTCAAGTTTCAAGAAGCTAGCACAAACCGTGTTGGATTTAGAGTTCCAAATACATCTATCAATATAGGAGAAAACAGAGTGAAACCTAAAAATTCAAACTGTTACTGGAAATGAACGCTTCAACATAGAAGAACGAAATTTGGGGAACCAAGTCGCCTTAGTGTACTGATCATTACCTGAAAGTATTTTCCAGTTTGGGTGAAAAAATATTTACTGAGATTTCTGGAGATTCGTAATTTTTGGAAGCTTGGCAATCCCTTTCCATGAAAGTGCTTCTCGCCAGTCACTGCTTAGGGCTACATCAAGAGGAAACAAACCATAGAGATAGAACGTGAAACTACTTGACTGTGTCAAGTTTCAAGAAGCTAGCACAAACCGTGTTGGATTTAGAGTTCCAAATACATCTATCAATATAGGAGAAAACAGAGTGAAACCTAAAAATTCAAACTGTTACTGGAAATGAACGCTTCAACATAGAAGAACGAAATTTGGGGAACCAAGTCGCCTTAGTGTACTGATCATTACCTGAAAGTATTTTCCAGTTTGGGTGAAAAAATATTTACTGAGATTTCTGGAGATTCGTAATTTTTGGAAGCTTGGCAATCCCTTTCCATGAAAGGGCTTCTCGCCAGTCACTGCTTAGGGCTACATCAAGAGGAAACAAACCATAGAGATAGAACGTGAAACTACTTTACTGTGTCAAGTTTCAAGAAGCTAGCACAAACCGTGTTGGATTTAGAGTTCCAAATACATCTATCAATATAGGAGAAAACAGAGTGAAACCTAAAAATTCAAACTGTTACTGGAAATGAACGCTTCAACATAGAAGAACGAAATTTGGGAAACCAAGTCACCTTAGTGTACTGATCATTACCTGAAAGTATCATCCAGTTTGGGTGAAAAAATATTGGCTGAGATTTCTGGAGATACGTAATTTTTGGAAGCTTGGCAACCTCTTTCCATGAAAGTGTTTGTCGCCTTCAGTGCTTAGGGCTACATCAAGAGGAAACAAAACATAGAGATAGAACGTGAAACTACTTTACTATGTCAAGTTTTAGGAAGCTAGCACAAACCGTGTTGGATTTAGAGTTCCAAATACATCTATCAATATAGGAGAAAACAGAGTGAAACCTAAAAATTCAAACTGTTACTGGAAATGAACGCTTCAACATAGAAGAACGAAATTTGGGGAACGAAGTCGCCTTCGTGTACTGATCATTACCTGAAAGTATCATCCAGTTTGGGGTTAAAAAATATTTGCTGAGATTTCTGGAGATTCGTAACTTTTGGAAGCATCGCAACCCCTTTCCATGAAAGTGCTTCTCGCCAGTCAGTGCTTAGGGCTACATCAAGAGGAAACAAAACATAGAGATAGAACGTGAAACTACTTTACTGTGTCAAGTTTCAAGAAGCTAGCACAAACCGTGTTGGATTTAGAGTTCCAAATACATCTATCAATATAGGAGAAAACAGAGTGAAACCTAAAAATTCAAACTGTTACTGGAAATGAACGCTTCAACATAGAAGAACGAAATTTGGGGAACCAAGTCGCCTTCGTTTACTGATCATTACCTGAAAGTATCATCCAGTTTGGGTGAAAAAATATTGGCTGAGATTTCTGGAGATTCGTAATTTTTGGAAGCTTGGCAACCTCTTTCCATGAAAGTGCTTCTCGCCTTCAGTGCTTAGGGCTACATCAAGAGGAAACAAAACATAGAGATAGAACGTGAAACTACTTTACTGTGTCAAGTTTCAAGAAGCTAGCACAAACCGTGTTGGATTTAGAGTTCCAAATACATCTATCAATATAGGAGAAAACAGAGTGAAACCTAAAAATTCAAACTGTTACTGGAAATGAACACTTCAACATAAAAGAACGAAATTTGGGGAACCAAGTCGCCTTAGTGTACTGATCATTACCTGAAAGTATCATCCAGTTTGGGTGAAAAAATATTTGCTGAGATTTCTGGAGATTCGTAATTTTTGGAATCTTGGCAACCCCTTTCCATGAAAGTGCTTCTCGCCAGTCACTGCTTAGGGCTACATTAAGAGGAAACAAACCATAGAGATAGAACGTGAAACTACTTTACTGTGTCAAGTTTCAAGAAGCTAGCACAATCCGTGTTCGATTTAGAGTTCCAAATACATCTATCAATATAGGAGAAAAAAGAGTGAAACCTAAAAATTCAAACTGTTACTGGAAATGAACGCTTCAATATAGAAGAACGAAATTTGGGGAACCAAGTCGCCTTCGTGTACTGATCATTACCTGAAAGTATCATCCAGTTTGGGTGAAAAAATATTTGCTGAGATTTCTGGAGATTCGTAATTTTTGGAAGCTTGGCCACCCCTTTCCATGAAAGTGCTTCTCGCCAGTCAGTGCTTAGGGCTACATCAAGAGAAAACAAAACATAGAGTAGAACGTGAAACTACTTTACTGTGTCAAGTTTCAAGAAGCTAGCACAAACCGTGTTGGATTTAGATTTCCAAATACATCTATCAATATAGGAGAAAACAGAGTGAAACCTAAAAATTCAAACTGTTACTGGAAATGAACGCTTCAACATAGAAGAACGAAATTTGGGGAACCAAGTCGCCTTCGTTTACTGATCATTACCTGAAAGTATCATCCATTTTGGGTGAAAAAATATTGGCTGAGATTTCTGGAGATTCGTAATTTTTGGAAGCTTGGCAACCCCTTTCCATGAAAGTGTCTCTCGCCTTCAGTGCTTAGGGCTACATCAAGAGGAAACAAAACATAGAGATAGAACGTGAAACTACTTTACTGTGTCAATTTTAAAGAAGCTAGCACAAACCGTGTCGGATTTAGAGTTCCAAGTACATGTATCAATATAGGAGAAAACAGAGTGATACCTAAAAATTCAAACTATTACTGGAAATGAACGCTTCAACATAGAAGAACGAAATTTGGGGAACCAAGTCGACTTAGTGTACTGATCATTACCTGAAAGTATCATCCAGTTTGGGTGAAAAAATATTTGCTGAGATTTCTGGAGATTCGTAATTTTTGGAAGCTTGGAAACCCCTTTCCATGAAAGTGTTTCTCGCCAGTCACTGCTTAGGGCTACATCAAGAGGAAACAAAACATAGAGATAGAACGTGAAACTACTTTACTGTGTCAAGTTTCAAGAAGCTAGCACAAACCGTGTTGGATTTAGAGTTCCAAATACATCTATCAATATAGGAGAAAACAGAGTGATACCTAAAAATTCAAAGTGTTACTGGAAATGAACGCTTCAACATAGAAGAATGAAATTTGGGGAACCAAGTCACCTTAGTGTACTGATCATTACCTGAAAGTATCATCCAGTTTGGGTGAAAAAATATTGGCTGAGATTTCTGGAGATTCGTAATTTTTGGAAGCTTGGAAACCCCTTTCCATGAAAGTGTTTCTCGCCAGTCACTGCTTAGGGCTACATCAAGAGGAAACAAAACATAGAGATAGAACGTGAAACTACTTTACTGTGTCAAGTTTCAAGAAGCTAGCACAAACTGTGTTGGATTTAGAGTTCCAAATACATCTATCAATATAGGAGAAAACAGAGTGAAACCTAAAAATTCAAACTGTTACTGGAAATGAACGCTTCAACATAGAAGAACGAAATTTGGGGAACCAAGTTGCCTTAGTGTACTGATCATTACCTGAAAGTATCATCCAGTTTGGGTGAAAAAATATTGGCTGAGATTTCTGGAGATTCGTAATTTTTGGAAGCTTGGCAACCTCTTTCCATGAAAGTTTTTGTCGCCTTCAGTGCTTAGGGCTACATCAAGAGGAAACAAACCATAGAGATAGAACGTGAAACTACTTTACTGTGTCAAGTTTCAAGAAGCTAGCACAAACCGTGTTGGATTTAGAGTTCCAAATACATCTATCAATATAGGAGAAAAAAGAGTGAAACCTAAAAATTCAAACTGTTACTGGAAATGAACGCTTCAACATAGAAGAACGAAATTTGGGGAACCAAGTCGCCTTCGTGTACTGATCATTACCTGAAAGTATCATCCAGTTCGGGGTTAAAAAATATTTGCTGAGATTTCTGGAGATTCGTATCTTTTGGAGGCATCGCAACCCCTTTCCATGAAAGTGCTTCTCGCCAGTCAGTGCTTAGGGCTACATCAAGAGGAAACAAAACATAGAGATAGAACGTGAAACTACTTTACTGTGTCAAGTTTCAAGAAGCTAGCACAAACTGTGTTGGATTTAGAGTTCCAAATACATCTATCAATATAGGAGAAAAAAGAGTGAAACCTAAAAATTCAAACTGTTACTGGAAATGAACGCTTCAATATAGAAGAACGAAATTTGGGGAACCAAGTCGCCTTAGTGTACTGATCATTACCTGAAAGTATCATCCAGTTTGGGTGAAAAAATATTGGCTGAGATTTCTGGAGATTCGTAATTTTTGGAAGCTTGGAAACCCCTTTCCATGAAAGTGTTTCTCGCCAGTCACTGCTTAGGGCTACATCAAGAGGAAACAAAACATAGAGATAGAACGTGAAACTACTTTACTGTGTCAAGTTTCAAGAAGCTAGCACAAACTGTGTTGGATTTAGAGTTCCAAATACATCTATCAATATAGGAGAAAACAGAGTGAAACCTAAAAATTCAAACTGTTACTGGAAATGAACGCTTCAACATAGAAGAACGAAATTTGGGGAACCAAGTCGCCTTAGTGTACTGATCATTACCTGAAAGTATCATCCAGTTTGGGTGAAAAAATATTGGCTGAGATTTCTGGAGATTCGTAATTTTTGGAAGCTTGGCAACCCCTTTCCATGAAAGTGCTTCTCGCCAGTCACTGCTTAGGGCTACATCAAGAGGAAACAAAACATAGAGATAGAACGTGAAACTACTTTACTGTGTCAAGTTTCAAGAAGCTAGCACAAACCGTGTCGGATTTAGAGTTCCAAGTACATGTATCAATATAGGAGAAAACAGAGTGATACCTAAAAATTCAAACTATTACTGGAAATGAACGCTTCAACATAGAAGAACGAAATTTGGGGAACCAAGTCGCCTTAGTGTACTGATCATTACGTGAAAGTATCATCCAGTTTGGGTGAAAAAAATATTTGCTGAGATTTCTGGAGATTAGTAATTTTTGGAAGCTTGGAAACCCCTTTCCATGAAAGTGTTTCTCGCCAGTCACTGCTTAGGGCTACATCAAGAGGAAACAAAACATAGAGATAGAACGTGAAACTACTTTACTGTGTCAAGTTTCAAGAAGCTAGCACAAACCGTGTTTGATTTAGAGTTCCAAATACATCTATCAATATAGGAGAAAACAGAGTGATACCTAAAAATTCAAAGTGTTACTGGAAATGAACGCTTCAACATAGAAGAATGAAATTTGGGGAACCAAGTCGCCTTAGTGTACTGATCATTACCTGAAAGTATCATCCAGTTTGGGTGAAAAAATATAGGCTGAGATTTCTGGAGATTCGTAATTTTTGGAAGCTTGGAAACCCCTTTCCATGAAAGTGTTTCTCGCCAGTCACTGCTTAGGGCTACATCAAGAGGAAACAAAACATAGAGATAGAACGTGAAACTACTTTACTGTGTCAAGTTTCAAGAAGCTAGCACAAACTGTGTTGGATTTAGAGTTCCAAATACATCTATCAATATAGGAGAAAACAGAGTGAAACCTAAAAATTCAAACTGTTACTGGAAATGAACGCTTCAACATAGAAGAACAAAATTTGGGGAACCAAGTCGCCTTAGTGTACTGATCATTACCTGAAAGTATCATCCAGTTTGGGTGAAAAAATATTGGCTGAGATTTCTGGAGATTCGTAATTTTTGGAAGCTTGGCAACCCCTTTCCATGAAAGTGCTTCTCGCCAGTCACTGCTTAGGGCTACATCAAGAGGAAACAAAACATAGAGATAGAACGTGAAACTACTTTACTGTGTCAAGTTTCAAGAAGCTAGCACAAACCGTGTCAGATTTAGAGTTCCAAGTACATGTATCAATATAGGAGAAAACAGAGTGATACCTAAAAATTCAAACTATTACTGGAAATGAACGCTTCAACATAGAAGAACGAAATTTGGGGAACCAAGTCGCCTTAGTGTACTGATCATTACCTGAAAGTATCATCCAGTTTGGGTGAAAAAATATTGGCTGAGATTTCTGGAGATTCGTAATTTTTGGAAGCTTGGCAACCTCTTTCCATGAAAGTGTTTGTCGCCTTCAGTGCTTAGGGCTACATCAAGAGCAAACAAACCATAGAGATAGAACGTGAAACTACTTTACTGTGTCAAGTTTCAAGAAGCTAGCACAAACCGTGTTGGATTTAGAGTTCCAAATACATCTATCTATATAGGAGAAAAAAGAGTGAAACCTAAAAATTCAAACTGTTACTGGAAATGAACGCTTCAACATAGAAGAACGAAATTTGGGGAACCAAGTCGCCTTCGTGTACTGATCATTACCTGAAAGTATCATCCAGTTCGGGGTTAAAAAATATTTGCTGAGATTTCTGGAGATTCGTATCTTTTGGAGGCATCGCAACCCCTTTCCATGAAAGTGCTTCTCGCCAGTCAGTGCTTAGGGCTACATCAAGAGGAAACAAAACATAGAGATAGAACGTGAAACTACTTTACTGTGTCAAGTTTCAAGAAGCTAGCACAAACCGTGTCGGATTTAGAGTTCCAAGTACATGTATCAATATAGGAGAAAACAGAGTGATACCTAAAAATTCAAACTATTACTGGAAATGAACGCTTCAACATAGAAGAACGAAATTTGGGGAACCAAGTCGCCTTAGTGTACTGATCATTACCTGAAAGTATCATCCAGTTTGGGTGAAAAAATATTGGCTGAGATTTCTGGAGATTCGTAATTTTTGGAAGCTTGGAAACCCCTTTCCATGAAAGTGTTTCTCGCCAGTCACTGCTTAGGGCTACATCAAGAGGAAACAAAACATAGAGATAGAACGTGAAACTACTTTACTGTGTCAAGTTTCAAGAAGCTAGCACAAACTGTGTTGGATTTAGAGTTCCAAATACATCTATCAATATAGGAGAAAACAGAGTGAAACCTAAAAATTCAAACTGTTACTGGAAATGAACGCTTCAACATAGAAGAACGAAATTTGGGGAACCAAGTCGCCTTCGTGTACTGATCATTACCTGAAAGTATCATCCAGTTTGGGTGAAAAAATATTGGCTGAGATTTCTGGAGATTCGTAATTTTTGGAAGCTTGGCAACCCCTTTCCATGAAAGTGCTTCTCGCCAGTCACTGCTTAGGGCTACATCAAGAGGAAACAAAACATAGAGATAGAACGTGAAACTACTTTACTGTGTCAAGTTTCAAGAAGTTAGCACAAACCATGTCGGATTTAGAGTTCCAAGTACATGTATCAATATAGGAGAAAACAGAGTGATACCTAAAAATTCAAACTATTACTGGAAATGAACGCTTCAACATAGAAGAACGAAATTTGGGGAACCAAGTCGCCTTAGTGGACTGATCATTACCTGAAAGTATCATCCAGTTTGGGTGAAAAAATATTGGCTGAGATTTCTGGAGATTCGTAATTTTTGGAAGCTTGTCAAACTCTTTCCATGAAAGTGTTTGTCGCCTTCAGTGCTTAGGGCTACATCAAGAGGAAACAAACCATAGAGATAGAACGTGAAACTACTTTACTGTGTCAAGTTTCAAGAAGCTAGCACAAACCGTGTTGGATTTAGAGTTCCAAATACATCTATCAATATAGGAGAAAAAAGAGTGAAACCTAAAAATTCAAACTGTTACTGGAAATGAACGCTTCAACATAGAAGAACGAAATTTGGGGAACCAAGTCGCCTTCGTGTACTGATCATTACCTGAAAGTATCATCCAGTTCGGGGTTAAAAAATATTTGCTGAGATTTCTGGAGATTCATATCTTTTGGAAGCATCGCAACCCCTTTCCATGAAAGTGCTTCTCGCCAGTCAGTGCTTAGGGCTACATCAAGAGGAAACAAAACATAGAGATAGAACGTGAAACTACTTTACTGTGTCAAGTTTCAAGAAGCTAGCACAAACCGTGTTGGATTTAGAGTTCCAAATACATCTATCAATATAGGAGAAAACAGAGTGAAACCTAAAAATTCAAACTGTTACTGGAAATGAACGCTTCAACATAGATGAACGAAATTTGGGGAACCAAGTCGCCTTAGTGTACTGATCATTACCTGAAAGTATCATCCAGTTTGGGTGAAAAAATATTGGCTGAGATTTCTGGAGATTCGTAATTTTTAGAAGCTTGGTAACCTCTTTCCATGAAAGTGTTTGTCGCCTTCAGTGCTTAAGGCTACATCAAGAGGAAACAAACCATAGAGATAGAACGTGAAACTACTTTACTGTGTCAAGTTTCAAGAAGCTAGCACAAACCGTGTTGGATTTAGAGTTCCAAATACATCTATCAATATAGGAGAAAACAGAGTGAAACCTAAAATTTCAAACTGTTACTGGAAATGAACACTTCAACATAAAAGAACGAAATTTGGGGAACCAAGTCGCCTTAGTGTACTGATCATTACCTGAAAGTATCATCCAGTTTGGGTGAAAAAATATTTGCTGAGATTTCTGGAGATTCGGAATTTTTGGAAGCTTGGCAACCCCTTTCCATGAAAGTGCTTCTCGCCAGTCACTGCTTAGGGCTACATTAAGAGGAAACAAAACATAGAGATAGAACGTGAAACTACTTTACTGTGTCAAGTTTCAAGAAGCTAGCACAAACCGTGTTGGATTTAGAGTTCCAAATACATCTATCAATATAGGAGAAAAAAGAGTGAAACCTAAAAATTCAAACTGTTACTGGAAATGAACGCTTCAATATAGAAGAACGAAATTTGGGGAACCAAGTCGCCTTCGTGTACTGATCATTACCTGAAAGTATCATCCAGTTTGGGTGAAAAAATATTGGCTGAGATTTCTGGAGATTCGTAATTTTTGGAAGCTTGGCAACCCCTTTCCATGAAAGTGCTTCTCGCCAGTCACTGCTTAGGGCTACATCAAGAGGAAACAAAACATAGAGATAGAACGTGAAACTACTTTACTGTGTCAAGTTTCAAGAAGTTAGCACAAACCATGTCGGATTTAGAGTTCCAAGTACATGTATCAATATAGGAGAAAACAGAGTGATACCTAAAAATTCAAACTATTACTGGAAATGAACGCTTCAACATAGAAGAACGAAATTTGGGGAACCAAGTCGCCTTAGTGGACTGATCATTACCTGAAAGTATCATCCAGTTTGGGTGAAAAAATATTGGCTGAGATTTCTGGAGATTCGTAATTTTTGGAAGCTTGGCAAACTCTTTCCATGAAAGTGTTTGTCGCCTTCAGTGCTTAGGGCTACATCAAGAGGAAACAAACCATAGAGATAGAACGTGAAACTACTTTACTGTGTCAAGTTTCAAGAAGCTAGCACAAACCGTGTTGGATTTAGAGTTCCAAATACATCTATCAATATAGGAGAAAAAAGAGTGAAACCTAAAAATTCAAACTGTTACTGGAAATGAACGCTTCAACATAGAAGAACGAAATTTGGGGAACCAAGTCGCCTTCGTGTACTGATCATTACCTGAAAGTATCATCCAGTTCGGGGTTAAAAAATATTTGCTGAGATTTCTGGAGATTCATATCTTTTGGAAGCATCGCAACCCCTTTCCATGAAAGTGCTTCTCGCCAGTCAGTGCTTAGGGCTACATCAAGAGGAAACAAAACATAGAGATAGAACGTGAAACTACTTTACTGTGTCAAGTTTCAAGAAGCTACCACAAACCGTGTTGGATTTAGAGTTCCAAATACATCTATCAATATAGGAGAAAACAGAGTGAAACCTAAAAATTCAAACTGTTACTGGAAATGAACGCTTCAACATAGATGAACGAAATTTGGGGAACCAAGTCGCCTTAGTGTACTGATCATTACCTGAAAGTATCATCCAGTTTGGGTGAAAAAATATTTGCTGAGATTTCTGGAGATTCGGAATTTTTGGAAGCTTGGCAACCCCTTTCCATGAAAGTGCTTCTCGCCAGTCACTGCTTAGGGCTACATTAAGAGGAAACAAACCATAGAGATAGAACGTGAAACTACTTTACTGTGTCAAGTTTCAAGAAGCTAGCACAAACCGTGTTGGATTTAGAGTTCCAAATACATCTATCAATATAGGAGAAAACAGAGTGAAACCTAAAATTTCAAACTGTTACTGGAAATGAACACTTCAACATAAAAGAACGAAATTTGGGGAACCAAGTCGCCTTAGTGTACTGATCATTACCTGAAAGTATCATCCAGTTTGGGTGAAAAAATATTTGCTGAGATTTCTGGAGATTCGGAATTTTTGGAAGCTTGGCAACCCCTTTCCATGAAAGTGCTTCTCGCCAGTCACTGCTTAGGGCTACATTAAGAGGAAACAAACCATAGAGATAGAACGTGAAACTACTTTACTGTGTCAAGTTTCAAGAAGCTAGCACAAACCGTGTTGGATTTAGAGTTCCAAATACATCTATCAATATAGGAGAAAAAAGAGTGAAACCTAAAAATTCAAACTGTTACTGGAAATGAACGCTTCAACATAGAAGAACGAAATTTGGGGAACCAAGTCGCCTTAGTGTACTGATCATTACCTGAAAGTATCATCCAGTTTGGGTGAAAAAATATTTGCTGAGATTTCTGGAGATTCGGAATTTTTGGAAGCTTGGCAACCCCTTTCCATGAAAGTGCTTCTCGCCAGTCACTGCTTAGGGCTACATTAAGAGGAAACAAACCATAGAGATAGAACGTGAAACTACTTTACTGTGTCAAGTTTCAAGAAGCTAGCACAAACCGTGTTGGATTTAGAGTTCCAAATACATCTATCAATATAGGAGAAAAAAGAGTGAAACCTAAAAATTCAAACTGTTACTGGAAATGAACGCTTCAATATAGAAGAACGAAATTTGGGGAACCAAGTCGCCTTCGTGTACTGATCATTACCTGAAAGTATCATCCAGTTTGGGTGAAAAAATATTTGCTGAGATTTCTGGAGATTCGTAATTTTTGGAAGCTTGGCAACCCCTTTCCATGAAAGTGCTTCTCGCCAGTCAGTGCTTAGGGCTACATCAAGAGGAAACAAAACATAGAGATAGAACGTGAAACTACTTTACTGTGTCAAGTTTCAAGAAGCTAGCACAAACCGTGTCGGATTTAGAGTTCCAAGTACATGTATCAATATAGGAGAAAACAGAGTGATACCTAAAAATTCAAACTATTACTGGAAATGAACGCTTCAACATAGAAGAACGAAATTTGGGGAACCAAGTCGACTTAGTGTACTGATCATTACCTGAAAGTATCATCCAGTTTGGGTGAAAAAATATTTGCTGAGATTTCTGGAGATTCGTAATTTTTGGAAGCTTGGAAACCCCTTTCCATGAAAGTGTTTCTCGCCAGTCACTGCTTAGGGCTACATCAAGAGGAAACAAAACATAGAGATAGAACGTGAAACTACTTTACTGTGTCAAGTTTCAAGAAGCTAGCACAAACCGTGTTCGATTTAGAGTTCCAAATACATCTATCAATATAGGAGAAAAAAGAGTGAAACCTAAAAATTCAAACTGTTACTGGAAATGAACGCTTCAATATAGAAGAATGAAATTTGGGGAACCAAGTCGCCTTCGTGTACTGATCATTACCTGAAAGTATCATCCAGTTTGGGTGAAAAAATATTTGCTGAGATTTCTGGAGATTCGTAATTTTTGGAAGCTTGGCAACCCCTTTCCATGAAAGTCCTTCTCGCCAGTCAGTGCTTAGGGCTACATCAAGAGGAAACAAAACATAGAGATAGAACGTGAAACTACTTTACTGTGTCAAGTTTCAAGAAGCTAGCACAAAATGTGTTCGATTTAGAGTTCCAAATACATCTATCAATATAGGAGAAAAAAGAGTGAAACCTAAAAATTCAAACTGTTACTGGAAATGAACGCTTCAATATAGAAGAACGAAATTTGGGGAACCAAGTCGCCTTCGTGTACTGATCATTACCTGAAAGTATCATCCAGTTTGGGTGAAAAAATATTTGCTGAGATTTCTGGAGATTCGTAATTTTTGGAAGCTTGGCAACCCCTTTCCATGAAAGTGCTTCTCGCCAGTCAGTGCTTAGGGCTACATCAAGAGGAAACAAAACATAGAGATAGAACGTGAAACTACTTTACTGTGTCAAGTTTCAAGAAGCTAGCACAATCCGTGTTGGATTTAGAGTTCCAAATACATCTATCAATATAGGAGAAAACAGAGTGAAACCTAAAATTTTAAACTGTTACTGGAAATGAACACTTCAACATAAAAGAACGAAATTTGGGGAACCAAGTCGCCTTCGTGTACTGATCATTACCTGAAAGTATCATCCAGTTTGGGTGAAAAAAATATTTGCTGAGATTTCTGGAGATTCGGAATTTTTGGAAGCTTGGCAACCCCTTTCCATGAAAGTGCTTCTCGCCAGTCACTGCTTAGGGCTACATTAAGAGGAAACAAACCATAGAGATAGAACGTGAAACTACTTTACTGTGTCAAGTTTCAAGAAGCTAGCACAAACCGTGTTCGATTTAGAGTTCCAAATACATCTATCAATATAGGAGAAAAAAGAGTGAAACCTAAAAATTCAAACTGTTACTGGAAATGAACGCTTCAATATAGAAGAACGAAATTTGGGGAACCAAGTCGCCTTCGTGTACTGATCATTACCTGAAAGTATCATCCAGTTTGGGTGAAAAAATATTTGCTGAGATTTCTGGAGATTCGTAATTTTTGGAAGCTTGGCAACCCCTTTCCATGAAAGTGCTTCTCGCCAGTCAGTGCTTAGGGCTACATCAAGAGGAAACAAAACATAGAGATAGAACGTGAAACTACTTTACTGTGTCAAGTTTCAAGAAGCTAGCACAAACCGTGTTGGATTTAGAGTTCGAAATACATCTATCAATATAGGAGAAAAAAGAGTGAAACCTAAAAATTCAAACTGTTACTGGAAATGAACGCTTCAATATAGAAGAACGAAATTTGGGGAACCAAGTCGCATTCGTGTACTGATCATTACCTGAAAGTATCATCCAGTTTGGGTGAAAAAATATTTGCTGAGATTTCTGGAGATTCGTAATTTTTGGAAGCTTGGCAACCCCTTTCCATGAAAGTCCTTCTCGCCAGTCAGTGCTTAGGGCTACATCAAGAGGAAACAAAACATAGAGATAGAACATGAAACTACTTTACTGTGTCAAGTTTCAAGAAGCTAGCACAAACCGTGTTCGATTTAGAGTTCCAAATACATCTATCAATATAGGAGAAAAAAGAGTGAAACCTAAAAATTCAAACTGTTACTGGAAATGAACGCTTCAATATAGAAGAACGAAATTTGGGGAACCAAGTCGCCTTCGTGTACTGATCATTACCTGAAAGTATCATCCAGTTTGGGTGAAAAAATATTTGCTGAGATTTCTGGAGATTCGTAATTTTTGGAAGCTTGGCAACCCCTTTCCATGAAAGTGCTTCTCGCCAGTCAGTGCTTAGGGCTACATCAAGAGGAAACAAAACATAGAGATAGAACGTGAAACTACTTTACTGTGTCAAGTTTCAAGAAGCTAGCACAAACCGTGTTGGATTTAGAGTTCGAAATACATCTATCAATATAGGAGAAAACAGAGTGAAACCTAAAAATTCAAACTGTTACTGGAAATGAACGCTTCAACATAGAAGAACGAAATTTGGGGAACCAAGTCGCCTTCGTTTACTGATCATTACCTGAAAGTATCATCCAGTTTGGGTGAAAAAATATTGGCTGAGATTTCTGGAGATTCGTAATTTTTGGAAGCTTGGCAACCCCTTTCCATGAAAGTGTTTCTCGCCTTCAGTGCTTAGGGCTACATCAAGAGGAAACAAAACATAGAGATAGAACGTGAAACTACTTTACTGTGTCAAGTTTCAAGAAGCTAGCACAAACCGTGTCGGATTTAGAGTTCCAAGTACATGTATCAATATAGGAGAAAACAGAGTGATACCTAAAAATTCAAACTATTACTGGAAATGAACGCTTCAACATAGAAGAACGAAATTTGGGGAACCAAGTCGACTTAGTGTACTGATCATTACCTGAAAGTATCATCCAGTTTGGGTGAAAAAATATTTGCTTAGATTTCTGGAGATTCGTAATTTTTGGAAGCTTGGAAACCCCTTTCCATGAAAGTGTTTCTCGCCAGTCACTGCTTAGGGCTACATCAAGAGGAAACAAAACATAGAGATAGAACGTGAAACTACTTTACTGTGTCAAGTTTCAAGAAGCTAGCACAAACCGTGTTGGATTTAGAGTTCCAAATACATCTATCAATATAGGAGAAAACAGAGTGATACCTAAAAATTCAAAGTGTTACTGGAAATGAACGCTTCAACATAGAAGAACGAAATTTGGGGAACCAAGTCGCCTTAGTGTACTGATCATTACCTGAAAGTATCATCCAGTTTGGGTGAAAAAATACTGGCTGAGATTTCTGGAGATTCGTAATTTTTGGAAGCTTGGAAACCCCTTTCCATGAAAGTGTTTCTCGCCAGTCACTGCTTAAGGCTACATAAAGAGGAAACAAAACATAGAGATAGAACGTGAAACTACTTTACTGTGTCAAGTTTCAAGAAGCTAGCACAAACTGTGTTGGATTTAGAGTTCCAAATACATCTATCATTATAGGAGAAAACAGAGTGAAACCTAAAAATTCAAACTGTTACTGGAAATGAACGCTTCAACATAGAAGAACGAAATTTGGGGAACCAAGTCGCCTTAGTGTACTGATCATTACCTGAAAGTATCATCCAGTTTGGGTGAAAAAATATTGGCTGAGATTTCTGGAGATTCGTAATTTTTGGAAGCTTGGCAACCCCTTTCCATGAAAGTGTTTCTCGCCTTCAGTGCTTAGGGCTACATCAAGAGGAAACAAAACATAGAGATAGAACGTGAAACTACTTTACTGTGTCAAGTTTCAAGAAGCTAGCACAAACCGTGTTCGATTTAGAGTTCCAAATACATCTATCAATATAGGAGAAAACAGAGTGAAACCTAAAAATTCAAACTGTTACTGGAAATGAACGCTTCAACATATAAGAACGAAATTTGGGGAACCAAGTCGCCTTAGTGTACTGATTATTACCTGAAAGTATCATCCAGTTTGGGTGAAAAAATATTTGCTGAGATTTCTGGAGATTCGTAATTTTTGGAAGCTTGGCAACCCCTTTCCATGAAAGTGCTTCTCGCCAGTCACTGCTTAGGGCTACATTAAGAGGAAACAAACCATAGAGATAGAACGTGAGACTACTTTACTGTGTCAAGTTTCAAGAAGCTAGCACAAACCGTGTTGGATTTAGAGTTCCAAATACATCTATCAATATAGGAGAAAAAAGAGTGAAACCTAAAAATTCAAACTGTTACTGGAAATGAACGCTTCAACATAGAAGAACGAAATTTGGGGAACCAAGTCGCCTTCGTTTACTGATCATTACCTGAAAGTATCATCCAGTTTGGGTGAAAAAATATTTGCTGAGATTTCTGGAGATTCATAATTTTTGGAAGCTTGGCAACCCCTTTCCATGAAAGTGCTTCTCGCCAGTCACTGCTTAGGGCTACATTAAGAGGAAACAAACCATAGAGATAGAACGTGAAACTACTTTACTGTGTCAAGTTACAAGAAGCTAGCACAAACCGTGTTCGATTTAGAGTTCCAAATACATCTATCAATATAGGAGAAAAAAGAGTGAAACCTAAAAATTCAAACTGTTACTGGAAATGAACGCTTCAATATAGAAGAACGAAATTTGGGGAACCAAGTCGCCTTCATGTACTGATCATTACCTGAAAGTATCATCCAGTTTGGGTGAAAAAATATTTGCTGAGATTTCTGGAGATTCGTAATTTTTGGAAGCTTGGCAACCCCTTTCCATGAAAGTGCTTCTCGCCAGTCAGTGCTTAGGGCTACATCAAGAGGAAACAAAACATAGAGATAGAACGTGAAACTACTTCACTGTGTCAAGTTTCAAGAAGCTAGCACAAACCGTGATGGATTTAGAGTTCCAAATACATCTATCAATATAGGAGAAAACAGAGTGAAACCTAAAAATTCAAACTGTTACTGGAAATGAACGCTTCAACATAGAAGAACGAAATTTGGGGAACCAAGTCGCCTTCGTTTACTGATCATTACCTGAAAGTATCATCCAGTTTGAGTGAAAAAATATTGGCTGAGATTTCTGGAGATTCGTAATTTTTGGAAGCTTGGCAACCCCTTTCCATGAAAGTGTTTCTCGCCTTCAGTGCTTAGGGCTACATCAAGAGGAAACAAAACATAGAGATAGAACGTGAAACTACTTTACTGTGTCAAGTTTCAAGAAGCTAGCACAAACCGTGTTGGATTTAGAGTTCGAAATACATCTATCAATATAGGAGAAAACAGAGTGAAACCTAAAAATTCAAACTGTTACTGGAAATGAACGCTTCAACATAGAAGAACGAAATTTGGGGAACCAAGTCGCCTTCGTTTACTGATCATTACCTGAAAGTATCATCCAGTTTGGGTGAAAAAATATTGGCTGAGATTTCTGGAGATTCGTAATTTTTGGAAGCTTGGCAACCCCTTTCCATGAAAGTGTTTCTCGCCTTCAGTGCTTAGGGCTACATCAAGAGGAAACAAAACATAGAGATAGAACGTGAAACTACTTTACTGTGTCAAGTTTCAAGAAGCTAGCACAAACCGTGTCGGATTTAGAGTTCCAAGTACATGTATCAATATAGGAGAAAACAGAGTGATACCTAAAAATTCAAACTATTACTGGAAATGAACGCTTCAACATAGAAGAACGAAATTTGGGGAACCAAGTCGACTTAGTGTACTGATCATTACCTGAAAGTATCATCCAGTTTGGGTGAAAAAATATTTGCTGAGATTTCTGGAGATTCGTAATTTTTGGAAGCTTGGAAACCCCTTTCCATGAAAGTGTTTCTCGCCAGTCACTGCTTAGGGCTACATCAAGAGGAAACAAAACATAGAGATAGAACGTGAAACTACTTTACTGTGTCAAGTTTCAAGAAGCTAGCACAAACCGTGTTCGATTTAGAGTTCCAAATACATCTATCAATATAGGAGAAAACAGAGTGATACCTAAAAATTCAAAGTGTTACTGGAAATGAACGCTTCAACATAGAAGAACGAAATTTTGGGAACCAAGTCGCCTTAGTGTACTGATCATTACCTGAAAGTATCATCCAGTTTGGGTGAAAAAATATTGGCTGAGATTTCTGGAGATTCGTAATTTTTGGAAGCTTGGCAACCCCTTTCCATGAAAGTGCTTCTTGCCAGTCACTGCTTAGGGCTACATCAAGAGGAAACAAAACATAGAAATAGAACGTGAAACTACTTTACTGTGTCAAGTTTCAAGAAGCTAGCACAAACTGTGTTGGATTTAGAGTTCCAAATACATCTATCATTATAGGAGAAAACAGAGTGAAACCTAAAAATTCAAACTGTTACTGGAAATGAACGCTTCAACATAGAAGAACGAAATTTGGGGAACCAAGTCGCCTTAGTGTACTGATCATTACCTGAAAGTATCATCAAGTTTGGGTGAAAAAATATTGGCTGAGATTTCTGGAGATTCGTAATTTTTGGAAGCTTGGCAACCCCTTTCCATGAAAGTGCTTCTCGCCAGTCACTGCTTAGGGCTACATCAAGAGGAAACAAACCATAGAGATAGAACGTGAAACTACTTTACTGTGTCAAGTTTCAAGAAGCTAGCACAAACCGTGTCGGATTTAGAGTTCCAAGTACATGTATCAATATAGGAGAAAACAGAGTGATACCTAAAAATTCAAACTGTTACTGGAAATGAACGCTTCAACATAGAAGAAAGAAATTTGGGGAACCAAGTCGACTTAGTGTACTGATCATTACCTGAAAGTATCATCCAGTTTGGGTGAAAAAATATTTGCTTAGATTTCTGGAGATTCGTAATTTTTGGAAGCTTGGAAACCCCTTTCCATGAAAGTGTTTCTCGCCAGTCACTGCTTAGGGCTACATCAAGAGGAAACAAAACATAGAGATAGAACGTGAAACTACTTTACTGTGTCAAGTTTCAAGAAGCTAGCACAAACCGTGTTGGATTTAGAGTTCCAAATACATCTATCAATATAGGAGAAAACAGAGTGATACCTAAAAATTCAAAGTGTTACTGGAAATGAACGCTTCAACATAGAAGAACGAAATTTGGGGAACCAAGTCGCCTTAGTGTACTGATCATTACCTGAAAGTATCATCCAGTTTGGGTGAAAAAATACTGGCTGAGATTTCTGGAGATTCGTAATTTTTGGAAGCTTGGAAACCCCTTTCCATGAAAGTGTTTCTCGCCAGTCACTGCTTAAGGCTACATAAAGAGGAAACAAAACATAGAGATAGAACGTGAAACTACTTTACTGTGTCAAGTTTCAAGAAGCTAGCACAAACTGTGTTGGATTTAGAGTTCCAAATACATCTATCATTATAGGAGAAAACAGAGTGAAACCTAAAAATTCAAACTGTTACTGGAAATGAACGCTTCAACATAGAAGAACGAAATTTGGGGAACCAAGTCGCCTTAGTGTACTGATCATTACCTGAAAGTATCATCCAGTTTGGGTGAAAAAATATTGGCTGAGATTTCTGGAGATTCGTAATTTTTGGAAGCTTGGCAACCTCTTTCCATGAAAGTGTTTCTCGCCTTCAGTGCTTAGGGCTACATCAAGAGGAAACAAAACATAGAGATAGAACGTGAAACTACTTTACTGTGTCAAGTTTCAAGAAGCTAGCACAAACCGTGTTCGATTTAGAGTTCCAAATACATCTATCAATATAGGAGAAAACAGAGTGAAACCTAAAAATTCAAACTGTTACTGGAAATGAACGCTTCAACATAGAAGAACGAAATTTGGGGAACCAAGTCGCCTTAGTGTACTGATTATTACCTGAAAGTATCATCCAGTTTGGGTGAAAAAATATTTGCTGAGATTTCTGGAGATTCGTAATTTTTGGAAGCTTGGCAACCCCTTTCCATGAAAGTGCTTCTCGCCAGTCACTGCTTAGGGCTACATTAAGAGGAAACAAACCATAGAGATAGAACGTGAGACTACTTTACTGTGTCAAGTTTCAAGAAGCTAGCACAAACCGTGTTGGATTTAGAGTTCCAAATACATCTATCAATATAGGAGAAAAAAGAGTGAAACCTAAAAATTCAAACTGTTACTGGAAATGAACGCTTCAACATAGAAGAACGAAATTTGGGGAACCAAGTCGCCTTCGTTTACTGATCATTACCTGAAAGTATCATCCAGTTTGGGTGAAAAAATATTTGCTGAGATTTCTGGAGATTCGTAATTTTTGGAAGCTTGGCAACCCCTTTCCATGAAAGTGCTTCTCGCCAGTCACTGCTTAGGGCTACATTAAGAGGAAACAAACCATAGAGATAGAACGTGAGACTACTTTACTGTGTCAAGGTTCAAGAAGCTAGCACAAACCGTGTTGGATTTAGAGTTCCAAATACATCTATCAATATAGGAGAAAACAGAGTGATACCTAAAAATTCAAACTGTTACTGGAAATGAACGCTTCAACATAGAAGAACGAAATTTGGGGAACCAAGTCGCCTTCGTGTACTGATCATTACCTGAAAGTATCATCCAGTTTGGGTGAAAAAATATTGGCTGAGATTACTGGAGATTCGTAATTTTTGGAAGCTTCGCAACCCCTTTCCATAAAAGTGTTTCTCGCCAGTCAGTGCTTAGGGCTACATCAAGAGGAAACAAAACATAGAGATAGAACGTGAAACTACTTTACTGTGTCAAGTTTCAAGAAGCTAGCACAAACCGTGTTGGATTTAGAGTTCCAAATACATCTATCAATATAGGAGAAAAGAGAGTGAAACCTAAAATTTCAAACTGTTACTGGAAATGAACACTTCAACATAAAAGAACGAAATTTGGGGAACCAAGTCGCCTTAGTGTACTGATCATTACCTGAAAGTATCATCCAGTTTGGGTGAAAAAATATTTGCTGAGATTTCTGGAGATTCGTAATTTTTGGAAGCTTGGCAACCCCTTTCCATGAAAGTGCTTCTCGCCAGTCACTGCTTAGGGCTACATTAAGAGGAAACAAACCATAGAGATAGAACGTGAAACTACTTTACTGTGTCAAGTTACAAGAAGCTAGCACAAACCGTGTTCGATTTAGAGTTCCAAATACATCTATCAATATAGGAGAAAAAAGAGTGAAACCTAAAAATTCAAACTGTTACTGGAAATGAACGCTTCAATATAGAAGAACGAAATTTGGGGAACCAAGTCGCCTTCATGTACTGATCATTACCTGAAAGTATCATCCAGTTTGGGTGAAAAAATATTTGCTGAGATTTCTGGAGATTCGTAATTTTTGGAAGCTTGGCAACCCCTTTCCATGAAAGTGCTTCTCGCCAGTCAGTGCTTAGGGCTACATCAAGAGGAAACAAAACATAGAGATAGAACGTGAAACTACTTCACTGTGTCAAGTTTCAAGAAGCTAGCACAAACCGTGATGGATTTAGAGTTCCAAATACATCTATCAATATAGGAGAAAACAGAGTGAAACCTAAAAATTCAAACTGTTACTGGAAATGAACGCTTCAACATAGAAGAACGAAATTTGGGGAACCAAGTCGCCTTCGTTTACTGATCATTACCTGAAAGTATCATCCAGTTTGAGTGAAAAAATATTGGCTGAGATTTCTGGAGATTCGTAATTTTTGGAAGCTTGGCAACCCCTTTCCATGAAAGTGTTTCTCGCCTTCAGTGCTTAGGGCTACATCAAGAGGAAACAAAACATAGAGATAGAACGTGAAACTACTTTACTGTGTCAAGTTTCAAGAAGCTAGCACAAACCGTGTCGGATTTAGAGTTCCAAGTACATGTATCAATATAGGAGAAAACAGAGTGATACCTAAAAATTCAAACTATTACTGGAAATGAACGCTTCAACATAGAAGAACGAAATTTGGGGAACCAAGTCGACTTAGTGTACTGATCATTACGTGAAAGTATCATCCAGTTTGGGTGAAAAAATATTTGGTGAGATTTCTGGAGATTCGTAATTTTTGGAAGCTTGGAAACCCCTTTCCATGAAAGTGTTTCTCGCCAGTCACTGCTTAGGGATACATCAAGAGGAAACAAAACATAGAGATAGAACGTGAAACTACTTTACTGTGTCAAGTTTCAAGAAGCTAGCACAAACCGTGTTGGATTTAGAGTTCCAAATACATCTATCAATATAGGAGAAAACAGAGTGATACCTAAAAATTCAAAGTGTTACTGGAAATGAACGCTTCAACATAGAAGAACGAAATTTGGGGAACCAAGTCGCCTTAGTGTACTGATCATTACCTGAAAGTATCATCCAGTTTGGGTGAAAAAATATTTGCTGAGATTTCTGGAGATTCGTAATTTTTGGAAGCTTGGCAACCCCTTTCCATGAAAGTGCTTCTCGCCAGTCACTGCTTAGGGCTACATTAAGAGGAAACAAACCATAGAGATAGAACGTGAGACTACTTTACTGTGTCAAGTTTCAAGAAGCTAGCACAAACCGTGTTGGATTTAGAGTTCCAAATACATCTATCAATATAGGAGAAAAAAGAGTGAAACCTAAAAATTCAAACTGTTACTGGAAATGAACGCTTCAACATAGAAGAACAAAATTTGGGGAACCAAGTCGCCTTCGTGTACTGATCATTACCTGAAAGTATCATCCAGTTTGGGGTTAAAAAATATTTGCTGAGATTTCTGGAGATTCGTATCTTTTGGAAGCATCGCAACCCCTTTCCATGAAAGTGCTTCTCGCCAGTCAGTGCTTAGGGCTACATCAAGAGGAAACAAAACATAGAGATAGAACGTGAAACTACTTTACTGTGTCAAGTTTCAAGAAGCTAGCACAATCCGTGTTGGATTTAGAGTTCCAAATACATCTATCAATATAGGAGAAAACAGAGTGAAACCTAAAAATTCAAACTGTTACTGGAAATGAACGCTTCAACATAGAAGAACGAAATTTGGGGAACCAAGTCGCCTTCGTTTACTGATCATTACCTGAAATTATCATCCAGTTTGGGTGAAAAAATATTGGCTGAGATTTCTGGAGATTCGTAATTTTTGGAAGCTTGGTAACCTCTTTCCATGAAAGTGTTTCTCGCCTTCAGTGCTTAGGGCTACATGAAGAGGAAACAAACCATAGAGATAGAACGTGAAACTACTTTTCTGTGTCAAGTTTCAAGAAGCTAGCACAAACCGTGTTGGATTTAGAGTTCCAAATACATCTATCAATATAGGAGAAAACAGAGTGAAACCTAAAAATTCAAACTGTTACTGGAAATGAACACTTCAACATAAAAGAACGAAATTTGGGGAACCAAGTCGCCTTAGTGTACTGATCATTACCTGAAAGTATCATCCAGTTTGGGTGAAAAAATATTTGCTGAGATTTCTGGAGATTCGTAATTTTTGGAAGCTTGGCAACCCCTTTCCATGAAAGTGCTTCTCGCCAGTCACTGCTTAGGGCTACATTAAGAGGAAACAAACCATAGAGATAGAACGTGAAACTACTTTACTGTGTCAAGTTTCAAGAAGCTAGCACAAACCGTGTTCGATTTAGAGTTCCAAATACATCTATCAATATAGGAGAAAAAAGAGTGAAACCTAAAAATTCAAACTGTTACTGGAAATGAACGCTTCAACATAGAAGAACGAAATTTGGGGAACCAAGTCGCCTTAGTGTACTGATCATTACCTGAAAGTATCATCCAGTTTGGGTGAAAAAATATTGGCTGAGATTTCTGGAGATTCGTAATTTTTGGAAGCTTGGCAACCCCTTTCCATGAAAGTGTTTCTCGCCAGTCACTGCTTAGGGCTACATCAAGAGGAAACAAAACATAGAGATAGAACGTGAAACTACTTTACTGTGTCAAGTTTCAAGAAGCTAGCACAAACTGTGTTGGATTTAGAGTTCCAAATACATCTATCATTATAGGAGAAAACAGAGTGAAACCTAAAAATTCAAACTGTTACTGGAAATGAATGCTTCAACATAGAAGAACGAAATTTGGGGAACCAAGTCGCCTTAGTGTACTGATCATTACCTGAAAGTATCATCCAGTTTGGGGTTAAAAAATATTTGCTGAGATTTCTGGAGATTCGTAACTTTTGGAAGCATCGCAACCCCTTTCCATGAAAGTGCTTCTCGCCAGTCAGTGCTTAGGGCTACATCAAGAGGAAACAAAACATAGAGATAGAACGTGAAACTACTTTACTGTGTCAAGTTTCAAGAAGCTAGCACAAACCGTGCTGGATTTAGAGTTCCAAATACATCTATCAATATAGGAGAAAACAGAGTGAAACCTAAAAATTCAAACTGTTACTGGAAATGAACGCTTCAACATAGAAGAACGAAATTTGGGGAACCAAGTCGCCTTCGTTTACTGATCATTACCTGAAAGTATCAACCAGTTTGGGTGAAAAAATATTGGATGAGATTTCTGGAGATTCGTAATTTTTGGAAGCTTGGCAACCCCTTTCCATGAAAGGGTTTCTCGCCTTCAGTGCTTAGGGCTACATCAAGAGGAAACAAAACATAGAGATAGAACATGAAACTACTTTACTGTGTCAAGTTTCAAGAAGCTAGCACAAACCGTGTTGGATTTAGAGTTCCAAATACATCTATCAATATAGGAGAAAACAGAGTGATACCTAAAAATTCAAAGTGTTACTGGAAATGAACGCTTCAACATAGAAGAACGAAATTTGGGGAACCAAGTCGCCTTAGTGTACTGATCATTACCTGAAAGTATCATCCAGTTTGGGTGAAAAAATATTGGCTGAGATTTCTGGAGATCCGTAATTTTTGGAAGCTTGGCAACCCCTTTCCATGAAAGTGTTTCTCGCCAGTCACTGCTTAGGGCTACATCAAGAGGAAACAAAACATAGAGATAGAACGTGAAACTACTTTACTGTGTCAAGTTTCAAGAAGCTAGCACAAACCGTGTTGGATTTAGAGTTCCAAATACATCTATCAATATAGGAGAAAACAGAGTGAAACCTAAAAATTCAAACTGTTACTGGAAATGAACGCTTCAACATAGAAGAACGAAATTTGGGGAACCAAGTCGCCTTAGTGTACTGATCATTACCTGAAAGTATCATCCAGTTTGGGTGAAAAAATATTGGCTGAGATTTCTGGAGATTCGTAATTTTTGGAAGCTTCGCAACCCCTTTCCATAAAAGTGTTTCTCGCCAGTCAGTGCTTAGGGCTACATCAAGAGGAAACAAAACATAGAGATAGAACGTGAAACTACTTCACTGTGTCCAGTTTCAAGAAGCTAGCACAAACCGTGTTGGATTTAGAGTTCCAAATACATCTATCAATATAGGAGAAAACAGAGTGAAACCTAAAAATTCAAACTGTTACTGGAATGAACGCTTCAACATAGAAGAACGAAATTTGGGGAACCAAGTCGCCTTAGTGTACTGATCATTACCTGAAAGTATTTTCCAGTTTGGGTGAAAAAATATTTACTGAGATTTCTGGAGATTCGTAATTTTTGGAAGCTTGGCAACCCCTTTCCATGAAAGTGCTTCTCGCCAGTCACTGCTTAGGGCTACATCAAGAGGAAACAAACCATAGAGATAGAACGTGAAACTACTTTACTGTGTCAAGTTTCAAGAAGCTAGCACAAACCGTGTTGGATTTAGAGTTCCAAATACATCTATCAATATAGGAGAAAACAGAGTGAAACCTAAAAATTCAAACTGTTACTGGAAATGAACGCTTCAACATAGAAGAACGAAATTTGGGGAACCACGTCGCCTTAGTGTACTGATCATTACCTGAAAGTATCATCCAGTTTGGGTGAAAAAATATTGGCTGAGATTTCTGGAGATACGTAATTTTTGGAAGCTTGGCAACCTCTTTCCATGAAAGTGTTTCTCGCCTTCAGTGCTTAGGGCTACATCAAGAGGAAACAAAACATAGAGATAGAACGTGAAACTACTTTACTATGTCAAGTTTTAGGAAGCTAGCACAAACCGTGTTGGATTTAGAGTTCCAAATACATCTATCAATATAGGAGAAAACAGAGTGAAACCTAAAAATTCAAACTGTTACTGGAAATGAACGCTTCAACATAGAAGAACGAAATTTGGGGAACCAAGTCGCCTTAGTGTACTGATCATTACCTGAAAGTATTTTCCAGTTTGGGTGAAAAAATATTTACTGAGATTTCTGGAGATTCGTAATTTTTGGAAGCTTGGCAACCCCTTTCCATGAAAGTGCTTCTCGCCAGTCACTGCTTAGGGCTACATCAAGAGGAAACAAACCATAGAGATAGAACGTGAAACTACTTTACTGTGTCAAGTTTCAAGAAGCTAGCACAAACCGTGTTGGATTTAGAGTTCCGAATACATCTATCAATATAGGAGAAAACAGAGTGAAACCTAAAAATTCAAACTGTTACTGGAAATGAACGCTTCAACATAGAAGAACGAAATTTGGGGAACCAAGTTGCCTTAGTGTACTGATCATTACCTGAAAGTATCATCCAGTTTGGGTGAAAAAATATTGGCTGAGATTTCTGGAGATACGTAATTTTTGGAAGCTTGGCAACCTCTTTCCATGAAAGTGTTTCTCGCCTTCAGTGCTTAGGGCTACATCAAGAGGAAACAAAACATAGAGATAGAACGTGAAACTACTTTACTATGTCAAGTTTTAGGAAGCTAGCACAAACCGTGTTGGATTTAGAGTTCCAAATACATCTATCAATATAGGAGAAAAAAGAGTGAAACCTAAAAATTCAAACTGTTACTGGAAATGAACGCTTCAACATAGAAGAACGAAATTTGGGGAACCAAGTCACCTTCGTGTACTGATCATTACCTGAAAGTATCATCCAGTTTGGGGTTAAAAAATATTTGCTGAGATTTCTGGAGATTCGTAACTTTTGGAAGCATCGCAACCCCTTTCCATGAAAGTGCTTCTCGCCAGTCAGTGCTTAGGGCTACATCAAGAGGAAACAAAACATAGAGATAGAACGTGAAACTACTTTACTGTGTCAAGTTTCAAGAAGCTAGCACAAACCGTGTTGGATTTAGAGTTCCAAATATATCTATCAATATAGGAGAAAACAGAGTGAAACCTAAAAATTCAAACTGTTACTGGAAATGAACGCTTCAATATAGAAGAACGAAATTTGTGGAACCAAGTCGCCTTCGTTTACTGATCATTACCTGAAAGTATCATCCAGTTTGGGTGAAAAAATATTGGCTGAGATTTCTGGAGATTCGTAATTTTTGGAAGCTTGGCAACCTCTTTCCATGAAAGTGTTTCTCGCCTTCAGTGCTTAGGGCTACATCAAGAGGAAACAAAACATAGAGATAGAACGTGAAACTACTTTACTGTGTCAAGTTTCAAGAAGCTAGCACAAACCGTGTTGGATTTAGAGTTCCAAATACATCTATCAATATAGGAGAAAACAGAGTGAAACATAAAAATTCAAACTGTTACTGGAAATGAACACTTCAACATAAAAGAACGAAATTTGGGGAACCAAGTCGCCTTAGTGTACTGATCATTACCTGAAAGTATCATCCAGTTTGGGTGAAAAAATATTTGCTGAGATTTCTGGAGATTCGTAATTTTTGGAAGCTTGGCAACCCCTTTCCATGAAAGTGCTTCTCGCCAGTCACTGCTTAGGGCTACATTAAGAGGAAACAAACCATAGAGATAGAACGTGAAACTACTTTACTGTGTCAAGTTTCAAGAAGCTAGCACAAATCGTGTTCGATTTAGAGTTCAAAATACATCTATCAATATAGGAGAAAAAAGAGTGAAACCTAAAAATTCAAACTGTTACTGGAAATGAACGCTTCAATATAGAAGAACGAAATTTGGGGAACCAAGTCGCATTCGTGTACTGATCATTACCTGAAAGTATCATCCAGTTTGGGTGAAAAAATATTTGCTGAGATTTCTGGAGATTCGTAATTTTTGGAAGCTTGGCAACCCCTTTCCATGAAAGTGCTTCTCGCCAGTCAGTGCTTAGGGCTACATCAAGAGGAAACACAACATAGAGATAGAACGTGAAACTACTTTACTGTGTCAAGTTTCAAGAAGCTAGCACAAACCGTGTTGGATTTAGAGTTCCAAATACATCTATCAATATAGGAGAAAACAGAGTGAAACCTAAAAATTCAAACTGTTACTGGAAATGAACGCTTCAACATAGAAGAACGAAATTTGGGGAACCAAGTCGCCTTCGTTTAGTGATCATTACCTGAAAGTATCATCCAGTTTGGGTGAAAAAATATTGGCTGAGATTTCTGGAGATTCGTAATTTTTGGAAGCTTGGCAACCCCTTTCCATGAAAGTGTTTCTCGCCTTCAGTGCTTAGGGCTACATCAAGAGGAAACAAAACATAGAGATAGAACGTGAAACTACTTTACTGTGTCAAGTTTCAAGAAGCTAGCACAAACCGTGTCGGATTTAGAGTTCCAAGTATATGTATCAATATAGGAGAAAACAGAGTGATACCTAAAAATTCAAACCATTACTGGAAATGAATGCTTCAACATAGAAGAACGAAATTTGGGGAACCAAGTCGACTTAGTGTACTGATCATTACCTGAAAGTATCATCCAGTTTGGGTGAAAAAATATTTGCTGAGATTTCTGGAGATTCGTAATTTTTGGAAGCTTGGCAACCCCTTTCCATGAAAGTGTTTCTCGCCAGTCACTGCTTAGGGCTACATCAAGAGGAAACAAAACATAGAGATAGAACGTGAAACTACTTTACTGTGTCAAGTTTCAAGAAGCTAGCACAAACCGTGTTGGATTTAGAGTTCCAAATACATCTATCAATATAGGAGAAAACAGAGTGATACCTAAAAATTCAAAGTGTTACTGGAAATGAACGCTTCAACATAGAAGAACGAAATTTGGGGAACCAAGTCGCCTTAGTGTACTGATCATTACCTGAAAGTATCATCCAGTTTGGGTGAAAAAATATTGGCTGAGATTTCTGGAGATTCGTAATTTTTGGAAGCTTGGCAACCACTTTCCATGAAAGTGTTTCTCGCCAGTCACTGCTTAGGGCTACATCAAGAGGAAACAAAACATAGAGATAGAACGTGAAACTACTTTACTGTGTCAAGTTTCAAGAAGCTAGCACAAACCGTGTCGGATTTAGAGTTCCAAGTACATGTATCAATATAGGAGAAAACAGAGTGAAACCTAAAAATTCAAACTGTTACTGGAAATGAACGCTTCAACATAGAAGAACGAAATTTGGGGAACCAAGTCGCCTTAGTGTACTGATCATTACCTGAAAGTATTTTCCAGTTTGGGTGAAAAAATATTTACTGAGATTTCTGGAGATTCGTAATTTTTGGAAGCTTGGCAACCCCTTTCCATGAAAGTGCTTCTCGCCAGTCACTGCTTAGGGCTACATCAAGAGGAAACAAACCATAGAGATAGAACGTGAAACTACTTTACTGTGTCAAGTTTCAAGAAGCTAGCACAAACCGTGTTGGATTTAGAGTTCCAAATACATCTATCAATATAGGAGAAAACAGAGTGAAACCTAAAAATTCAAACTGTTACTGGAAATGAACGCTTCAACATAGAAGAACGAAATTTGGGGAACCAAGTCGCCTTCGTTTAATGATCATTACCTGAAAGTATCATCCAGTTTGGGTGAAAAAATATTGGCTGAGATTTCTGGAGATTCGTAATTTTTGGAAGCTTGGCAACCCCTTTCCATGAAAGTGCTTCTCGCCAGTCACTGCTTAGGGCTACATTAAGAGGAAATAAACCATAGAGATAGAACGTGAAACTACTTTACTGTGTCAAGTTTCAAGAAGCTAGCACAAACCGTGTTGGATTTAGAGTTCCAAATACATCTATCAATATAGGAGAAAACAGAGTGATACCTAAAAATTCAAAGTGTTACTGGAAATGAACGCTTCAACATAGAAGAACGAAATTTGGGGAACCAAGTCGCCTTAGTGTACTGATCATTACCTGAATGTATCATCCAGTTTGGGTGAAAAAATATTGGCTGAGATTTCTGGAGATTCGTAATTTTTGGAAGCTTGGCAACCCCTTTCCATGAAAGTGTTTCTCGCAAGTCACTGCTTAGGGCTACATCAAGAGGAAACAAAACATAGAGATAGAACGTGAAACTACTTTACTGTGTCAAGTTTCAAGAAGCTAGCACAAACCGTGTCGGATTTAGAGTTCCAAGTACATGTATCAATATAGGAGAAAACAGAGTGAAACCTAAAAATTCAAACTGTTACTGGAAATGAACGCTTCAACATAGAAGAACGAAATTTGGGGAACCAAGTCGCCTTAGTGTACTGATCATTACCTGAAAGTATTTTCCAGTTTGGGTGAAAAAATATTTACTGAGATTTCTGGAGATTCGTAATTTTTGGAAGCTTGGCAACCCCTTTCCATGAAAGTGCTTCTCGCCAGTCACTGCTTAGGGCTACATCAAGAGGAAACAAACCATAGAGATAGAACGTGAAACTACTTTACTGTGTCAAGTTTCAAGAAGCTAGCACAAACCGTGTTGGATTTAGAGTTCCAAATACATCTATCAATATAGGAGAAAACAGAGTGAAACCTAAAAATTCAAACTGTTACTGGAAATGAACGCTTCAACATAGAAGAACGAAATTTGGGGAACCAAGTCGCCTTCGTTTAATGATCATTACCTGAAAGTATCATCCAGTTTGGGTGAAAAAATATTGGCTGAGATTTCTGGAGATTCGTAATTTTTGGAAGCTTGGCAACCCCTTTCCATGAAAGTGCTTCTCGCCAGTCACTGCTTAGGGCTACATTAAGAGGAAATAAACCATAGAGATAGAACGTGAAACTACTTTACTGTGTCAAGTTTCAAGAAGCTAGCACAAACCGTGTTGGATTTAGAGTTCCAAATACATCTATCAATATAGGAGAAAACAGAGTGAAACCTAAAAATTCAAACTGTTACTGGAAATGAACGCTTCAATATAGAAGAACGAAATTTGGGGAACCAAGTCGCCTTCGTGTACTGATCATTACCTGAAAGTATCATCCAGTTTGTGTGAAAAAATATTTGCTGAGATTTCTGGAGATTCGTAATTTTTGGAAGCTTGGCAACCCCTTTCCATGTAAGTGCTTCTCGCCAGTCAGTGCTTAGGGCTACATCAAGAGGAAACAAAACATAGAGATAGAACGTGAAACTACTTTACTGTGTCAAGTTTCAAGAAGCTAGCACAAACCGTGTTGGATTTAGAGTTCCAAATACATCTATCAATATAGGAGAAAACAGAGTGAAACCTAAAAATTCAAACTGTTACTGGAAATGAACGCTTCAACATAGAAGAACGAAATTTGGGGAACCAAGTCGCCTTAGTGTACTGATTATTACCTGAAAGTATCATCCAGTTTGGGTGAAAAAATATTTGCTGAGATTTCTGGAGATTCGTAATTTTTGGAAGCTTGGCAACCCCTTTCCATGAAAGTGCTTCTCGCCAGTCACTGCTTAGGGCTACATTAAGAGGAAACAAACCATAGAGATAGAACGTGAGACTACTTTACTGTGTCAAGTTTCAAGAAGCTAGCACAAACCGTGTTGGATTTAGAGTTCCAAATACATCTATCAATATAGGAGAAAAAAGAGTGAAACCTAAAAATTCAAACTGTTACTGGAAATGAACGCTTCAACATAGAAGAACGAAATTTGGGGAACCAAGTCGCCTTCGTTTACTGATCATTACCTGAAAGTATCATCCAGTTTGGGTGAAAAAATATTTGCTGAGATTTCTGGAGATTCGTAATTTTTGGAAGCTTGGCAACCCCTTTCCATGAAAGTGCTTCTCGCCAGTCACTGCTTAGGGCTACATTAAGAGGAAACAAACCATAGAGATAGAACGTGAGACTACTTTACTGTGTCAAGTTTCAAGAAGCTAGCACAAACCGTGTTGGATTTAGAGTTCCAAATACATCTATCAATATAGGAGAAAACAGAGTGATACCTAAAAATTCAAACTGTTACTGGAAATGAACGCTTCAACATAGAAGAACGAAATTTGGGGAACCAAGTCGCCTTCGTGTACTGATCATTACCTGAAAGTATCATCCAGTTTGGGTGAAAAAATATTGGCTGAGATTACTGGAGATTCGTAATTTTTGGAAGCTTCGCAACCCCTTTCCATAAAAGTGTTTCTCGCCAGTCAGTGCTTAGGGCTACATCAAGAGGAAACAAAACATAGAGATAGAACGTGAAACTACTTTACTGTGTCAAGTTTCAAGAAGCTAGCACAAACCGTGTTAAATTTAGAGTTCCAAATACATCTATCAATATAGGAGAAAACAGAGTGAAACCTAAAATTTCAAACTGTTACTGGAAATGAACACTTCAACATAAAAGAACGAAATTTGGGGAACCAAGTCGCCTTAGTGTACTGATCATTACCTGAAAGTATCATCCAGTTTGGGTGAAAAAATATTTGCTGAGATTTCTGGAGATTCGTAATTTTTGGAAGCTTGGCAACCCCTTTCCATGAAAGTGCTTCTCGCCAGTCACTGCTTAGGGCTACATTAAGAGGAAACAAACCATAGAGATAGAACGTGAAACTACTTTACTGTGTCAAGTTACAAGAAGCTAGCACAAACCGTGTTCGATTTAGAGTTCCAAATACATCTATCAATATAGGAGAAAAAAGAGTGAAACCTAAAAATTCAAACTGTTACTGGAAATGAACGCTTCAATATAGAAGAACGAAATTTGGGGAACCAAGTCGCCTTCATGTACTGATCATTACCTGAAAGTATCATCCAGTTTGGGTGAAAAAATATTTGCTGAGATTTCTGGAGATTCGTAATTTTTGGAAGCTTGGCAACCCCTTTCCATGAAAGTGCTTCTCGCCAGTCAGTGCTTAGGGCTACATCAAGAGGAAACAAAACATAGAGATAGAACGTGAAACTACTTTACTGTGTCAAGTTTCAAGAAGCTAGCACAAACCGTGATGGATTTAGAGTTCCAAATACATCTATCAATATAGGAGAAAACAGAGTGAAACCTAAAAATTCAAACTGTTACTGGAAATGAACGCTTCAATATAGAAGAACGAAATTTGGGGAACCAAGTCGCCTTCGTTTACTGATCATTACCTGAAAGTATCATCCAGTTTGAGTGAAAAAATATTGGCTGAAATTTCTGGAGATTTGTAATTTTTGGAAGCTTGGCAACCCCTTTCCATGAAAGTGTTTCTCGCCTTCAGTGCTTAGGGCTACATCAAGAGGAAACAAAACATAGAGATAGAACGTGAAACTACTTTACTGTGTCAAGTTTCAAGAAGCTAGCACAAACCGTGTCGGATTTAGAGTTCCAAGTACATGTATCAATATAGGAGAAAACAGAGTGATACCTAAAAATTCAAACTATTACTGGAAATGAACGCTTCAACATAGAAGAATGAAATTTGGGGAACCAAGTCGACTTAGTGTACTGATCATTACGTGAAAGTATCATCCAGTTTGGGTGAAAAAATATTTGGTGAGATTTCTGGAGATTCGTAATTTTTGGAAGCTTGGAAACCCCTTTCCATGAAAGTGTTTCTCGCCAGTCACTGCTTAGGGATACATCAAGAGGAAACAAAACATAGAGATAGAACGTGAAACTACTTTACTGTGTCAAGTTTCAAGAAGCTAGCACAAACCGTGTTGGATTTAGAGTTCCAAATACATCTATCAATATAGGAGAAAACAGAGTGATACCTAAAAATTCAAAGTGTTACTGGAAATGAACGCTTCAACATAGAAGAACGAAATTTGGGGAACCAAGTCGCCTTAGTGTACTGATCATTACCTGAAAGTATCATCCAGTTTGGGTGAAAAAATATTTGCTGAGATTTCTGGAGATTCGTAATTTTTGGAAGCTTGGCAACCCCTTTCCATGAAAGTGCTTCTCGCCAGTCACTGCTTAGGGATACATCAAGAGGAAACAAAACATAGAGATAGAACGTGAAACTACTTTACTGTGTCAAGTTTCAAGAAGCTAGCACAAACCGTGTTGGATTTAGAGTTCCAAATACATCTCTGAATATAGGAGAAAACAGAGTGATACCTAAAAATTCAAACTGTTACTGGAAATGAACGCTTCAACATAGAAGAACAAAATTTGGGGAACCAAGTCGCCTTCGTGTACTGATCATTACCTGAAAGTATCATCCAGTTTGGGGTTAAAAAATATTTGCTGAGATTTCTGGAGATTCGTATCTTTTGGAAGCATCGCAACCCCTTTCCATGAAAGTGCTTCTCGCCAGTCAGTGCTTAGGGCTACATCAAGAGGAAACAAAACATAGAGATAGAACGTGAAACTACTTTACTGTGTCAAGTTTCAAGAAGCTAGCACAAACCGTGTTCGATTTAGAGTTCCAAATACATCTATCAATATAGGAGAAAAAAGAGTGAAACCTAAAAATTCAAACTGTTACTGGAAATGAACGCTTCAACATAGAAGAACGAAATTTGGGGAACCAAGTCGCCTTAGTGTACTGATCATTACCTGAAAGTATCATCCAGTTTGGGTGAAAAAATATTGGCTGAGATTTCTGGAGATTCGTAATTTTTGGAAGCTTGGAAACCCCTTTCCATGAAAGTGTTTCTCGCCAGTCACTGCTTAGGGCTACATCAAGAGGAAACAAAACATAGAGATAGAACGTGAAACTACTTTACTGTGTCAAGTTTCAAGAAGCTAGCACAAACTGTGTTGGATTTAGAGTTCCAAATACATCTATCATTATAGGAGAAAACAGAGTGAAACCTAAAAATTCAAACTGTTACTGGAAATGAATGCTTCAACATAGAAGAACGAAATTTGGGGAACCAAGTCGCCTTAGTGTACTGATCATTACCTGAAAGTATCATCCAGTTTGGGGTTAAAAAATATTTGCTGAGATTTCTGGAGATTCGTAACTTTTGGAAGCATCGCAACCCCTTTCCATGAAAGTGCTTCTCGCCAGTCAGTGCTTAGGGCTACATCAAGAGGAAACAAAACATAGAGATAGAACGTGAAACTACTTTACTGTGTCAAGTTTCAAGAAGCTAGCACAAACCGTGCTGGATTTAGAGTTCCAAATACATCTATCAATATAGGAGAAAACAGAGTGAAACCTAAAAATTCAAACTGTTACTGGAAATGAACGCTTCAACATAGAAGAACGAAATTTGGGGAACCAAGTCGCCTTCGTTTACTGATCATTACCTGAAAGTATCAACCAGTTTGGGTGAAAAAATATTGGATGAGATTTCTGGAGATTCGTAATTTTTGGAAGCTTGGCAACCCCTTTCCATGAAAGGGTTTCTCGCCTTCAGTGCTTAGGGCTACATCAAGAGGAAACAAAACATAGAGATAGAACATGAAACTACTTCACTGTGTCAAGTTTCAAGAAGCTAGCACAAACCGTGTTGGATTTAGAGTTCCAAATACATCTATCAATATAGGAGAAAACAGAGTGAAACCTAAAAATTCAAACTGTTACTGGAAATGAACGCTTCAACATAGAAGAACGAAATTTGGGGAACCAAGTCGCCTTAGTGTACTGATCATTACCTGAAAGTATCATCCAGTTTGGGTGAAAAAATATTGGCTGAGATTTCTGGAGATTCGTAATTTTTGGAAGCTTCGCAACCCCTTTCCATAAAAGTGTTTCTCGCCAGTCAGTGCTTAGGGCTACATCAAGAGGAAACAAAACATAGAGATAGAACGTGAAACTACTTCACTGTGTCCAGTTTCAAGAAGCTAGCACAAATTGTGTTGGATTTAGAGTTCCAAATACATCTATCAATATAGGAGAAAACAGAGTGAAACCTCAAAATTCAAACTGTTACTGGAATGAACGCTTCAACATAGAAGAACGAAATTTGGGGAACCAAGTCGCCTTAGTGTACTGATCATTACCTGAAAGTATTTTCCAGTTTGGGTGAAAAAATATTTACTGAGATTTCTGGAGATTCGTAATTTTTGGAAGCTTGGCAACCCCTTTCCATGAAAGTGCTTCTCGCCAGTCACTGCTTAGGGCTACATCAAGAGGAAACAAACCATAGAGATAGAACGTGAAACTACTTTACTGTGTCAAGTTTCAAGAAGCTAGCACAAACCGTGTTGGATTTAGAGTTCCAAATACATCTATCAATATAGGAGAAAACAGAGTGAAACCTAAAAATTCAAACTGTTACTGGAAATGAACGCTTCAACATAGAAGAACGAAATTTGGGGAACCAAGTCGCCTTAGTGTACTGATCATTACCTGAAAGTATCATCCAGTTTGGGTGAAAAAATATTGGCTGAGATTTCTGGAGATACGTAATTTTTGGAAGCTTGGCAACCTCTTTCCATGAAAGTGTTTCTCGCCTTCAGTGCTTAGGGCTACATCAAGAGGAAACAAAACATAGAGATAGAACATGAAACTACTTTACTATGTCAAGTTTTAGGAAGCTAGCACAAACCGTGTTGGATTTAGAGTTCCAAATACATCTATCAATATAGGAGAAAACAGAGTGAAACCTAAAAATTCAAACTGTTACTGGAAATGAACGCTTCAACATAGAAGAACGAAATTTGGGGAACCAAGTCGCCTTAGTGTACTGATCATTACCTGAAAGTATTTTCCAGTTTGGGTGAAAAAATATTTACTGAGATTTCTGGAGATTCGTAATTTTTGGAAGCTTGGCAACCCCTTTCCATGAAAGTGCTTCTCGCCAGTCACTGCTTAGGGCTACATCAAGAGGAAACAAACCATAGAGATAGAACGTGAAACTACTTTACTGTGTCAAGTTTCAAGAAGCTAGCACAAACCGTGTTGGATTTAGAGTTCCGAATACATCTATCAATATAGGAGAAAACAGAGTGAAACCTAAAAATTCAAACTGTTACTGGAAATGAACGCTTCAACATAGAAGAACGAAATTTGGGGAACCAAGTCGCCTTAGTGTACTGATCATTACCTGAAAGTATCATCCAGTTTGGGTGAAAAAATATTGGCTGAGATTTCTGGAGATACGTAATTTTTGGAAGCTTGGCAACCTCTTTCCATGAAAGTGTTTCTCGCCTTCAGTGCTTAGGGCTACATCACGAGGAAACAAAACATAGAGATAGAACGTGAAACTACTTTACTATGTCAAGTTTTAGGAAGCTAGCACAAACCGTGTTGGATTTAGAGTTCCAAATACATCTATCAATATAGGAGAAAAAAGAGTGAAACCTAAAAATTCAAACTGTTACTGGAAATGAACGCTTCAACATAGAAGAACGAAATTTGGGGAACCAAGTCACCTTCGTGTACTGATCATTACCTGAAAGTATCATCCAGTTTGGGGTTAAAAAATATTTGCTGAGATTTCTGGAGATTCGTAACTTTTGGAAGCATCGCAACCCCTTTCCATGAAAGTGCTTCTCGCCAGTCAGTGCTTAGGGCTACATCAAGAGGAAACAAAACATAGAGATAGAACGTGAAACTACTTTACTGTGTCAAGTTTCAAGAAGCTAGCACAAACCGTGTTGGATTTAGAGTTCCAAATATATCTATCAATATAGGAGAAAACAGAGTGAAACCTAAAAATTCAAACTGTTACTGGAAATGAACGCTTCAATATAGAAGAACGAAATTTGTGGAACCAAGTCGCCTTCGTTTACTGATCATTACCTGAAAGTATCATCCAGTTTGGGTGAAAAAATATTGGCTGAGATTTCTGGAGATTCGTAATTTTTGGAAGCTTGGCAACCTCTTTCCATGAAAGTGTTTCTCGCCTTCAGTGCTTAGGGCTACATCAAGAGGAAACAAAACATAGAGATAGAACGTGAAACTACTTTACTGTGTCAAGTTTCAAGAAGCTAGCACAAACCGTGTTGGATTTAGAGTTCCAAATACATCTATCAATATAGGAGAAAACAGAGTGAAACATAAAAATTCAAACTGTTACTGGAAATGAACACTTCAACATAAAAGAACGAAATTTGGGGAACCAAGTCGCCTTAGTGTACTGATCATTACCTGAAAGTATCATCCAGTTTGGGTGAAAAAATATTTGCTGAGATTTCTGGAGATTCGTAATTTTTGGAAGCTTGGCAACCCCTTTCCATGAAAGTGCTTCTCGCCAGTCACTGCTTAGGGCTACATTAAGAGGAAACAAACCATAGAGATAGAACGTGAAACTACTTTACTGTGTCAAGTTTCAAGAAGCTAGCACAAATCGTGTTCGATTTAGAGTTCAAAATACATCTATCAATATAGGAGAAAAAAGAGTGAAACCTAAAAATTCAAACTGTTACTGGAAATGAACGCTTCAATATAGAAGAACGAAATTTGGGGAACCAAGTCGCATTCGTGTACTGATCATTACCTGAAAGTATCATCCAGTTTGGGTGAAAAAATATTTGCTGAGATTTCTGGAGATTCGTAATTTTTGGAAGCTTGGCAACCCCTTTCCATGAAAGTGCTTCTCGCCAGTCAGTGCTTAGGGCTACATCAAGAGGAAACACAACATAGAGATAGAACGTGAAACTACTTTACTGTGTCAAGTTTCAAGAAGCTAGCACAAACCGTGTTGGATTTAGAGTTCCAAATACATCTATCAATATAGGAGAAAACAGAGTGAAACCTAAAAATTCAAACTGTTACTGGAAATGAACGCTTCAACATAGAAGAACGAAATTTGGGGAACCAAGTCGCCTTCGTTTAGTGATCATTACCTGAAAGTATCATCCAGTTTGGGTGAAAAAATATTGGCTGAGATTTCTGGAGATTCGTAATTTTTGGAAGCTTGGCAACCCCTTTCCATGAAAGTGTTTCTCGCCTTCAGTGCTTAGGGCTACATCAAGAGGAAACAAAACATAGAGATAGAACGTGAAACTACTTTACTGTGTCAAGTTTCAAGAAGCTAGCACAAACCGTGTCGGATTTAGAGTTCCAAGTATATGTATCAATATAGGAGAAAACAGAGTGATACCTAAAAATTCAAACTATTACTGGAAATGAATGCTTCAACATAGAAGAACGAAATTTGGGGAACCAAGTCGACTTAGTGTACTGATCATTACCTGAAAGTATCATCCAGTTTGGGTGAAAAAATATTTGCTGAGATTTCTGGAGATTCGTAATTTTTGGAAGCTTGGCAACCCCTTTCCATGAAAGTGTTTCTCGCCAGTCACTGCTTAGGGCTACATCAAGAGGAAACAAAACGTAGAGATAGAACGTGAAACTACTTTACTGTGTCAAGTTTCAAGAAGCTAGCACAAACCGTGTTGGATTTAGAGTTCCAAATACATCTATCAATATAGGAGAAAACAGAGTGATACCTAAAAATTCAAAGTGTTACTGGAAATGAACGCTTCAACATAGAAGAACGAAATTTGGGGAACCAAGTCGCCTTAGTGTACTGATCATTACCTGAAAGTATCATCCAGTTTGGGTGAAAAAATATTGGCTGAGATTTCTGGAGATTCGTAATTTTTGGAAGCTTGGCAACCACTTTCCATGAAAGTGTTTCTCGCCAGTCACTGCTTAGGGCTACATCAAGAGGAAACAAAACATAGAGATAGAACGTGAAACTACTTTACTGTGTCAAGTTTCAAGAAGCTAGCACAAACCGTGTCGGATTTAGAGTTCCAAATACATCTATCAATATAGGAGAAAACAGAGTGAAACCTAAAAATTCAAACTGTTACTGGAAATGAACGCTTCAACATAGAAGAACGAAATTTGGGGAACCAAGTCGCCTTAGTGTACTGATCATTACCTGAAAGTATTTTCCAGTTTGGGTGAAAAAATATTTACTGAGATTTCTGGAGATTCGTAATTTTTGGAAGCTTGGCAACCCCTTTCCATGAAAGTGCTTCTCGCCAGTCACTGCTTAGGGCTACATCAAGAGGAAACAAACCATAGAGATAGAACGTGAAACTACTTTACTGTGTCAAGTTTCAAGAAGCTAGCACAAACCGTGTTGGATTTAGAGTTCCAAATACATCTATCAATATAGGAGAAAACAGAGTGAAACCTAAAAATTCAAACTGTTACTGGAAATGAACGCTTCAACATAGAAGAACGAAATTTGGGGAACCAAGTCGCCTTAGTGTACTGATCATTACCTGAAAGTATCATCCAGTTTGGGTGAAAAAATATTGGCTGAGATTTCTGGAGATTCGTAATTTTTGGAAGCTTGGCAACCCCTTTCCATGAAAGTGTTTCTCGCCAGTCACTGCTTAGGGCTACATCAAGAGGAAACAAAACATAGAGATAGAACGTGAAACTACTTTACTGTGTCAAGTTTCAAGAAGCTAGCACAAACCGTGTCGGATTTAGAGTTCCAAGTACATGTATCAATATAGGAGAAAACAGAGTGAAACCTAAAAATTCAAACTGTTACTGGAAATGAACGCTTCAACATAGAAGAACGAAATTTGGGGAACCAAGTCGCCTTAGTGTACTGATCATTACCTGAAAGTATTTTCCAGTTTGGGTGAAAAAATATTTACTGAGATTTCTGGAGATTCGTAATTTTTGGAAGCTTGGCAACCCCTTTCCATGAAAGTGCTTCTCGCCAGTCACTGCTTAGGGCTACATCAAGAGGAAACAAACCATAGAGATAGAACGTGAAACTACTTTACTGTGTCAAGTTTCAAGAAGCTAGCACAAACCGTGTTGGATTTAGAGTTCCAAATACATCTATCAATATAGGAGAAAACAGAGTGAAACCTAAAAATTCAAACTGTTACTGGAAATGAACGCTTCAACATAGAAGAACGAAATTTGGGGAACCAAGTCGCCTTCGTTTAATGATCATTACCTGAAAGTATCATCCAGTTTGGGTGAAAAAATATTGGCTGAGATTTCTGGAGATTCGTAATTTTTGGAAGCTTGGCAACCCCTTTCCATGAAAGTGCTTCTCGCCAGTCACTGCTTAGGGCTACATTAAGAGGAAATAAACCATAGAGATAGAACGTGAAACTACTTTACTGTGTCAAGTTTCAAGAAGCTAGCACAAACCGTGTTGGATTTAGAGTTCCAAATACATCTATCAATATAGGAGAAAACAGAGTGAAACCTAAAAATTCAAATTTTTACTGGAAATGAACGCTTCAATATAGAAGAACGAAATTTGGGGAACCAAGTCGCCTTCGTGTACTGATCATTACCTGAAAGTATCATCCAGTTTGTGTGAAAAAATATTTGCTGAGATTTCTGGAGATTCGTAATTTTTGGAAGCTTGGCAACCCCTTTCCATGTAAGTGCTTCTCGCCAGTCAGTGCTTAGGGCTACATCAAGAGGAAACAAAACATAGAGATAGAACGTGAAACTACTTTACTGTGTCAAGTTTCAAGAAGCTAGCACAAACCGTGTTGGATTTAGAGTTCCAAATACATCTATCAATATAGGAGAAAACAGAGTGAAACCTAAAAATTCAAACTGTTACTGGAAATGAACGCTTCAACATAGAAGAACGAAATTTGGGGAACCAAGTCGCCTTAGTGTACTGATTATTACCTGAAAGTATCATCCAGTTTGGGTGAAAAAATATTTGCTGAGATTTCTGGAGATTCGTAATTTTTGGAAGCTTGGCAACCCCTTTCCATGAAAGTGCTTCTCGCCAGTCACTGCTTAGGGCTACATTAAGAGGAAACAAACCATAGAGATAGAACGTGAGACTACTTTACTGTGTCAAGTTTCAAGAAGCTAGCACAAACCGTGTTGGATTTAGAGTTCCAAATACATCTATCAATATAGGAGAAAAAAGAGTGAAACCTAAAAATTCAAACTGTTACTGGAAATGAACGCTTCAACATAGAAGAACGAAATTTGGGGAACCAAGTCGCCTTCGTTTACTGATCATTACCTGAAAGTATCATCCAGTTTGGGTGAAAAAATATTTGCTGAGATTTCTGGAGATTCGTAATTTTTGGAAGCTTGGCAACCCCTTTCCATGAAAGTGCTTCTCGCCAGTCACTGCTTAGGGCTACATTAAGAGGAAACAAACCATAGAGATAGAACGTGAGACTACTTTACTGTGTCAAGTTTCAAGAAGCTAGCACAAACCGTGTTGGATTTAGAGTTCCAAATACATCTATCAATATAGGAGAAAACAGAGTGATACCTAAAAATTCAAACTGTTACTGGAAATGAACGCTTCAACATAGAAGAACGAAATTTGGGGAACCAAGTCGCCTTCGTGTACTGATCATTACCTGAAAGTATCATCCAGTTTGGGTGAAAAAATATTGGCTGAGATTACTGGAGATTCGTAATTTTTGGAAGCTTGGCAACCCCTTTCCATAAAAGTGTTTCTCGCCAGTCAGTGCTTAGGGCTACATCAAGAGGAAACAAAACATAGAGATAGAACGTGAAACTACTTTACTGTGTCAAGTTTCAAGAAGCTAGCACAAACCGTGTTAAATTTAGAGTTCCAAATACATCTATCAATATAGGAGAAAACAGAGTGAAACCTAAAATTTCAAACTGTTACTGGAAATGAACACTTCAACATAAAAGAACGAAATTTGGGGAACCAAGTCGCCTTAGTGTACTGATCATTACCTGAAAGTATCATCCAGTTTGGGTGAAAAAATATTTGCTGAGATTTCTGGAGATTCGTAATTTTTGGAAGCTTGGCAACCCCTTTCCATGAAAGTGCTTCTCGCCAGTCACTGCTTAGGGCTACATTAAGAGGAAACAAACCATAGAGATAGAACGTGAAACTACTTTACTGTGTCAAGTTACAAGAAGCTAGCACAAACCGTGTTCGATTTAGAGTTCCAAATACATCTATCAATATAGGAGAAAAAAGAGTGAAACCTAAAAATTCAAACTGTTACTGGAAATGAACGCTTCAATATAGAAGAACGAAATTTGGGGAACCAAGTCGCCTTCATGTACTGATCATTACCTGAAAGTATCATCCAGTTTGGGTGAAAAAATATTTGCTGAGATTTCTGGAGATTCGTAATTTTTGGAAGCTTGGCAACCCCTTTCCATGAAAGTGCTTCTCGCCAGTCAGTGCTTAGGGCTACATCAAGAGGAAACAAAACATAGAGATAGAACGTGAAACTACTTTACTGTGTCAAGTTTCAAGAAGCTAGCACAAACCGTGATGGATTTAGAGTTCCAAATACATCTATCAATATAGGAGAAAACAGAGTGAAACCTAAAAATTCAAACTGTTACTGGAAATGAACGCTTCAACATAGAAGAACGAAATTTGGGGAACCAAGTCGCCTTCGTTTACTGATCATTACCTGAAAGTATCATCCAGTTTGAGTGAAAAAATATTGGCTGAAATTTCTGGAGATTCGTAATTTTTGGAAGCTTGGCAACCCCTTTCCATGAAAGTGTTTCTCGCCTTCAGTGCTTAGGGCTACATCAAGAGGAAACAAAACATAGAGATAGAACGTGAAACTACTTTACTGTGTCAAGTTTCAAGAAGCTAGCACAAACCGTGTCGGATTTAGAGTTCCAAGTACATGTATCAATATAGGAGAAAACAGAGTGATACCTAAAAATTCAAACTATTACTGGAAATGAACGCTTCAACATAGAAGAACGAAATTTGGGGAACCAAGTCGACTTAGTGTACTGATCATTACGTGAAAGTATCATCCAGTTTGGGTGAAAAAATATTTGGTGAGATTTCTGGAGATTCGTAATTTTTGGAAGCTTGGAAACCCCTTTCCATGAAAGTGTTTCTCGCCAGTCACTGCTTAGGGATACATCAAGAGGAAACAAAACATAGAGATAGAACGTGAAACTACTTTACTGTGTCAAGTTTCAAGAAGCTAGCACAAACCGTGTTGGATTTAGAGTTCCAAATACATCTATCAATATAGGAGAAAACAGAGTGATACCTAAAAATTCAAAGTGTTACTGGAAATGAACGCTTCAACATAGAAGAACGAAATTTGGGGAACCAAGTCGCCTTAGTGTACTGATCATTACCTGAAAGTATCATCCAGTTTGGGTGAAAAAATATTTGCTGAGATTTCTGGAGATTCGTAATTTTTGGAAGCTTGGCAACCCCTTTCCATGAAAGTGCTTCTCGCCAGTCACTGCTTAGGGCTACATTAAGAGGAAACAAACCATAGAGATAGAACGTGAGACTACTTTACTGTGTCAAGTTTCAAGAAGCTAGCACAAACCGTGTTGGATTTAGAGTTCCAAATACATCTATCAATATAGGAGAAAAAAGAGTGAAACCTAAAAATTCAAACTGTTACTGGAAATGAACGCTTCAACATAGAAGAACAAAATTTGGGGAACCAAGTCGCCTTCGTGTACTGATCATTACCTGAAAGTATCATCCAGTTTGGGGTTAAAAAATATTTGCTGAGATTTCTGGAGATTCGTATCTTTTGGAAGCATCGCAACCCCTTTCCATGAAAGTGCTTCTCGCCAGTCAGTGCTTAGGGCTACATCAAGAGGAAACAAAACATAGAGATAGAACGTGAAACTACTTTACTGTGTCAAGTTTCAAGAAGCTAGCACAAACCGTGTTGGATTTAGAGTTCCAAATACATCTATCAATATAGGAGAAAAAAGAGTGAAACCTAAAAATTCAAACTGTTACTGGAAATGAACGCTTCAACATAGAAGAACGAAATTTGGGGAACCAAGTCGCCTTAGTGTACTGATCATTACCTGAAAGTATCATCCAGTTTGGGTGAAAAAATATTGGCTGAGATTTCTGGAGATTCGTAATTTTTGGAAGCTTGGAAACCCCTTTCCATGAAAGTGTTTCTCGCCAGTCCCTGCTTAGGGCTACATCAAGAGGAAACAAAACATAGAGATAGAACGTGAAACTACTTTACTGTGTCAAGTTTCAAGAAGCTAGCACAAACTGTGTTGGATTTAGAGTTCCAAATACATCTATCATTATAGGAGAAAACAGAGTGAAACCTAAAAATTCAAACTGTTACTGGAAATGAATGCTTCAACATAGAAGAACGAAATTTGGGGAACCAAGTCGCCTTAGTGTACTGATCATTACCTGAAAGTATCATCCAGTTTGGGGTTAAAAAATATTTGCTGAGATTTCTGGAGATTCGTAACTTTTGGAAGCATCGCAACCCCTTTCCATGAAAGTGCTTCTCGCCAGTCAGTGCTTAGGGCTACATCAAGAGGAAACAAAACATAGAGATAGAACGTGAAACTACTTTACTGTGTCAAGTTTCAAGAAGCTAGCACAAACCGTGCTGGATTTAGAGTTCCAAATACATCTATCAATATAGGAGAAAACAGAGTGAAACCTAAAAATTCAAACTGTTACTGGAAATGAACGCTTCAACATAGAAGAACGAAATTTGGGGAACCAAGTCGCCTTCGTTTACTGATCATTACCTGAAAGTATCAACCAGTTTGGGTGAAAAAATATTGGATGAGATTTCTGGAGATTCGTAATTTTTGGAAGCTTGGCAACCCCTTTCCATGAAAGGGTTTCTCGCCTTCAGTGCTTAGGGCTACATCAAGAGGAAACAAAACATAGAGATAGAACATGAAACTACTTTACTGTGTCAAGTTTCAAGAAGCTAGCGCAAACCGTGTTGGATTTAGAGTTCCAAATACATCTATCAATATAGGAGAAAACAGAGTGAAACCTAAAAATTCAAACTGTTACTGGAAATGAACGCTTCAACATAGAAGAACGAAATTTGGGGAACCAAGTCGCCTTAGTGTACTGATCATTACCTGAAAGTATCATCCAGTTTGGGTGAAAAAATATTGGCTGAGATTTCTGGAGATTCGTAATTTTTGGAAGCTTCGCAATCCCTTTCCATAAAAGTGTTTCTCGCCAGTCAGTGCTTAGGGCTACATCAAGAGGAAACAAAACATAGAGATAGAACGTGAAACTACTTCACTGTGTCCAGTTTCAAGAAGCTAGCACAAATTGTGTTGGATTTAGAGTTCCAAATACATCTATCAATATAGGAGAAAACAGAGTGAAACCTCAAAATTCAAACTGTTACTGGAATGAACGCTTCAACATAGAAGAACGAAATTTGGGGAACCAAGTCGCCTTAGTGTACTGATCATTACCTGAAAGTATTTTCCAGTTTGGGTGAAAAAATATTTACTGAGATTTCTGGAGATTCGTAATTTTTGGAAGCTTGGCAACCCCTTTCCATGAAAGTGCTTCTCGCCAGTCACTGCTTAGGGCTACATCAAGAGGAAACAAAACATAGAGATAGAACGTGAAACTACTTTACTGTGTCAAGTTTCAAGAAGCTAGCACAAACCGTGTTGGATTTAGAGTTCCAAATACATCTATCAATATAGGAGAAAACAGAGTGAAACCTAAAAATTCAAACTGTTACTGGAAATGAACGCTTCAACATAGAAGAACGAAATTTGGGGAACCAAGTCGCCTTAGTGTACTGATCATTACCTGAAAGTATCATCCAGTTTGGGTGAAAAAATATTGGCTGAGATTTCTGGAGATACGTAATTTTTGGAAGCTTGGCAACCTCTTTCCATGAAAGTGTTTCTCGCCTTCAGTGCTTAGGGCTACATCAAGAGGAAACAAAACATAGAGATAGAACGTGAAACTACTTTACTATGTCAAGTTTTAGGAAGCTAGCACAAACCGTGTTGGATTTAGAGTTCCAAATACATCTATCAATATAGGAGAAAACAGAGTGAAACCTAAAAATTCAAACTGTTACTGGAAATGAACGCTTCAACATAGAAGAACGAAATTTGTGGAACCAAGTCGCCTTCGTTTACTGATCATTACCTGAAAGTATCATCCAGTTTGGGTGAAAAAATATTGGCTGAGATTTCTGGAGATTCGTAATTTTTGGAAGCTTGGCAACCTCTTTCCATGAAAGTGTTTCTCGCCTTCAGTGCTTAGGGCTACATCAAGAGGAAACAAAACATAGAGATAGAACGTGAAACTACTTTACTGTGTCAAGTTTCAAGAAGCTAGCACAAACCGTGTTGGATTTAGAGTTCCAAATACATCTATCAATATAGGAGAAAACAGAGTGAAACATAAAAATTCAAACTGTTACTGGAAATGAACACTTCAACATAAAAGAACGAAATTTGGGGAACCAAGTCGCCTTAGTGTACTGATCATTACCTGAAAGTATCATCCAGTTTGGGTGAAAAAATATTTGCTGAGATTTCTGGAGATTCGTAATTTTTGGAAGCTTGGCAACCCCTTTCCATGAAAGTGCTTCTCGCCAGTCACTGCTTAGGGCTACATTAAGAGGAAACAAACCATAGAGATAGAACGTGAAACTACTTTACTGTGTCAAGTTTCAAGAAGCTAGCACAAATCGTGTTCGATTTAGAGTTCAAAATACATCTATCAATATAGGAGAAAAAAGAGTGAAACCTAAAAATTCAAACTGTTACTGGAAATGAACGCTTCAATATAGAAGAACGAAATTTGGGGAACCAAGTCGCATTCGTGTACTGATCATTACCTGAAAGTATCATCCAGTTTGGGTGAAAAAATATTTGCTGAGATTTCTGGAGATTCGTAATTTTTGGAAGCTTGGCAACCCCTTTCCATGAAAGTGCTTCTCGCCAGTCAGTGCTTAGGGCTACATCAAGAGGAAACACAACATAGAGATAGAACGTGAAACTACTTTACTGTGTCAAGTTTCAAGAAGCTAGCACAAACCGTGTTGGATTTAGAGTTCCAAATACATCTATCAATATAGGAGAAAACAGAGTGAAACCTAAAAATTCAAACTGTTACTGGAAATGAACGCTTCAACATAGAAGAACGAAATTTGGGGAACCAAGTCGCCTTCGTTTAGTGATCATTACCTGAAAGTATCATCCAGTTTGGGTGAAAAAATATTGGCTGAGATTTCTGGAGATTCGTAATTTTTGGAAGCTTGGCAACCCCTTTCCATGAAAGTGTTTCTCGCCTTCAGTGCTTAGGGCTACATCAAGAGGAAACAAAACATAGAGATAGAACGTGAAACTACTTTACTGTGTCAAGTTTCAAGAAGCTAGCACAAACCGTGTCGGATTTAGAGTTCCAAGTATATGTATCAATATAGGAGAAAACAGAGTGATACCTAAAAATTCAAACTATTACTGGAAATGAATGCTTCAACATAGAAGAACGAAATTTGGGGAACCAAGTCGACTTAGTGTACTGATCATTACCTGAAAGTATCATCCAGTTTGGGTGAAAAAATATTTGCTGAGATTTCTGGAGATTCGTAATTTTTGGAAGCTTGGCAACCCCTTTCCATGAAAGTGTTTCTCGCCAGTCACTGCTTAGGGCTACATCAAGAGGAAACAAAACGTAGAGATAGAACGTGAAACTACTTTACTGTGTCAAGTTTCAAGAAGCTAGCACAAACCGTGTTGGATTTAGAGTTCCAAATACATCTATCAATATAGGAGAAAACAGAGTGATACCTAAAAATTCAAAGTGTTACTGGAAATGAACGCTTCAACATAGAAGAACGAAATTTGGGGAACCAAGTCGCCTTAGTGTACTGATCATTACCTGAAAGTATCATCCAGTTTGGGTGAAAAAATATTGGCTGAGATTTCTGGAGATTCGTAATTTTTGGAAGCTTGGCAACCACTTTCCATGAAAGTGTTTCTCGCCAGTCACAGCTTAGGGCTACATCAAGAGGAAACAAAACATAGAGATAGAACGTGAAACTACTTTACTGTGTCAAGTTTCAAGAAGCTAGCACAAACCGTGTCGGATTTAGAGTTCCAAATACATCTATCAATATAGGAGAAAACAGAGTGAAACCTAAAAATTCAAACTGTTACTGGAAATGAACGCTTCAACATAGAAGAACGAAATTTGGGGAACCAAGTCGCCTTAGTGTACTGATCATTACCTGAAAGTATTTTCCAGTTTGGGTGAAAAAATATTTACTGAGATTTCTGGAGATTCGTAATTTTTGGAAGCTTGGCAACCCCTTTCCATGAAAGTGCTTCTCGCCAGTCACTGCTTAGGGCTACATCAAGAGGAAACAAACCATAGAGATAGAACGTGAAACTACTTTACTGTGTCAAGTTTCAAGAAGCTAGCACAAACCGTGTTGGATTTAGAGTTCCAAATACATCTATCAATATAGGAGAAAACAGAGTGAAACCTAAAAATTCAAACTGTTACTGGAAATGAACGCTTCAACATAGAAGAACGAAATTTGGGGAACCAAGTCGCCTTAGTGTACTGATCATTACCTGAAAGTATCATCCAGTTTGGGTGAAAAAATATTGGCTGAGATTTCTGGAGATTCGTAATTTTTGGAAGCTTGGCAACCCCTTTCCATGAAAGTGTTTCTCGCCAGTCACTGCTTAGGGCTACATCAAGAGGAAACAAAACATAGAGATAGAACGTGAAACTACTTTACTGTGTCAAGTTTCAAGAAGCTAGCACAAACCGTGTCGGATTTAGAGTTCCAAGTACATGTATCAATATAGGAGAAAACAGAGTGAAACCTAAAAATTCAAACTGTTACTGGAAATGAACGCTTCAACATAGAAGAACGAAATTTGGGGAACCAAGTCGCCTTAGTGTACTGATCATTACCTGAAAGTATTTTCCAGTTTGGGTGAAAAAATATTTACTGAGATTTCTGGAGATTCGTAATTTTTGGAAGCTTGGCAACCCCTTTCCATGAAAGTGCTTCTCGCCAGTCACTGCTTAGGGCTACATCAAGAGGAAACAAACCATAGAGATAGAACGTGAAACTACTTTACTGTGTCAAGTTTCAAGAAGCTAGCACAAACCGTGTTGGATTTAGAGTTCCAAATACATCTATCAATATAGGAGAAAACAGAGTGAAACCTAAAAATTCAAACTGTTACTGGAAATGAACGCTTCAACATAGAAGAACGAAATTTGGGGAACCAAGTCGCCTTCGTTTAATGATCATTACCTGAAAGTATCATCCAGTTTGGGTGAAAAAATATTGGCTGAGATTTCTGGAGATTCGTAATTTTTGGAAGCTTGGCAACCCCTTTCCATGAAAGTGCTTCTCGCCAGTCACTGCTTAGGGCTACATTAAGAGGAAATAAACCATAGAGATAGAACGTGAAACTACTTTACTGTGTCAAGTTTCAAGAAGCTAGCACAAACCGTGTTGGATTTAGAGTTCCAAATACATCTATCAATATAGGAGAAAACAGAGTGAAACCTAAAAATTCAAACTGTTACTGGAAATGAACGCTTCAATATAGAAGAACGAAATTTGGGGAACCAAGTCGCCTTCGTGTACTGATCATTACCTGAAAGTATCATCCAGTTTGTGTGAAAAAATATTTGCTGAGATTTCTGGAGATTCGTAATTTTTGGAAGCTTGGCAACCCCTTTCCATGTAAGTGCTTCACGCCAGTCAGTGCTTAGGGCTACATCAAGAGGAAACAAAACATAGAGATAGAACGTGAAACTACTTTACTGTGTCAAGTTTCAAGAAGCTAGCACAAACCGTGTTGGATTTAGAGTTCCAAATACATCTATCAATATAGGAGAAAACAGAGTGAAACCTAAAAATTCAAACTGTTACTGGAAATGAACGCTTCAACATAGAAGAACGAAATTTGGGGAACCAAGTCGCCTTCGTTTAGTGATCATTACCTGAAAGTATCATCCAGTTTGGGTGAAAAAATATTGGCTGAGATTTCTGGAGATTCGTAATTTTTGGAAGCTTCGCAACCCCTTTCCATGAAAGTGTTTCTCGCCAGTCAGTGCTTAGGGCTACATCAAGAGGAAACAAAAAGTAGAGATAGAACGTGAAACTACTTCACTGTGTCAAGTTTCAAGAAGCTAGAACAAACCGTGTTGGATTTAGAGTTCCAAATACATCTATCAATATAGGAGAAAATAGAGTGAAACCTAAAAATTCAAACTGTTACTGGAAATGAACGCTTCAACATAGAAGAACGAAATTTGGGGAACCAAGTCGCCTTAGTGTACTGATCATTACCTGAAAGTATCATCCAGTTTGGGTGAAAAAATATTTGCTGAGATTTCTGGAGATTCGTAATTTTTGGAAGCTTGGCAACCCCTTTCATTGAAAGTGCTTCTCGCCAGTCACTGCTTAGGGCTACATCAAGAGGAAACAAACCATAGAGACAGAACGTGAAACTACTTTACTGTGTCAAGTTTCAAGAAGCTAGCACAAACCGTGTTGGATTTAGAGTTCCAAATACATCTATCAATATAGGAGAAAAAAGAGTGAAACCTAAAAATTCAAACTGTTACTGGAAATGAACGCTTCAACATAGAAGAACGAAATTTGGGGAACCAAGTCACCTTCCTGTACTGATCATTACCTGAAAGTATCATCCAGTTTGGGTGAAAAAATATTGGCTGAGATTTCTGGAGATTCGTAATTTTTGGAAGCTTGGCAACCCCTTTCCATGAAAGTGCTTCTCGCCAGTCAGTGCTTAGGGCTACATCAAGAGGAAACAAAACATAGAGATAGAACGTGAAACTACTTCACTGTGTCAAGTTTCAAGAAGCTAGCACAAACCGTCTTGGATTTAGAGTTCCAAATACATCTATCTATATAGGAGAAAACAGAGTGAAACCTAAAAATTCAAACTGTTACTGGAAACGAACGCTTCAACATAGAAGAACGAAATTTGGGGAACCAAGTCGCCTTAGTGTACTGATCATTACCTGAAAGTATCATCCAGTTTGGGTGAAAAAATATTTGCTGAGATTTCTGGAGATTCGTAATTTTTGGAAGCTTGGCAACCCCTTTCCATGAAAGTGCTTCTCGCCAGTCACTGCTTAGGGCTACATGAAGAGGAAACAAACCATAGAGATAGAACGTGAAACTACTTTACTGTGTCAAGTTTCAAGAAGCTAGCACAAACCGTGTCGCATTTAGAGTTCCAAGTACATGTATCAATATAGTTGAAAACAGAGTGATACCTAAAAATTCAAAGTGTTACTAGAAATGAACGCTTCAACATAGAAGAACAAAATTTGGGGAACCAAGTCGCCTTAGTGTACTGATCATTACCTGAAAGTATCATCCAGTTTGGGTGAAAAAATATTGGCTGAGATTTCTGGAGATTCGTAATTTTTGGAAGCTTGGCAACCCCTTTCCATGAAAGAGTTTCTCGCCAGTCACTGCTTAGGGCTACATCAAGAGGAAACAAAACATAGAGATAGAACGTGAAACTACTTCACTGTGTCAAGTTTCAAGAAGCTAGCACAAACCGTGTTGGATTTAGAGTTCCAAATACATCTATCAATATAGGAGAAAACAGAGTGAAACCTAAAAATTCAAACTGTTACTGGAAATGAACGCTTCAACATAGAAGAACGAAATTTGGGGAACCAAGTCGCCTTAGTGTACTGATCATTACCTGAAAGTATCATCCAGTTTGGGTGAAAAAATATTTGCTGACATTTCTGGAGATTCGTAATTTTTGGAAGCTTGGCAACCCCTTTTTATGAAAGTGTTTCTCGCCAATCACTGCTTAGGGCTACATCAAGAGGAAACAAAACATAGAGATAGAACGTGAAACTACTTTACTGTGTCAAGTTTCAAGAAGCTAGCACAAACCGTGTTGGATTTAGAGTTCCAAATACATCTATCAATATAGGAGAAAACAGAGTGAAACCTAAAAATTCAAACTGTTACTGGAAATGAACGCTTCAACATAGAAGAACGAAATTGGGGGAACCAAGTCGCCTTAGTGTACTGATCATTACCTGAAAGTATCATCCAGTTTGGTTGAAAAAATATTTGCTGAGATTTCTGGAGATTCGTAATTTTTGGAAGCTTGGCAACCCCTTTCCATGAAAGTGCTTCTCGCCAGTCACTGCTTAGGGCTACATCAAGAGGAAACAAAACATAGAGATAAAACGTGAAACTACTTTACTGTGTCAAGTTTCAAGAAGCTAGCACAAACCGTGTTGGATTTAGAGTTCCAAATACATCTATCAATATAGGAGAAAACAGAGTGAAACCTAAAAATTCAAACTGTTACTGGAAATGAACGCTTCAACATAGAAGAACGAAATTTGGGGAACCAAGTCGCCTTAGTGTACTGATCATTACCTGAAAGTATCATCCAGTTTGGGTGAAAAAATATTGGCTGAGATTTCTGGAGATTCGTAATTTTTGGAAGCTTGGCAACCCCTTTCCATGAAAGTGTTTCTCGCCTTCAGTGCTTAGGGCTCCTTCAAGAGGAAACAAAACATAGAGATAGAACGTGAAACTACTTTACTGTGTCAAGTTTCAAGAAGCTAGCACAAACCTTGTTGGATTTAGAGTTCCAAATACATCTATCAATATAGGAGAAAACAGAGTGAAACCTAAAATTTCAAACTGTTACTGGAAATGAACGCTTCAACAAAAAAGAACGAAATTTGGGGAACCAAGTCGCCTTCGTTTACTGATCATTACCTGAAAGTATCATCCAGTTTGGGTGAAAAAATATTGGCTGAGATTTCTGGAGATTCGTAATTTTTGGAAGCTTGGCAACCCCTTTCCATGAAAGTGTTTCTCGCCTTCAGTGCTTAGGGCTACATCAAGAGGAAACAAAACATAGAGATACAACGTGAAACTACTTTACTGTGTCATGTTTCAAGAAGCTAGCACAAACCGTGTTGGATTTAGAGTTCCAAATACATCTATCAATATAGGAGAAAACAGAGTGAAACCTAAAAATTCAAACTGTTACTGCAAATGAACGCTTCAACATAGAAGAACAAAATTTGGGGAACCAAGTCGCCTTCGTGTACTGATCATTACCTGAAAGTATCATCCAGTTTGGGTGAAAAAATATTGGCTGAGATTTCTGGAGATTCGTAATTTTTGGAAGCTTGGCAACCCCTTTCCATGAAAGTGCTTCTCGCCAGTCAGTGCTTAGGGCTACATCAAGAGGAAACAAAACATAGAGATAGAACGTGAAACTACTTTACTGTGTCAAGTTTCAAGAAGCTAGCACAAACCGTGTTGGACTTAGAGTTTCAAATACATCTATCAATATAGGAGAAAACAGAGTGAAACCTAAAAATTCAAACTGTTACTGGAAATGAACGCTTCAACATAGAAGAACGAAATTTGGGGAACCAATTCGCCTTCGTTTACTGATCATTACCTGAAAGTATCATCCAGTTTGGGTGAAAAAATATTGGCTGAGATTTCAGGAGATTCGTAATTTTTGGAAGCTTGGCAAACCCTTTCCATGAAAGTGTTTCTCGCCTTCAGTGCTTAGGGCTACATCAAGAGGAAACAAAACGTAGAGATAGAAAATGAAACTACTTTACTGTGTCAAGTTTCAAGAAGCTAGCACAAACCGTGTTGGATTTAGAGTTCCAAATACATCTATCAATATAGGAGAAAACAGAGTGATACCTAAAAATTCAAAGTGTTACTGGAAATGAACGCTTCAACATAGAAGAACGAAATTTGGGGAACCAAGTCGCCTTAGTGTACTGATCATTACCTGAAAGTATCATCCAGTTTGGGTGAAAAAATATTGCCTGAGATTTCTGGAGATTCGTAATTTTTGGAAGCTTGGCAACCCCTTTCCATTAAAGTGTTTCTCGCCAGTCAGTGCTTAGGGCTACATCAAGAGGAAAAAAACCATAATGATAGAACGTGAAACTACTTTACTGTGTCAATTTTCAAGAAGCTAGCACAAACCGTGTTGGATTTAGAGTTCCAAATACATCTATCAATATAGGAGAAAACAGAGTGATACCTAAAAATTCAAAGTGTTACTGGAAATGAACGCTTCAACATAGAAGAACGAAATTTGGGGAACCAAGTCACCTTAGTGTACTGATCATTACCTGAAAGTATCATCCAGTTTGTTTGGGTGAAAAAATATTTGCTGAGATTTCTGGAGATTAAAATTTTTGGAAGCTTGGAAACCCCTTTCCATGAAAGTGTTTCTCGCCAGTCACTGCTTAGGGCTACATCAAGAGGAAACAAAACATAGAGGTAGAACGTGAAACTACTTTACTGTGTCAAGTTTCAAGAAGCTAGCACAAACCGTGTTGGATTTAGAGTTCCAAATACATCTATCAATATAGGAGAAAACAGAGTGATACCTAAAAATTCAAAGTGTTACTGGAAATGAACGCTTCAACATAGAAGAACGAAATTTGGGGAACCAAGTCGCCTTAGTGTACTGATCATTACCTGAAAGTATCATCCAGTTTGAGTGAAAAAATATTTGCTGAGATTTCTGGAGATTCGTAATTTTTGGAAGCTTGGCAACCCCTTTCCATGAAAGTGTTTCTCGCCAGTCACTGATTAGGGCTACATCAAGAGGAAACAAAACATAGAGAGAGAACGTGAAACTACTTTACTGTGTCAAGTTTCAAGAAGCTAGCACAAACCGTGTTGGATTTAGAGTTCCAAATACATCTATCAATATAGGAGAAAACAGAGTGAAACCTAAAAATTCAAACTGTTACTGGAAATGAACGCTTCAACATAGAAGAATGAAATTTCGGGAACCAAGTCGCCTTCGTTTACTGATCATTACCTGAAAGTATCATCCAGTTTGGGTGAAAAAATATTTGCTGAGATTTCTGGAGATTCGTAATTTTTGGAAGCTCGGCAACCCCTTTCCATGAACGTGTTTCTCGCCTTCAGTGCTTAGGGCTACATCAAGAGGAAACAAAACATAGAGATAGGACGTGAAACTACTTTACTGTGTCAAGTTTCAAGAAGCTAGCACAAACCGTGTTGGATTTAGAGTTCCAAATACATCTATCAATATAGGAGAAAACAGAGTGATACCTAAAAATTCAAACTGTTACTGGAAATGAACGCTTCAACATAGAAGAACGAAATTTGGGGAACCAAGTCACCTTCGTTTACTGATCATTACCTGAAAGTATCATCCAGTTTGGGTGAAAAAATATTGGCTGAGATTTCTGGAGATTCGTAATTTTTGGAAGCTTGGCAACCCCTTTCCATGAAAGTTTTTTTCGCCTTCAGTACTTAGGGCTACATCAAGAGGAAACAAAACGTAGAGATAGAACATGAAACTACTTTACTGTGTCAAGTTTCAAGAAGCTAGCACAAACCGTGTTGGATTTAGAGTTCCAAAACATCTATCAATATAGGAGAAAACAGAGTGATACCTAAAAATTCAAAGTGTTACTGGAAATGAACGCTTCAACATAGAAGAACGAAATTTGGGGAACCAAGTCGCCTTCGTGTACGGATCATTACCTGAAAGTATCATCCAGTTTGGGTTAAAAAATATTGGCTGAGATTTCTGGAGATTCGTAATTTTTGGAAGCTTCGCAACCCCTTTCCATGAAAGTGTTTCTCGCCTTCAGTGCTTAGGGCTACATCAAGAGGAAACAAAACGTAGAGATAGAATGTGAAACTACTTTACTGTGTCAAGTTTCAAGAAGCTAGCACAATCCGTGTTGGATTTAGAGTTCCAAATACATCTATCAATATAGGAGAAAACAGAGTGAAACCTAAAAATTCAAACTGTTACTGGAAATGAACACTTCAACATAGAAGAACGAAATTTGGGGAACCAAGTCGCCTTAGTGTACTGATCATTACCTGAAAGTATCATCCAGTTTGGGTGAAAAAATATTGGCTGAGATTTCTGGAGATTCGTAATTTTTGGAAGCTTCGCAACCCCTTTCCATGAAAGTGTTTCTCGCCAGTCAGTGCTTAGGGCTACATCAAGAGGAAACAAAACATAGAGATAGAACGTGAAACTACTTCACTGTGTCAAGTTTCAAGAAGCTAGCACAAACCGTGTTGGATTTAGAGTCCCAAATACATCTATCAATATAGGAGAAAACAGAGTGAAACCTAAAAATTCAAACTGTTACTGGAAATGAACGCTTCAACATAGAAGAACGAAATTTGGGGAACCAAGTCGCCTTAGTGTACTGATCATTACCTGAAAGTATCATCCAGTTTGGGTGAAAAAATATTTGCTGAGATTTCTGGAGATTCGTAATTTTTGGAAGCTTGGCAACCCCTATCCTTGAAAGTGTTTCTCGTCAGTCAGTGGTTAGGGTACATCAAGAGGAAACAAACCATAGAGATAGAACGTGAAACTACTTTACTGTGTCAAGTTTCAAGAAGCTAGCACAAACCGTGTCGCATTTAGAGTTCCAAATACATCTATCAATATAGGAGAAAACAGAGTGAAACCTAAAAATTCAAACTGTTACTGGAAATGAACGCTTCAACATAGAAGAACGAAATTTGGGGAACCAAGTCACCTTCGTTTACTGATCATTACCTGAAAGTATCATCCAGTTTGGGTGAAAAAATATTGGCTGAGATTTCTGGAGATTCGTAATTTTTGGAAGCTTGGCAACCCCTTTCCATGAAAGTTTTTTTCGCCTTCAGTACTTAGGGCTACATCAAGAGGAAACAAAACGTAGAGATAGAACGTGAAACTACTTTACTGTGTCAAGTTTCAAGAAGCTAGCACAAACCGTGTTGGATTTAGAGTTCCAAATACATCTATCAATATAGGAGAAAACAGAGTGATACCTAAAAATTCAAAGTGTTACTGGAAATGAACGCTTCAACATAGAAGAACGAAATTTGGGGAACCAAGTCGCCTTCGTGTACGGATCATTACCTGAAAGTATCATCCAGTTTGGGTTAAAAAATATTGGCTGAGATTTCTGGAGATTCGTAATTTTTGGAAGCTTCGCAACCCCTTTCCATGAAAGTGTTTCTCGCCTTCAGTGCTTAGGGCTACATCAAGAGGAAACAAAACGTAGAGATAGAATGTGAAACTACTTTACTGTGTCAAGTTTCAAGAAGCTAGCACAATCCGTGTTGGATTTAGAGTTCCAAATACATCTATCAATATAGGAGAAAACAGAGTGAAACGTAAAAATTCAAACTGTTACTGGAAATGAACGCTTCAACATAGAAGAACGAAATTTGGGGAACCAAGTCGCCTTAGTGTACTGATCATTACCTGAAAGTATCATCCAGTTTGGGTGAAAAAATATTGGCTGAGATTTCTGGAGATTCGTAATTTTTGGAAGCTTCGCAACCCATTTCCATGAAAGTGTTTCTCGCCAGTCAGTGCTTAGGGCTACATCAAGAGGAAACAAAACATAGAGATAGAACGTGAAACTACTTTACTGTGTCAAGTTTCAAAAAGCTAGCACAAACCGTGTTGGATTTAGAGTCCCAAATACATCTATCAATATAGGAGAAAACAGAGTGAAACCTAAAAATTCAAACTGTTACTGGAAATGAACGCTTCAACATAGAAGAACGAAATTTGGGGAACCAAGTCGCCTTAGTGTACTGATCATTACCTGAAAGTATCATCCAGTTTGGGTGAAAAAATATTTGCTGAGATTTCTGGAGATTCGTAATTTTTGGAAGCTTGGCAACCCCTTTCCTTGAAAGTGTTTCTCGTCAGTCAGTGCTTAGGGTACATCAAGAGGAAACAAACCATAGAGATAGAACGTGAAACTACTTTACTGTGTCAAGTTTCAAGAAGCTAGCACAAACCGTGTCACATTTAGAGTTCCAAGTACATGTATCAATATAGTAGAAAACAGAGTGATACCTAAAAATTCAAACTGTTACTGGAAATGAACGCTTCAACAAAGAAGAACGAAATTTGGGGAACCAAGTCGCCTTAGTGTACTGATCATTACCTGAAAGTATCATCCAGTTTGGGTGAAAAAATATTGGCTGAGATTTCTGGAGATTCGTAATTTTTGGAAGCTTGGCAACCCCTTTCCATGAAAGAGTTTCTCGCCAGTCAGTGCTTAGGGCTACATCAAGAGGAAACAAAACATAGAGATAGAACGTGAAACTCCTTCACTGTGTCAAGTTTCAAGAAGCTAGCACAAAACGTGTTGGATTTAGAGTTCCAAATACATCTATCAATATAGCAGAAAACAGAGTGAAACCTAAAAATTCAAACTGTTACTGGAAATGAACGCTTCAATATAGAAGAACGAAATTTGGGGAACCAAGTCGCCTTAGTGTACTGATCTTTACCTGAACGTATCATCCAGTTTGGGTGAAAAAATATTGGCTGAGATTTCTGGAGATTCGTAATTTTTGGAAGCTTGGCAACCCCTTTCCATGAAAGTGCTTCTTGCCAGTCACTGCTTAGGGCTACATTAAGAGGAAACAAACCATAGAGACAGAACGTGAAACTATTTTACTGTGTCAAGTTTCAAGAAGCTAGCACAAACCGTGTTGGATTTAGAGTTCCAAATACATCTATCAATATAGGAGAAAAAAGAGTGAAACCTAAAAATTCAAACTGTTACTGGAAATGAACGCTTCAACATAGAAGAACGAAATTTGGGGAACCAAGTCGCCTTCGTGTACTGATCATTACCTGAAAGTATCATCCAGTTTGGGTTAAAAAATATTGGCTGAGATTTCTGGAGATTCGTAATTTTTGGAAGCTTGGCAACCCCTTTCCATGAAAGTGCTTCTCGCCAGTCAGTGCTTAGGGCTACATCAAGAGGAAACAAACCATAGAGATAGAACGTGAAACTACTTTACTGTGTCAAGTTTCAAGAAGCTAGCACAAACCGTGTTGGATTTAGAGTTCCAAATACATCTATCAATATAGGAGAAAACAGAGTGAAACCTAAAAATTCAAACTGTTACTGGAAATGAACGCTTCAACATAGAAGAACGAAATTTGGGGAACCAAGTCACCTTCATTTACTGATCATTACCTGAAAGTATCATCCAGTTTGGGTGAAAAAATATTGGCTGAGATTTCTGGAGATTCGTAATTTTTGGAAGCTTGGCAACCCCTTTCCATGAAAGTGTTTCTCGCCTTCAGTGCTTAGGGCTACATCAAGAGGAAACAAAACGTAGAGATAGAATGTGAAACTACTTTACTGTGTCAAGTTTCAAGAAGCTAGCACAAACCGTGTTGGATTTAGAGTTCCAAATACATCTATCAATATAGGAGAAAACAGAGTGATACCTAAAAATTCAAACTGTTACTGGAAATGAACGCTTCAACATAGAAGAACGAAATTTGGGGAACCAAGTCACCTTCGTTTACTGATCATTACCTGAAAGTATCATCCAGTTTGGGTGAAAAAATATTGGCTGAGATTTCTGGAGATTCGTAATTTTTGGAAGCTTGGCAACCCCTTTCCATGAAAGTTTTTTTCGCCTTCAGTACTTAGGGCTACATCAACAGGAAACAAAACGTAGAGATAGAACATGAAACTACTTTACTGTGTCAAGTTTCAAGAAGCTAGCACAAACCGTGTTGGATTTAGAGTTCCAAATACATCTATCAATATAGGAGAAAACAGAGTGATACCTAAAAATTCAAAGTGTTACTGGAAATGAACGCTTCAACATAGAAGAACGAAATTTGGGGAACCAAGTCGCCTTCGTGTACGGATCATTACCTGAAAGTATCATCCAGTTTGGGTTAAAAAATATTGGCTGAGATTTCTGGAGATTCGTAATTTTTGGAAGCTTCGCAACCCCTTTCCATGAAAGTGTTTCTCGCCTTCAGTGCTTAGGGCTACATCAAGAGGAAACAAAACGTAGAGATAGAATGTGAAACTACTTTACTGTGTCAAGTTTCAAGAAGCTAGCACAATCCGTGTTGGATTTAGAGTTCCAAATACATCTATCAATATAGGAGAAAACAGAGTGAAACCTAAAAATTCAAACTGTTACTGGAAATGAACACTTCAACATAGAAGAACGAAATTTGGGGAACCAAGTCGCCTTAGTGTACTGATCATTACCTGAAAGTATCATCCAGTTTGGGTGAAAAAATATTGGCTGAGATTTCTGGAGATTCGTAATTTTTGGAAGCTTCGCAACCCCTTTCCATGAAAGTGTTTCTCGCCAGTCAGTGCTTAGGGCTATATCAAGAGGAAACAAAACATAGAGATAGAACGTGAAACTACTTCACTGTGTCAAGTTTCAAGAAGCTAGCACAAACCGTGTTGGATTTAGAGTCCCAAATACATCTATCAATATAGGAGAAAACAGAGTGAAACCTAAAAATTCAAACTGTTACTGGAAATGAACGCTTCAACATAGAAGAACGAAATTTGGGGAACCAAGTCGCCTTAGTGTACTGATCATTACCTGAAAGTATCATCCAGTTTGGGTGAAAAAATATTTGCTGAGATTTCTGGAGATTCGTAATTTTTGGAAGCTTGGCAACCCCTTTCCTTGAAAGTGTTTCTCGTCAGTCAGTGCTTAGGGTACATCAAGAGGAAACAAACCATAGAGATAGAACGTGAAACTACTTTACTGTGTCAAGTTTCAAGAAGCTAGCACAAACCGTGTCGCATTTAGAGTTCCAAATACATCTATCAATATAGGAGAAAACAGAGTGAAACCTAAAAATTCAAACTGTTACTGGAAATGAACGCTTCAACATAGAAGAACGAAATTTGGGGAACCAAGTCACCTTCGTTTACTGATCATTACCTGAAAGTATCATCCAGTTTGGGTGAAAAAATATTGGCTGAGATTTCTGGAGATTCGTAATTTTTGGAAGCTTGGCAACCCCTTTCCATGAAAGTTTTTTTCGCCTTCAGTACTTAGGGCTACATCAAGAGGAAACAAAACGTAGAGATAGAACGTGAAACTACTTTACTGTGTCAAGTTTCAAGAAGCTAGCACAAACCGTGTTGGATTTAGAGTTCCAAATACATCTATCAATATAGGAGAAAACAGAGTGATACCTAAAAATTCAAAGTGTTACTGGAAATGAACGCTTCAACATAGAAGAACGAAATTTGGGGAACCAAGTCGCCTTCGTGTACGGATCATTACCTGAAAGTATCATCCAGTTTGGGTTAAAAAATATTGGCTGAGATTTCTGGAGATTCGTAATTTTTGGAAGCTTCGCAACCCCTTTCCATGAAAGTGTTTCTCGCCTTCAGTGCTTAGGGCTACATCAAGAGGAAACAAAACGTAGAGATAGAATGTGAAACTACTTTACTGTGTCAAGTTTCAAGAAGCTAGCACAATCCGTGTTGGATTTAGAGTTCCAAATACATCTATCAATATAGGAGAAAACAGAGTGAAACCTAAAAATTCAAACTGTTACTGGAAATGAACGCTTCAACATAGAAGAACGAAATTTGGGGAACCAAGTCGCCTTAGTGTACTGATCATTACCTGAAAGTATCATCCAGTTTGGGTGAAAAAATATTGGCTGAGATTTCTGGAGATTCGTAATTTTTGGAAGCTTCGCAACCCCTTTCCATGAAAGTGTTTCTCGCCAGTCAGTGCTTAGGGCTACATCAAGAGGAAACAAAACATAGAGATAGAACGTGAAACTACTTTACTGTGTCAAGTTTCAAGAAGCTAGCACAAACTGTGTTGGATTTAGAGTCCCAAATACATCTATCAATATAGGAGAAAACAGAGTGAAACCTAAAAATTCAAACTGTTACTGGAAATGAACGCTTCAACATAGAAGAACGAAATTTGGGGAACCAAGTCACCTTCGTTTACTGATCATTACCTGAAAGTATCATCCAGTTTGGGTGAAAAAATATTGGCTGAGATTTCTGGAGATTCGTAATTTTTGGAAGCTTGGCAACCCCTTTCCATGAAAGTGTTTCTCGCCTTCAGTGCTTAGGGCTACATCAAGAGGAAACAAAACGTAGAGATAGAATGTGAAACTACTTTACTGTGTCAAGTTTCAAGAAGCTAGCACAAACCGTGTTGGATTTAGAGTTCCAAATACATCTATCAATATAGGAGAAAACAGAGTGATACCTAAAAATTCAAACTGTTACTGGAAATGAACGCTTCAACATAGAAGAACGAAATTTGGGGAACCAAGTCACCTTCGTTTACTGATCATTACCTGAAAGTATCATCCAGTTTGGGTGAAAAAATATTGGCTGAGATTTCTGGAGATTCGTAATTTTTGGAAGCTTGGCAACCCCTTTCCATGAAAGTTTTTTTCGCCTTCAGTACTTAGGGCTACATCAAGAGGAAACAAAACGTAGAGATAGAACGTGAAACTACTTCACTGTGTCAAGTTTCAAGAAGCTAGCACAAACCGTGTTGGATTTAGAGTCCCAAATACATCTATCAATATAGGAGAAAACAGAGTGAAACCTAAAAATTCAAACTGTTACTGGAAATGAACGCTTCAACATAGAAGAACGAAATTTGGGGAACCAAGTCGCCTTAGTGTACTGATCATTACCTGAAAGTATCATCCAGTTTGGGTGAAAAAATATTTGCTGAGATTTCTGGAGATTCGTAATTTTTGGAAGCTTGGCAACCCCTTTCCTTGAAAGTGTTTCTCGTCAGTCAGTGCTTAGGGTACATCAAGAGGAAACAAACCATAGAGATAGAACGTGAAACTACTTTACTGTGTCAAGTTTCAAGAAGCTAGCACAAACCATGTCGCATTTAGAGTTCCAAGTACATGTATCAATATAGTAGAAAACAGAGTGATACCTAAAAATTCAAACTGTTACTGGAAATGAACGCTTCAACAAAGAAGAACGAAATTTGGGGAACCAAGTCGCCTTAGTGTACTGATCATTACCTGAAAGTATCATCCAGTTTGGGTGAAAAAATATTGGCTGAGATTTCTGGAGATTCGTAATTTTTGGAAGCTTGGCAACCCCTTTCCATGAAAGAGTTTCTCGCCAGTCAGTGCTTAGGGCTACATCAAGAGGAAACAAAACATAGAGATAGAACGTGAAACTACTTCACTGTGTCAAGTTTCAAGAAGCTAGCACAAAACGTGTTGGATTTAGAGTTCCAAATACATCTATCAATATAGCAGAAAACAGAGTGAAACCTAAAAATTCAAACTGTTACTGGAAATGAACGCTTCAATATAGAAGAACGAAATTTGGGGAACCAAGTCGCCTTAGTGTACTGATCTTTACCTGAACGTATCATCCAGTTTGGGTGAAAAAATATTGGCTGAGATTTCTGGAGATTCGTAATTTTTGGAAGCTTGGCAACCCCTTTCCATGAAAGTGCTTCTCGCCAGTCACTGCTTAGGGCTACATCAAGAGGAAACAAACCATAGAGATAGAACGTGAAACTACTTTACTGTGTCAAGTTTCAAGAAGCTAGCACAAACCGTGTTGGATTTAGAGTTGCAAATACTTCTATCAATATAGGAGAAAACAGAGTGAAACCTAAAAATTCAAACTGTTACTGGAAATGAACGCTTCAACATAGAAGAACGAAATTTGGGGAACCAAGTCGCCTTAGTGTACTGATCTTTACCTGAACGTATCATCCAGTTTGGGTGAAAAAATATTGGCTGAGATTTCTGGAGATTCGTAATTTTTGGAAGCTTGGCAACCCCTTTCCATGAAAGTGCTTCTTGCCAGTCACTGCTTAGGGCTACATTAAGAGGAAACAAACCATAGAGACAGAACGTGAAACTATTTTACTGTGTCAAGTTTCAAGAAGCTAGCACAAACCGTGTTGGATTTAGAGTTCCAAATACATCTATCAATATAGGAGAAAAAAGAGTGAAACCTAAAAATTCAAACTGTTACTGGAAATGAACGCTTCAACATAGAAGAACGAAATTTGGGGAACCAAGTCGCCTTCGTGTACTGATCATTACCTGAAAGTATCATCCAGTTTGGGTTAAAAAATATTGGCTGAGATTTCTGGAGATTCGTAATTTTTGGAAGCTTGGCAACCCCTTTCCATGAAAGTGCTTCTCGCCAGTCAGTGCTTAGGGCTACATCAAGAGGAAACAAACCATAGAGATAGAACGTGAAACTACTTTACTGTGTCAAGTTTCAAGAAGCTAGCACAAACCGTGTTGGATTTAGAGTTCCAAATACATCTATCAATATAGGAGAAAACAGAGTGAAACCTAAAAATTCAAACTGTTACTGGAAATGAACGCTTCAACATAGAAGAACGAAATTTGGGGAACCAAGTCACCTTCGTTTACTGATCATTACCTGAAAGTATCATCCAGTTTGGGTGAAAAAATATTGGCTGAGATTTCTGGAGATTCGTAATTTTTGGAAGCTTGGCAACCCCTTTCCATGAAAGTGTTTCTCGCCTTCAGTGCTTAGGGCTACATCAAGAGGAAACAAAACGTAGAGATAGAATGTGAAACTACTTTACTGTGTCAAGTTTCAAGAAGCTAGCACAAACCGTGTTGGATTTAGAGTTCCAAATACATCTATCAATATAGGAGAAAACAGAGTGATACCTAAAAATTCAAACTGTTACTGGAAATGAACGCTTCAACATAGAAGAACGAAATTTGGGGAACCAAGTCACCTTCGTTTACTGATCATTACCTGAAAGTATCATCCAGTTTGGGTGAAAAAATATTGGCTGAGATTTCTGGAGATTCGTAATTTTTGGAAGCTTGGCAACCCCTTTCCATGAAAGTTTTTTTCGCCTTCAGTACTTAGGGCTACATCAAGAGGAAACAAAACGTAGAGATAGAACATGAAACTACTTTACTGTGTCAAGTTTCAAGAAGCTAGCACAAACCGTGTTGGATTTAGAGTTCCAAATACATCTATCAATATAGGAGAAAACAGAGTGATACCTAAAAATTCAAAGTGTTACTGGAAATGAACGCTTCAACATAGAAGAACGAAATTTGGGGAACCAAGTCGCCTTCGTGTACGGATCATTACCTGAAAGTATCATCCAGTTTGGGTTAAAAAATATTGGCTGAGATTTCTGGAGATTCGTAATTTTTGGAAGCTTTGCAACCCCTTTCCATGAAAGTGTTTCTCGCCTTCAGTGCTTAGGGCTACATCAAGAGGAAACAAAACGTAGAGATAGAATGTGAAACTACTTTACTGTGTCAAGTTTCAAGAAGCTAGCACAATCCGTGTTGGATTTAGAGTTCCAAATACATCTATCAATATAGGAGAAAACAGAGTGAAACCTAAAAATTCAAACTGTTACTGGAAATGAACGCTTCAACATAGAAGAACGAAATTTGGGGAACCAAGTCGCCTTAGTGTACTGATCATTACCTGAAAGTATCATCCAGTTTGGGTGAAAAAATATTGGCTGAGATTTCTGGAGATTCGTAATTTTTGGAAGCTTCGCAACCCCTTTCCATGAAAGTGTTTCTCGCCAGTCAGTGCTTAGGGCTACATCAAGAGGAAACAAAACATAGAGATAGAACGTGAAACTACTTCACTGTGTCAAGTTTCAAGAAGCTAGCACAAACCGTGTTGGATTTAGAGTCCCAAATACATCTATCAATATAGGAGAAAACAGAGTGAAACCTAAAAATTCAAACTGTTACTGGAAATGAACGCTTCAACATAGAAGAACGAAATTTGGGGAACCAAGTCGCCTTAGTGTACTGATCATTACCTGAAAGTATCATCCAGTTTGGGTTAAAAAATATTGGCTGAGATTTCTGGAGATTCGTAATTTTTGGAAGCTTGGCAACCCCTTTCCTTGAAAGTGTTTCTCGTCAGTCAGTGCTTAGGGTACATCAAGAGGAAACAAACCATAGAGATAGAACGTGAAACTACTTTACTGTGTCAAGTTTCAAGAAGCTAGCACAAACCGTGTCGCATTTAGAGTTCCAAGTACATGTATCAATATAGTAGAAAACAGAGTGATACCTAAAAATTCAAACTGTTACTGGAAATGAACGCTTCAACAAAGAAGAACGAAATTTGGGGAACCAAGTCGCCTTAGTGTACTGATCATTACCTGAAAGTATCATCCAGTTTGGGTGAAAAAATATTGGCTGAGATTTCTGGAGATTCGTAATTTTTGGAAGCTTGGCAACCCCTTTCCATGAAAGAGTTTCTCGCCAGTCAGTGCTTAGGGCTACATCAAGAGGAAACAAAACATAGAGATAGAACGTGAAACTACTTCACTGTGTCAAGTTTCAAGAAGCTAGCACAAAACGTGTTGGATTTAGAGTTCCAAATACATCTATCAATATAGCAGAAAACAGAGTGAAACCTAAAAATTCAAACTGTTACTGGAAATGAACGCTTCAATATAGAAGAACGAAATTTGGGGAACCAAGTCGCCTTAGTGTACTGATCTTTACCTGAACGTATCATCCAGTTTGGGTGAAAAAATATTGGCTGAGATTTCTGGAGATTCGTAATTTTTGGAAGCTTGGCAACCCCTTTCCATGAAAGTGCTTCTCGCCAGTCACTGCTTAGGGCTACATCAAGAGGAAACAAAACATACAGATAGAACGTGAAACTACTTTACTGTGTCAAGTTTCAAGAAGCTAGCACAAACCGTGTTGGATTTAGAGTTGCAAATACATCTATCAATATAGGAGAAAACAGAGTGAAACCTAAAAATTCAAACTGTTACTGGAAATGAACGCTTCAACATAGAAGAACGAAATTTGGGGAACCAAGTCACCTTAGTGTACTGATCATTACCTGAAAGTATCATCCAGTTTGGGTGAAAAAATATTTGCTGAGATTTCTGGAGATTCGTAATTTTTGGAAGCTTGGCAACCCCTTTCCATGAAAGTGCTTCTCGCCAGTCACTGCTGAGGGCTACATTAAGAGGAAACAAACCATAGAGATAGAACGTGAAACTACTTTACTGTGTCAAGTTTCAAGAAGCTAGCACAAACCGTGTTGGATTTAGAGTTCCAAATACATCTATCAATATAGGAGAAAAAAGAGTGAAACCTAAAAATTCAAAGTGTTACTGGAAATGAACGCTTCAACATAGAAGAACGAAATTTGGGGAACCAAGTCGCCTTAGTGTACTGATCATTACCTGAAAGTATCATCCAGTTTGGGTGAAAAAATATTGGCTGAGATTTCTGGAGATTCGTAATTTTTGGAAGCTTGGCAACCCCTTTCCATGAAAGTGCTTCTTGCCAGTCACTGCTTAGGGCTACATTAAGAGGAAACAAACCATAGAGACAGAACGTGAAACTATTTTACTGTGTCAAGTTTCAAGAAGCTAGCACAAACCGTGTTGGATTTAGAGTTCCAAATACATCTATCAATATAGGAGAAAAAAGAGTGAAACCTAAAAATTCAAACTGTTACTGGAAATGAACGCTTCAACATAGAAGAACGAAATTTGGGGAACCAAGTCGCCTTCGTGTACTGATCATTACCTGAAAGTATCATCCAGTTTGGGTTAAAAAATATTGGCTGAGATTTCTGGAGATTCGTAATTTTTGGAAGCTTGGCAACCCCTTTCCATGAAAGTGCTTCTCGCCAGTCAGTGCTTAGGGCTACATCAAGAGGAAACAAACCAAAGAGATAGAACGTGAAACTACTTTACTGTGTCAAGTTTCAAGAAGCTAGCACAAACCGTGTTGGATTTAGAGTTCCAAATACATCTATCAATATAGGAGAAAACAAAGTGAAACCTAAAAATTCAAACTGTTACTGGAAATGAACGCTTCAACATAGAAGAACGAAATTTGGGGAACCAAGTCACCTTCGTTTACTGATCATTACCTGAAAGTATCATCCAGTTTGGGTGAAAAAATATTGGCTGAGATTTCTGGAGATTCGTAATTTTTGGAAGCTTGGCAACCCCTTTCCATGAAAGTGTTTCTCGCCTTCAGTGCTTAGGGCTACATCAAGAGGAAACAAAACGTAGAGATAGAATGTGAAACTACTTTACTGTGTCAAGTTTCAAGAAGTTAGCACAATCCGTGTTGGATTTAGAGTTCCAAATACATCTATCAATATAGGAGAAAACAGAGTGAAACCTAAAAATTCAAACTGTTACTGGAAATGAACGCTTCAACATAGAAGAACGAAATTTGGGGAACCAAGTCGCCTTAGTGTACTGATCATTACCTGATAGTATCATCCAGTTTGGGTGAAAAAATATTGGCTGAGATTTCTGGAGATTCGTAATTTTTGGAAGCTTGGCAACCCCTTTCCATGAAAGTGTTTCTCGCCTTCAGTGCTTAGGGCTACATCAAGAGGAAACAAAACGTAGAGATAGAATGTGAAACTACTTTACTGTGTCAAGTTTCAAGAAGTTAGCACAATCCGTGTTGGATTTAGAGTTGCAAATACATCTATCAATATAGGAGAAAACAGAGTGAAACCTAAAAATTCAAACTGTTACTGGAAATGAACGCTTCAACATAGAAGAACGAAATTTGGGGAACCAAGTCACCTTCCTGTACTGATCATTACCTGAAAGTATCATCCAGTTTGGGTGAAAAAATATTTGCTGAGATTTCTGGAGATTCGTAATTTTTGGAAGCTTGGCAACCCCTTTCCATGAAAGTGCTTCTCGCCAGTCACTGCTTAGGGCTACATTAAGAGGAAACAAACCATAGAGATAGAACGTGAAACTACTTTACTGTGTCAAGTTTCAAGAAGCTAGCACAAACCGTGTTGGATTTAGAGTTCCAAATACATCTATCAATATAGGAGAAAACAGAGTGAAACCTAAAAATTCAAACTGTTACTGGAAATGAACGCTTCAACATAGAAGAACGAAATTTGGGGAACCAAGTCGCCTTAGTGTACTGATCATTACCTGAAAGTATCATCCAGTTTGGGTGAAAAAATATTTGCTGAGATTTCTGGAGATTCGTAATTTTTGGAAGCTTGGCAACCCCTTTCCATGAAAGTGTTTCTCGCCTTCAGTGCTTAGGGCTCCTTCAAGAGGAAACAAAACATAGAGATAGAACGTGAAACTACTTTACTGTGTCAAGTTTCAAGAAGCTAGCACAAACCTTGTTGGATTTAGAGTTCCAAATACATCTATCAATATAGGAGAAAACAGAGTGAAACCTAAAATTTCAAACTGTTACTGGAAATGAACGCTTCAACATAGAAGAACGAAATTTGGGGAACCAAGTCGCCTTCGTTTACTGATCATTACCTGAAAGTATCATCCAGTTTGGGTGAAAAAATATTGGCTGAGATTTCTGGAGATTCGTAATTTTTGGAAGCTTGGCAACCCCTTTCCATGAAAGTGTTTCTCGCCTTCAGTGCTTAGGGCTACATCAAGAGGAAACAAAACATAGAGATACAACGTGAAACTACTTTACTGTGTCAAGTTTCAAGAAGCTAGCACAAACCGTGTTGGATTTAGAGTTCCAAATACATCTATCAATATAGGAGAAAACAGAGTGATACCTAAAAATTCAAAGTGTTACTGGAAATGAACTCTTCAACATAGAAGAACGAAATTTGGGGAACCAAGTCGCCTTAGTGTACTGATCATTACCTGAAAGTATCATCCAGTTTGGGTGAAAAAATATTGGCTGAGATTTCTGGAGATTCGTAATTTTTGGAAGCTTGGCAACCCCTTTCCATGAAAGTGTTTCTCGCCTTCAGTGCTTAGGGCTACATCAAGATGAAACAAAACATAGAGATAGAACGTGAAACTACTTTACTGTGTCAAGTTTCAAGAAGCTAGCACAAACCGTGTTGGATTTAGAGTTCCAAATACATCTATCAATATAGGAGAAAACAGAGTGATACCTAAAAATTCAAAGTGTTACTGGAAATGAACGCTTCAACATAGAAGAACAAAATTTGGGGAACCAAGTCGCCTTAGTGTGCTGATCATTACCTGAAAGTATCATCCAGTTTGGGTGAAAAAATATTGGCTGAGATTTCTGGAGATTCGTAATTTTTGGAAGCTTGGCAACCCCTTTCCATGAAAGTGTTTCTCGCCAGTCAGTGCTTAGGGCTACATCAAGAGGAAACAAACCATAGAGATAGAACGTGAAACTACTTTACTGTGTCAAGTTTCAAGAAGCTAGCACAATCCGTGTCGGATTTAGAGTTCCAAGTACATGTATCAATATAGGAGAAAACAGAGTGAAACCTAAAAATTCAAACTGTTACTGGAAATGAACACTTCAACATAGAAGAACGAAATTTGGGGAACCAAGTCGCCTTCGTGTACTGATCATTACCTGAAAGTATCATCCAGTTTGGGTGAAAAAATATTGGCTGAGATTTCTGGAGATTCGTAATTTTTGGAAGCTTGGCAACCCCTTTCCATGAAAGTGTTTCTCGCCTTCAGTGCTTAGGGCTACATCAAGAGGAAACAAAACATAGAGATAGAACGTGAAACTACTTTACTGTGTCAAGTTTCAAGAAGCTAGCACAATCCGTGTCGGATTTAGAGTTCCAAATACATCTATCAATATAGGAGAAAACAGAGTGAAACCTAAAAATTCAAACTGTTACTGGAAATGAACGCTTCAACATAGACGAACGAAATTTGGGGAACCAAGTCGCCTTCGTTTACTGATCATTACCTGAAAGTATCATCCAGTTTGGGTGAAAAAATATTGGCTGAGATTTCTGGAGATTCGTAATATTGGAAGTGTTACTGTGTCAAGTTTCAAGAAGCTAGCACAAACCGTGTTGGATTTAGAGTTCCAAATACATCTATCAATATAGGAGAAAACAGAGTGAAACCTAAAAATTCAAACTGTTACTGGAAATGAACGCTTCAACATAGAAGAACGAAATTTGGGGAACCAAGTCGCCTTCGTGTACTGATCATTACCTGAAAGTATCATCCAGTTTGGGTGAAAAAATATTTGCTGAGATTTATGGAGATTCGTAATTTTTGGAAGCTTGGCAACCCCTTTCCTTGAAAGAGTTTCTCGCCAGTCAGTGCTTAGGGCTACATCAAGAGGAAACAAAACATAGAGATAGAACGTGAAACTACTTCACTGTGTCAAGTTTCAAGAAGCTAGCACAAACCGTGTTGGATTTAGAGTTCCAAATACCTCTATCAATATAGGAGAAAACAGAGTGAAACCTAAAAATTCAAACTGTTACTGGAAATGAACGCTTCAACATAGAAGAACGGAATTTGGGGAACCAAGTCGACTTAGTGTACTGATCATTACCTGAAAGTATCATCCAGTTTGGGTGAAAAAATATTTGCTGAGATTTCTAGAGATTCGTAATTTTTGGAAGCTTGGCAACCCCTTTCCATGAAAGTGCTTCTCGCGAGTCACTGCTTAGGGCTACATCAAGAGGAAACAAAACATAGAGAAAGAACGTGAAACTACTTTACTGTGTCAAGTTTCAAGAAGCTAGCACAAACCGTGTTGGATTTAGAGTTCCAAATACATCTATCAATATAGGAGAAAACAGAGTGAAACCTAAAAATTCAAACTGTTACTGGAAATGAACGCTTCAACATAGAAGAACGATATTTGGGGAACCAAGTCGCCTTAGTGTACTGATCATTACCTGAAAGTATCATCCAGTTTGGGTGAAAAAATATTTGCTGAGATTTCTGGAGATTCGTAATTTTTGGAAGCTTCGCAACCCCTTTTCATGAAAGTGTTCCTCGCCAGTCACTGCTTAGGGCTACGTCAAGAGGAAACAAAACATAGAGATAGAACGTGAAACTACTTTACTGTGTCAAGTTTCAAGAAGCTAGCACAAACCGTGTTGGATTTAGAGTTCCAAATACATCTCTCAATATAGGAGAAAAAAGAGTGATACCTAAAAATTCAAACTGTTACTGGAAATGAACGCTTCAACATAGAAGAACGAAATTTGGGGAACCAAGTCGCCTTAGTGTACTGATCATTACATGAAAGTATCATCCAGTTTGGGTGAAAAAATATTTGCTGAGATTTCTGGAGATTCGTAATTTTTGGAAGCTTGGCAACCCCTTTCCATGAAAGAGTTTCTCGCCAGTCAGTGCTTAGGGCTACATCAAGAGGAAACAAAACATAGAGATAGAACGTGAAACTGCTTCACTGTGTCAAGTTTCAAGAAGCTAGCACAAACCGTGTTGGATTTAGAGTTCCAAATACATCTATCAATATAGGAGAAAACAGAGTGAAACCTAAAAAATCAAAGTGTTACTGGAAATGAACGCTTCAACATAGACGAACGAAATTTGGGGAACCAAGTCGCCTTAGTGTACTGATCATTACCTGAAAGTATCATCCAGTTTGGGTGAAAAAATATTTGCTATCTGGAGATTCGTAATTTTTCGAAGCTAGGCAAACCCTTTCCATGAAAGGGTTTCTCGCCAGTCAGTGCTTAGGGCTACATCAAGAGGAAACAAAACATAGAGATAGAACGTGAAACTACTTTACTGTGTCAAGTTTCAAGAAGCTAGCACAAACCGTGTTGGATTTAGAGTTCCAAATACATCTATCAATATAGGAGAAAACAGAGTGAAACCTCAAAATTCAAACTGTTACTGGAAATGAACGCTTCAACATAGAAGAACGAAATTTGGGGAACCAAGTCGCCTTAGTGTACTGATCATTACCTGAAAGTATCATCCAGTTTGGGTGAAAAAATATTTGCTGAGATTTCTGGAGATTCGTAATTTTTGGAAGCTTGACAACCTCTTTCCATGAAAGTGTTTCTCGACAGTCACTGCTTAAAGCTACGTCAAGAGGAAACAAAACACAGAGATAGAACGTGAAACTACTTTACTGTGTCACGTTTCAAGAAGCTAGCACAAACCGTGTTGGATTTAGAGTTCCAAATATATCTATCAATATAGGAGAAAACAGAGTGATACCTAAAAATTCAAACTGTTACTGGAAATGAACGCTTCAACATAGAAGAACGAAATTTGGGGAACCAAGTCGCCTTAGTTTACTGATCATTACCTGAATGTATCATCCAGTTTGGCTGAAAAAATATTAGCTGAGATTTCTGGAGATTCGTAATTTTTGGAAGCTTTGCAACCCCTTTCCATGAAAGTGTTTCTCGCCAGTCAGTGCTTAGGGCTACATCAAGAGGAAACAAAACATAGAGATAGAACGTGAAACTACTTCACTGTGTCAAGTTTCAAGAAGCTAGCACAAACCGTGTTTGATTTAGAGTTCCAAATACATCTATCAATATAGGAGAAAACAGAGTGAAACCTAAAAATTCAAACTGTTACTGGAAATGAACGCTTCAACATAGAAGAACGAAATTTGGGGAACCAAGTCACCTTAGTGTACTGATCATTACCTGAAAGTATCATCCAGTTTGGGTGAAAAAATATTTGCTATCTGGAGATTCGTAATTTTTGGAAGCTAGGCAAACCCTTTCCATGAAAGTGTATCTTGCCAGTCAGTGCTTGTGGCTACATCAAGAGGAAACACAACATAGAGATAGAACGTGAAACTACTTTACTGTGTCAAGTTTCAAGAAGCTAGCACAAACCGTGTTCGATTTAGAGTTGCAAATACATCTATCAATATAGGAGAAAACAGAGTGAAACCTCAAAATTCAAACTGTTACTGGAAATGAACGCTTCAACATAGAAGAACGAAATTTGGGGAACCAAGTCGCCTTAGTGTACTGATCATTACCTGAAAGTATCATCCAGTTTGGGTGAAAAAATATATGCTGAGATTTCTGGAGATTCGTAATTTTTGGAAGCTTGGCAACCCCTTTCCATGAAAGTGTTTCTCGCCAGTCACTGCTTAGGGCTACGTCAAGAGGAAACAAAACATAGAGATAGAACGTGAAACTACTTTACTGTGTCACGTTTCAAGAAGCTAGCACAAACCGTGTTGGATTTAGAGTTCCAAATACATCTATCAATATAGGAGAAAACAGAGTGATACCTAAAAATTCAAACTGTTACTGGAAATGAACGCTTCAACATAGAAGAACGAAATTTGGGGAACCAAGTCACCTTAGTGTACTGATCATTACCTGAAAGTATCATCCAGTTTGGGTGAAAAAATATTTGCTGAGATTTCTAGAGATTCGTAATTTTTGGAAGCTTGGCAACCCCTTTCCATGAAAGTGCTTCTCGCCAGTCTCTGCTTAGGGCTACATCAAGAGGAAACAAACCATAGAGATAGAACGTGAAACTACTTTACTGTGTCAAGTTTCAAGAAGCTAGCACAAACCGTGTTGGATTTAGAGTTCCAAATACATCTATCAATATAGGAGAAAAAAGAGTGAAACCTCAAAATTCAAACAGTTACTGGAAATGAACGCTTCAACATAGAAGAACAAAATTTGGGGAACCAAGTCGCCTTAGTGTACTGATCATTACCTGAAAGTATCATCCACTTTGGGTGAAAAAATATTTGCTGAGATTTCTGGAGATTCGTAATTTTTGGAAGCTTGGCAACCCCTTTCCATGAAAGTGTTTCTCGCCTTCAGTGTTTAGGGCTACATCAAGAGGAAACAAACCATAGAGATAGAACGTGAAACTACTTTACTGTGTCAAGTTTCAAGAAGCTAGCACAAACCGTGTTGGATTTAGAGTTCCAAATACATCTATCAATATAGGAGAAAAAAGAGTGAAACCTAAAAATTCAAACTGTTACTGGAAATGAACGCTTCAACATAGAAGAACGAAATTGGGGGAACCAAGTCGCCTTCGTGTACTCATCATTACCTGAAAGTATCATCCAGTTTGGGTGAAAAAATATTTGCTGAGATTTCTGGAGATTCGTAATTTTTGGAAGCTTGGCAACCCCTTTCCATGGAAGTGTTTCTCGCCTGTCACTGCTTAGGGCTACATCAAGAGGAAACAAAACATAGAGATAGAACGTGAAACTACTTTACTGTGTCAAGTTTGAAGAAGCTAGCCCAATCCGTGTTGGATTTAGAGTTCCAAATACATCTATCAATATAGGAGAAAACAGAGTGAAACCTAAAAATTCAAACTGTTACTGGAAATGAACGCTTCAACATAGAAGAACGAAATTTTGGGAACCAAGTCGCCTTAGTGTACTGATCATTACCTGAAAGTATCATCCAGTTTGGGTGAAAAAATATTTGCTATCTGGAGATTCGTAATTTTTGGAAGCTAGGCAAACCCTTTCCATGAAAGTGTATCTTGCCAGTCAGTGCTTACGGCTACATCAAGAGGAAACAAAACATAGAGATAGAACGTGAAACTACTTTACTGTGTCAAGTTTCAAGAAGCTAGCACAAACCGTGTTCGATTTAGAGTTGCAAATACATCTATCAATATAGGAGAAAACAGAGTGAAACCTCAAAATTCAAACTGTTACTGGAAATGAACGCTTCAACATAGAAGAACGAAATTTGGGGAACCAAGTCGCCTTAGTGTACTGATCATTACCTGAAAGTATCATCCAGTTTGGGTGAAAAAATATTTGCTGAGATTTCTGGAGATTCGTAATTTTTGGAAGCTTGGCAACCCCTTTCCATGAAAGTGTTTCTCGCCAGTCACTGCTTAGGGCTACGTCAAGAGGAAACAAAACATAGAGATAGAACGTGAAACTACTTTACTGTGTCACGTTTCAAGAAGCTAGCACAAACCGTGTTGGATTTAGAGTTCCAAATACATCTATCAATATAGGAGAAAACAGAGTGATACCTAAAAATTCAAACTGTTACTGGAAATGAACGCTTCAACATAGAAGAACGAAATTTGGGGAACCAAGTCGCCTTAGTGTACTGATCATTACCTGAAAGTATCATCCAGTTTGGGTGAAAAAATATTTGCTGAGATTTCTAGAGATTCGTAATTTTTGGAAGCTTGGCAACCCCTTTCCATGAAAGTGCTTCTCGCCAGTCTCTGCTTAGGGCTACATCAAGAGGAAACAAACCATAGAGATAGAACGTGAAACTACTTTACTGTGTCAAGTTTCAAGAAGCTAGCACAAACCGTGTTGGATTTAGAGTTCCAAATACATCTATCAATATAGGAGAAAAAAGAGTGAAACCTCAAAATTCAAACAGTTACTGGAAATGAACGCTTCAACATAGAAGAACAAAATTTGGGGAACCAAGTCGCCTTTGTGTACTGATCATTACCTGAAAGTATCATCCACTTTGGGTGAAAAAATATTTGCTGAGATTTCTGGAGATTCGTAATTTTTGGAAGCTTGGCAACCCCTTTCCATGAAAGTGTTTCTCGCCTTCAGTGTTTAGGGCTACATCAAGAGGAAACAAAACATAGAGATAGAACGTGAAACTACTTTAAGAAGCTAGCACAAACCGTGTTGGATTTAGAGTTCCAAATACATCTATCAATATAGGAGAAAAAAGAGTGAAACCTCAAAATTCAAACAGTTACTGGAAATGAACGCTTCAACATAGAAGAACGAAATTTGGGGAACCAAGTCGCCTTAGTGTACTGATCATTACCTGAAAGTATCATCCAGCTTGGGTGAAAAAATATTTGCTGAGATTTCTGGAGATTCGTAATTTTTGGAAGCTTGGCAACCCCTTTCCATGAAAGTGCTTCTCGCCAGTCACTGCTTAGGGCTACATTAAGAGGAAACAAACCATAGAGATAGAACGTGCAACTACTTTACTGTGTCAAGTTTCAAGAAGCTAGCACAAACCGTGTTGGATTTAGAGTTCCAAATACATCTATCAATATAGGAGAAAAAAGAGTGAAACCTAAAAATTCAAACTGTTACTGGAAATGAACGCTTCAACATAGAAGAACGAAATTTGGGGAACCAAGTCGCCTTCGTGTACTCATCATTACCTGAAAGTATCATCCAGTTTGGGTGAAAAAATATTTGCTGAGATTTCTGGAGATTCGTAATTTTTGGAAGCTTGGCAACCCCTTTCCATGAAAGTGTTTCTCGCCTGTCACTGCTTAGGGCTACATCAAGAGGAAACAAAACATAGAGATAGAACGTGAAACTACTTTACTGTGTCAAGTTTGAAGAAGCTAGCCCAATCCGTGTTGGATTTAGAGTTCCAAATACATCTATCAATATAGGAGAAAACAGAGTGAAACCTAAAAATTCAAACTGTTACTGGAAATGAACGCTTCAACATAGAAGAACGAAATTTGGGGAACCAAGTTGCCTTCGTGTACTGATCATTACCTGAAAGTATCATCCAGTTTGGGTGAAAAAATATTTGCTGAGATTTCTGGAGATTCGTAATTTTAGAAGCTTGGCAACCCCTTTACATGAAAGTGTTTCTCGCCAGTCAGTGCTTAGGGCTACATCAAGAGGAAACAATCCATAGAGATAGAACGTGAAACTACTTTACTGTGTCAAGTTTCAAGAAGCTAGCACAAACCGTGTTGGAGTTAGAGTTCCAAATACATCTATCAATATAGGAGAAAACAGAGTGAAACCTAAAAATTCAAACTGTTACTGGAAATGAACGCATCAACATAGAAGAACGAAATTTGGGGAACCAAGTCGCCTTAGTGTACTGATCATTACCTGAAAGTATCATCCATTTTGGGTGAAAAAATATTTGCTATCTGGAGATTCGTAATTTTTGGAAGCTAGGCAAACCCTTTCCATGAAAGTGTTTCTTGCCAGTCAGTGCTTAGGGCTACATCAAGAGGAAACAAAACATAGAGATAGAACGTGAAACTACTTTACTGTGTCATGTTTCAAGAAGCTAGCACAAACCGTGTTGGATTTAGAGTTCCAAATACATCTATCAATATAGGAGAAAACAGAGTGAAACCTCAAAATTCAAACTGTTACTGGAAATGAACGCTTCAACATAGAAGAACGAAATTTGGGGAACCAAGTCGCCTTAGTGTACTGATCATTACCTGAAAGTATCATCCAGTTTGGCTGAAAAAATATTGGCTGAGATTTCTGGAGATTCGTAATTTTTGGAAGCTTCGCAACCCCTTTCCATGAAAGTGTTTCTCGCCAGTCAGTGCTTAGGGCTACATCAAGAGGAAACAAAACATAGAGATAGAATGTGAAACTACTTCACTGTGTCAAGTTTCAAGAAGCTAGCACAAACCGTGTTGGATTTAGAGTTCCAAATACATCTATCAATATAGGAGAAAACAGAGTGAAACCTAAAAATTCAAACTGTTACTGGAAATGAACACTTCAACATAGAAGAATGAAATTTGGGGAACCAAGTCGCCTTAGTGTACTGATCATTACCTGAAAGTATCATCCAGTTTGGGTGAAAAAATATTTGCTGAGATTTCTGGATATTCGTAATTTTTGGAAGCTTCGCAACCCCTTTTCATGAAAGTGTTTCTCGCCAGTCACTGCTTAGGGCTACGTCAAGAGGAAACAAAACATAGAGATAGAACGTGAAACTACTTTACTGTGTCAAGTTTCAAGAAGCTAGCCAAACCGTGTTGGATTTAGAGTTCCAAATACATCTATCAATATAGGAGAAAACAGAGTGATACCTAAAAATTCAAACTGTTACTGGAAATGAACGCTTCAACATAGAAGAACGAAATTTGGGGAACCAAGTCGCCTTAGTGTACTGATCATTACCTGAAAGTATCATCCAGCTTGGGTGAAAAAATATTTGCTGAGATTTCTGGAGATTCGTAATTTTTGGAAGCTTGGCAACCCCTTTCCATGAAAGTGCTTCTCGCCAGTCACTGCTTAGGGCTACATTAAGAGGAAACAAACCATAGAGATAGAACGTGAAACTACTTTACTGTTTCAAGTTTCAAGAAGCTAGCACAAACCGTGTTGGATTTAGAGTTCCAAATACATCTATCAATATAGGAGAAAAAAGAGTGAAACCTAAAAATTCAAACTGTTACTGGAAATGAACGCTTCAACACAGAAGAACAAAATATGGGGAACCAAGTCGCCTTCGTGTACTGATCATTACCTGAAAGTATCATCCAGTTTGGGTGAAAAAATATTTGCTGAGATTTCTGGAGATTCGTAATTTTTGGAAGCTTGGCAACCCCTTTCCATGAAAGTGCTTCTCGCCAGTCAGTGCTTAGGGCTACATCAAGAGGAAACAAAACATAGAGATAGAACGTGAAACTACTTTACTGTGTCAAGTTTCAAGAAGCTAGCACAAACCGTGTTGGATTTAGAGTTCCAAATACATCTATCAATATAGGAGAAAACAGAGTGAAACCTAAAAATTCAAACTGTTACTGGAAATGAACGCTTCAACATAGAAGAACGAAATTAGGGGAACCAATTCGCCTTCGTTTACTGATCATTACCTGATAGTATCATCCAGTTTGGGTGAAAAAATATTGGCTGAGATTTCTGGAGATTCGTAATTTTTGGAAGCTTGGCAACCCCTTTCCATGAAAGTGTTTCTCCCCTTCAGTGCTTAGGGCTACATCAAGAGGAAACAAAACGTAGAGATAAAACATGAAACTAGTTTACTGTGTCAAGTTTTAAGAAGCTAGCACAAACCGTGTTGGATTTAGAGTTCCAAATACATCTATCAATATAGGAGAAAACAGAGTGATACCTAAAAATTTAAAGTGTTACTGGAAATGAACGCTTCAACATAGAAGAACGAAATTTGGGGAACCAAGTCGCCTTTGTGTACTGATCATTACCTGAAAGTATCATCCAGTTTGGGTGAAAAAATATTGGCTGAGATTTCTGGAGATTCGTAATTTTTGGAAGCTTGGCAAGCCCTTTCCATGAAAGTGTTTCTCGCCTGTCACTGCTTAGGGCTACATCAAGAGGAAACAAAACATAGAGACAGAACGTGAAACTACTTTACTGTGTCAAGTTTCAAGAAGCTAGCACAATCCGTGTTAGATTTAGAGTTCCAAATACATCTATCAATATAGGATAAAACAGAGTGAAACCTAAAAATTCAAACTGTTACTGGAAATGAACGCTTCAACATAGAAGAACGAAATTTGGGGAACCAAGTCGCCTTTGTGTACTGATCATTACCTGAAAGTATCATCCAGTTTGGGTGAAAAAATATTTGCTGAGATTTCTGGAGATTCGTAATTTTAGAAGCTTGGCAACCCCTTTACAAGAAAGTGTTTCTCGCCAGTCAGTGCTTAGGGGTACATCAAGAGGAAACAAACCATAGAGATAGAACGTGAAACTACTTTACTGTGTCAAGTTTCAAGAAGCTAGCACAAACCGTGTTGGATTTAGAGTTCCAAATACATCTATCAATATAGGAGAAAACAGAGTGATACCTACAAATTCAAACTGTTACTGGAAATGAACCCTTAAACATAGAAGAACGAAATTTGGGGAACCAAGTCGCCTTTGTGTACTGATCATTACCTGAAAGTATCATCCAGTTTGGATGAAAAAATATTGGCTGAGATTTCTGGAGATTCGTAATTTTTGGAAGCTTGGCAACCCCTTTCCATGAAAGTGCTTCTCGCCTGTCACTGCTTAGGGCTACATCAAGAGGAAACATAACATAGAGATAGAACGTGAAACTACTTTACTGTGTCAAGTTTCAAGAAGCTAGCACAAACCGTGTTGGATTTAGAGTTGCAAATACATCTATCAATATAGGAGAAAACAGAGTGAAACCTAAAAATTCAAACTGTTACTGGAAATGAACACTTCAACATAGAAGAACGAAATTTGGGGAACCAAGTCGCCTTAGTGTACTGATCATTACCTGAAAGTATCATCCAGTTTGGGTGAAAAAAAATTTGCTGACATTTCTGGAGATTCGTAATTTTTGGATGCTTGGCAACCCCTTTCCATGAAAGTGCTTCTCGCCAGTCACTGCTTAGGGCTACATCAAGAGGAAACAAAACATAGAGATAGAACGTTAAACTACTTTACTGTGTCAAGTTTCAAGAAGCTAGCACACACCGTGTTCGATTTAGAGTTCCAAATACATCTATCAATATAGGAGAAAACAGAGTGAAACCTCAAAATTCAAACTGTTACTGGAAATGAACGCTTCAACATAGAAGAACGAAATTTGGGGAACCAAGTCGCCTTAGTGTACTGATCATTACCTGTAAGTATCATCCAGTTTGGGTGAAAAAATATTTGCTGAGATTTCTGGAGATTCGTAATTTTTGGAAGCTTGGCAACCCCTTTCCATGAAAGTGCTTCTCGCCAGTCACTGCTTAGGGCTACATCAAGAGGAAACAAAACATAGAGATAGAACGTGAAACTACTTTACTGTGTCAAGTTTCAAGAAGCTAGCACAAACCGTGTTGGATTTAGAGTTGCAAATACATCTATCAATATAGGAGAAAACAGAGTGAAACCTAAAAATTCAAACTGTTACTGGAAATGAACGCTTCAACATAGAAGAACGAAATTTGGGGAACCAAGTCGCCTTAGTGTACTGATCATTTCCTGAAAGTATCATCCAGTTTGGGTGAAAAAATATTTGCTGAGATTTCTGGAGATTCGTAATTTTTGGAAGCTTGGCATCCCCTTTCCATGAAAGTGCTTCTCGCCAGTCACTGCTTAGTTCTACATCAAGAGGAAACAAAACATAGAGATAGAACGTGAAACTACTTTACTGTGTCAAGTTTCAAGAAGCTAGCAAAAACCGTGTTCCTTTTAGAGTTCCAAATACATCTATCAATATAGGAGAAAACAGAGTGATACCTAAAAATTCAAACTGTTACTGGAAATGAACCCTTAAACATAGAAGAACGAAATTTGGGGAACCAAGTCGCCTTCGTGTACTGATAATTACCTGAAAGTATCATCCAGTTTGGATGAAAAAATATTGGCTGAGATTTCTGGAGATTCGTAATTTTTGGAAGCTTGGCAACCCCTTTCCATGAAAGTGCTTCTCGCCTGTCACTGCTTAGGGCTACATCAAGAGGAAACATAACATAGAGATAGAACGTGAAACTACTTTACTGTGTCAAGTTTCAAGAAGCTAGCACAAACCGTGTTGGATTTAGAGTTCCAAATACATCTATCAATATAGGAGAAAACAGAGTGAAACCTCAAAATTCAAACTGTTACTGGAAATGAACGCTTCAACATAGAAGAACGAAATTTGGGGAACCAAGTCGCCTTAGTGTACTGATCATTACCTGAAAGTATCATCCAGTTTGGCTGAAAAAATATTGGCTGAGATTTCTGGAGACTCGTAATTTTTGGAAGCTTCGCAACCCCTTTCCATGAAAGTGTTTCTCGCCAGTCAGTGCTTAGGGCTACATCAAGAGGAAACAAAACATAGAGATAGAACGTGAAACTACTTCACTGTGTCAAGTTTCAAGAAGCTAGCACAAACCGTGTTGGATTTAGAGTTCCAAATACATCTATCAATATAGGAGAAAACAGAGTGAAACCTAAAAATTCAAAATGTTACTGGAAATGAACGCTTCAACATAGAAGAACGAAATTTGGGGAACCAATTCGCCTTCGTTTACTGATCATTACCTGATAGTATCATCCAGTTTGGGTGAAAAAATATTGGCTGAGATTTCTGGAGATTCGTAATTTTTGGAAGCTTGGCAACCCCTTTCCATGAAAGTGTTTCTCCCCTTCAGTGCTTAGGGCTACATCAAGAGGAAACAAAACGTAGAGATAAAACATGAAACTAGTTTACTGTGTCAAGTTTTAAGAAGCTAGCACAAACCGTGTTGGATTTAGAGTTCCAAATACATCTATCAATATAGGAGAAAACAGAGTGATACCTAAAAATTTAAAGTGTTACTGGAAATGAACGCTTCAACATAGAAGAACGAAATTTGGGGAACCAAGTCGCCTTTGTGTACTGATCATTACCTGAAAGTATCATCCAGTTTGGGTGAAAAAATATTGGCTGAGATTTCTGGAGATTCGTAATTTTTGGAAGCTTGGCAAGCCCTTTCCATGAAAGTGTTTCTCGCCTGTCACTGCTTAGGGCTACATCAAGAGGAAACAAAACATAGAGACAGAACGTGAAACTACTTTACTGTGTCAAGTTTCAAGAAGCTAGCACAATCCGTGTTAGATTTAGAGTTCCAAATACATCTATCAATATAGGATAAAACAGAGTGAAACCTAAAAATTCAAACTGTTACTGGAAATGAACGCTTCAACATAGAAGAACGAAATTTGGGGAACCAAGTCGCCTTCGTGTACTGATCATTACCTGAAAGTATCATCCAGTTTGGGTGAAAAAATATTTGCTGAGATTTCTGGAGATTCGTAATTTTAGAAGCTTGGCAACCCCTTTACAAGAAAGTGTTTCTCGCCAGTCAGTGCTTAGGGGTACATCAAGAGGAAACAAACCATAGAGATAGAACGTGAAACTACTTTACTGTGTCAAGTTTCAAGAAGCTAGCACAAACCGTGTTGGATTTAGAGTTCCAAATACATCTATCAATATAGGAGAAAACAGAGTGATACCTACAAATTCAAACTGTTACTGGAAATGAACCCTTAAACATAGAAGAACGAAATTTGGGGAACCAAGTCGCCTTTCTGTACTGATCATTACCTGAAAGTATCATCCAGTTTGGATGAAAAAATATTGGCTGAGATTTCTGGAGATTCGTAATTTTTGGAAGCTTGGCAACCCCTTTCCATGAAAGTGCTTCTCGCCTGTCACTGCTTAGGGCTACATCAAGAGGAAACATAACATAGAGATAGAACGTGAAACTACTTTACTGTGTCAAGTTTCAAGAAGCTAGCACAAACCGTGTTGGATTTAGAGTTGCAAATACATCTATCAATATAGGAGAAAACAGAGTGAAACCTAAAAATTCAAACTGTTACTGGAAATGAACGCTTCAACATAGAAGAACGAAATTTGGGGAACCAAGTCGCCTTAGTGTACTGATCATTACCTGAAAGTATCATCCAGTTTGGGTGAAAAAATATTGGCTGACATTTCTGGAGATTCGTAATTTTTGGATGCTTGGCAACCCCTTTCCATGAAAGTGCTTCTCGCCAGTCACTGCTTAGGGCTACATCAAGAGGAAACAAAACATAGAGATAGAACGTTAAACTACTTTACTGTGTCAAGTTTCAAGAAGCTAGCACACACCGTGTTCGATTTAGAGTTCCAAATACATCTATCAATATAGGAGAAAACAGAGTGAAACCTCAAAATTCAAACTGTTACTGGAAATGAACGCTTCAACATAGAAGAACGAAATTTGGGGAACCAAGTCGCCTTAGTGTACTGATCATTACCTGTAAGTATCATCCAGTTTGGGTGAAAAAATATTTGCTGAGATTTCTGGAGATTCGTAATTTTTGGAAGCTTGGCAACCCCTTTCCATGAAAGTGCTTCTCGCCAGTCACTGCTTAGGGCTACATCAAGAGGAAACAAAACATAGAGATAGAACGTGAAACTACTTTACTGTGTCAAGTTTCAAGAAGCTAGCACAAACCGTGTTGGATTTAGAGTTCCAAATACATCTATCAATATAGGAGAAAACAGAGTGAAACCTAAAAATTCAAACTGTTACTGGAAATGAACGCTTCAACATAGAAGAACGAAATTTGGGGAACCAAGTCGCCTTAGTGTACTGATCATTTCCTGAAAGTATCATCCAGTTTGGGTGAAAAAATATTTGCTGAGATTTCTGGAGATTCGTAATTTTTGGAAGCTTGGCATCCCCTTTCCATGAAAGTGCTTCTCGCCAGTCACTGCTTAGTTCTACATCAAGAGGAAACAAAACATAGAGATAGAACGTGAAACTACTTTACTGTGTCAAGTTTCAAGAAGCTAGCAAAAACCGTGTTCCTTTTAGAGTTCCAAATACATCTATCAATATAGGAGAAAACAGAGTGATACCTAAAAATTCAAACTGTTACTGGAAATGAACCCTTAAACATAGAAGAACGAAATTTGGGGAACCAAGTCGCCTTCGTGTACTGATCATTACCTGAAAGTATCATCCAGTTTGGATGAAAAAATATTGGCTGAGATTTCTGGAGATTCGTAATTTTTGGAAGCTTGGCAACCCCTTTCCATGAAAGTGCTTCTCGCCTGTCACTGCTTAGGGCTACATCAAGAGGAAACATAACATAGAGATAGAACGTGAAACTACTTTACTGTGTCAAGTTTCAAGAAGCTAGCACAAACCGTGTTGGATTTAGAGTTCCAAATACATCTATCAATATAGGAGAAAACAGAGTGAAACCTCAAAATTCAAACTGTTACTGGAAATGAACGCTTCAACATAGAAGAACGAAATTTGGGGAACCAAGTCGCCTTAGTGTACTGATCATTACCTGAAAGTATCATCCAGTTTGGGTGAAAAAAAATTTGCTGACATTTCTGGAGATTCGTAATTTTTGGATGCTTGGCAACCCCTTTCCATGAAAGTGCTTCTCGCCAGTCACTGCTTAGGGCTACATCAAGAGGAAACAAAACATAGAGATAGAACGTTAAACTACTTTACTGTGTCAAGTTTCAAGAAGCTAGCACACACCGTGTTCGATTTAGAGTTCCAAATACATCTATCAATATAGGAGAAAACAGAGTGAAACCTAAAAATTCAAACTGTTACTGGAAATGAACGCTTCAACATAGAAGAACGAAATTTGGGGAACCAAGTCGCCTTAGTGTACTGATCATTACCTGTAAGTATCATCCAGTTTGGGTGAAAAAATATTTGCTGAGATTTCTGGAGATTCGTAATTTTTGGAAGCTTGGCAACCCCTTTCCATGAAAGTGCTTCTCGCCAGTCACTGCTTAGGGCTACATCAAGAGGAAACAAAACATAGAGATAGAACGTGAAACTACTTTACTGTGTCAAGTTTCAAGAAGCTAGCACAAACCGTGTTGGATTTAGAGTTGCAAATACATCTATCAATATAGGAGAAAACAGAGTGAAACCTAAAAATTCAAACTGTTACTGGAAATGAACGCTTCAACATAGAAGAACGAAATTTGGGGAACCAAGTCGCCTTAGTGTACTGATCATTTCCTGAAAGTATCATCCAGTTTGGGTGAAAAAATATTTGCTGAGATTTCTGGAGATTCGTAATTTTTGGAAGCTTGGCATCCCCTTTCCATGAAAGTGCTTCTCGCCAGTCACTGCTTAGTTCTACATCAAGAGGAAAAAAAACATAGAGATAGAACGTGAAACTACTTTACTGTGTCAAGTTTCAAGAAGCTAGCAAAAACCGTGTTCCTTTTAGAGTTCCAAATACATCTATCAATATAGGAGAAAACAGAGTGAAACCTCAAAATTCAAACTGTTACTGGAAATGAACGCTTCAACATAGAAGAACGAAATTTGGGGAACCAAGTCGCCTTAGTGTACTGATCATTACCTGAAAGTATCATCCAGTTTGGGTGAAAAAATATTGACTGAGATTTCTGGAGATTCGTAATTTTAGAAGCTTGGCAACCCCTTTACATGAAAGTGTTTCTCGCCAGTCAGTGCTTAGGGCTACATCAAGAGGAAACAAACCATAGAGATAGAACGTGAAACTACTTTACTGTGTCAAGTTTCAAGAAGCTAGCACAAACCGTGTTGGATTTAGAGTTCCAAATACATCTATCAATATAGGAGAAAACAGAGTGATACCTAAAAATTCAAAGTGTTACTGGAAATGAACGCTTCAACATAGAAGAACGAAATTTGGGGAACCAAGTCGCCTTAGTGTACTGATCATTACCTGAAAGTATCATCCAGTTTGGGTGAAAAAATATTTGCTGAGATTTTTGGAGATTCGTAATTTTTGGAAGCTTGGCAACCCCTTTCCATGAAAGTGCTTCTCGCCAGTCAGTGCTTAGGGCTACATCAAGAGGAAACAAACCATAGAGATAGAACGTGAAACTACTTTACTGTGTCAAGTTTCAAGAAGCTAGCACAATCCGTGTTGGATTTAGAGTTCCAAATACATCTATCAATATAGGAGAAAACAGAGTGAAACCCAAAAATTCAAACTGTTACTGGAAATGAACGCTTCAACATAGAAGAACGAAATTTGGGGAACCACGTCGCCTTCGTGTACTGATCATTACCTGAAAGTATCATCCAGTTTGGGTGAAAAAATATTTGCTGAGATTTCTGGAGATTCGTAATTTTTGGAATCTTGGCAACCCCTTTCCATGAAAGTGTTTCTCGCCAGTCAATGCTTAGGGCTACATCAAGAGGAAACAAACCATAATGATAGAACGTGAAACTACTTTACTGTGTCAAGTTTCAAGAAGCTAGCACAAACCGTGTCGGATTTAGAGTTCCAAGTACATGTATCAATATAGGAGAAAACAGAGTGATACCTAAAAATTCAAACTGTTACTGGAAATGAACGCTTCAACATAGAAGAACGAAATTTGGGGAACCAAGTCGCCTTAGTGTACTGATCATTACCTGAAAGTATCATCCAGTTTGGGTGAAAAAATATTTGCTGAGATTTCTGGAGATTCGTAATTTTTGGAAGCTTGGAAACCCCTTTCCATGAAAGTGTTTCTCGCCAGTCACTGCTTAGGGCTACATCAAGAGGAAACAAAACATAGAGATATAACGTGAAACTACTTTACTGTGTGAAGTTTCAAGAAGCTAGCACAAACCGTGTTGGATTTAGAGTTCCAAATACATCTATCAATATAGGAGAAAACAGAGTGATACCTAAAAATTCAAAGTGTTACTGGAAATGAACGCTTCAACATAGAAGAACGAAATTTGGGGAACCAAGTCGCCTTAGTGTACTGATCATTACCTGAAAGTATCATCCAGTTTGGGTGAAAAAATATTTGCTGAGATTTCTGGAGATTCGTAATTTTTGGAAGCTTGGCAACCCCTTTACATGAAAGTGCTTCTCGCCAGTCACTGCTTAGGGCTACATCAAGAGGAAACAAAACATAGAGATAGAACGTGAAACTACTTTACTGTGTGAAGTTTCAAGAAGCTAGCACAAACCGTGTTGGATTTAGAGTTGCAAATACATCTATCAATATAGGAGAAAACAGAGTGAAACCTAAAAATTCAAACTGTTACTGGAAATGAACGCTTCAACATATAAGAACGAAATTTGGGGAACCAAGTCGCCTTAGTGTACTGATAATTACCTGAAAGTATCATCCAGTTTGGGTAAAAATATTTGCTGAGATTTCTGGAGATTCGTAATTTTTGGAACCTTGGCAACCCCTTTCCATGAAAGTGCTTCTCGCCAGTCACTGTTTAGGGCTACATCAAGAGGAAACAAAACATAGAGATAGAACGTGAAACTACTTTACTGTGTCAAGTTTCAAGAAGCTAGCACAAACCGTGTTGGATTTAGAGTTCCAAATACATCTATCAATATAGGAGAAAACAGAGTGAAACCTAAAAATTCAAACTGTTACTGGAAATGAACGCTTCAACATAGAAGAACGAAATTTGGGGAACCAAGTCGCCTTAGTGTACTGATCATTACCTGAAAGTATCATCCAGTTTGGGTGAAAAAATATTTGCTTTCTGGAGATTCGTAATTTTTGGAAGCTAGGCAAACACTTTCCATGAAAGTGTTTCTCGCCAGTCAGTTCTTAGGGCTACGTCAAGAGGAAACAAAACATAGAGATAGAACGTGAAACTACTTTACTGTGTCAAGTTTCAAGAAGCTAGCACAAACCGTGTTGGATTTAGAGTTCCAAATACATCTATCAATATAGGAGAAAACAGAGTGAAACCTAAAAATTCAAACTGTTACTGCAAATGAACGCTTCAACATAGAAGAACAAAATTTGGGGAACCAAGTCGCCTTCGTGTACTGATCATTACCTGAAAGTATCATCCAGTTTGGGTGAAAAAATATTGGCTGAGATTTCTGGAGATTCGTAATTTTTGGAAGCTTGGCAACCCCTTTCCATGAAAGTGCTTCTCGCCAGTCAGTGCTTAGGGCTACATCAAGAGGAAACAAAACATAGAGATAGAACGTGAAACTACTTTACTGTGTCAAGTTTCAAGAAGCTAGCACACACCGTGTTGGACTTAGAGTTTCAAATACATCTATCAATATAGGAGAAAACAGAGTGAAACCTAAAAATTCAAACTGTTACTGGAAATGAACGCTTCAACATAGAAGAACGAAATTTGGGGAACCAATTCGCCTTCGTTTACTGATCATTACCTGAAAGTATCATCCAGTTTGGGTGAAAAAATATTGGCTGAGATTTCTGGAGATTCGTAATTTTTGGAAGCTTGGCAAACCCTTTCCATGAAAGTGTTTCTCGCCTTCAGTGCTTAGGGCTACATCAAGAGGAAACAAAACGTAGAGATAGAAAATGAAACTACTTTACTGTGTCAAGTTTCAAGAAGCTAGCACAAACCGTGTTGGATTTAGAGTTCCAAATACATCTATCAATATAGGAGAAAACAGAGTGATACCTAAAAATTCAAAGTGTTACTGGAAATGAACGCTTCAACATAGAAGAACGAAATTTGGGGAACCAAGTCGCCTTAGTGTACTGATCATTACCTGAAAGTATCTTCCAGTTTGGGTGAAAAAATATTGGCTGAGATTTATGGAGATTCGTAATTTTTGGAAGCTTGGCAACCCCTTTCCATTAAAGTGTTTCTCGCCAGTCAGTGCTTAGGGCTACATCAAGAGGAAAAAAACCATAATGATAGAACGTGAAACTACTTTACTGTGTCAAGTTTTAAGAAGCTAGCACAAACCGTGTTGGATTTAGAGTTCCAAATACATCTATCAATATAGGAGAAAACAGAGTGATACCTAAAAATTCAAAGTGTTACTGGAAATGAACGCTTCAACATAGAAGAACGAAATTTGGGGAACCAAGTCGCCTTAGTGTACTGATCATTACCTGAAAGTATCATCCAGTTTGGGTGAAGAAATATTTGCTTTCTGGAGATTCGTAATTTTTGGAAGCTAGGCAAACACTTTCCATGAAAGTGTTTCTCGCCAGTCAGTTCTTAGGGCTACATCAAGAGGAAACAAAACATAGAGATAGAACTTGAATCTACTTTACTGTGTCAAGTTTCAAGAAGCTAGCACAAACCGTGTTGGATTTAGAGTTCCAAATACATCTATCAATATAGGAGAAAACAGAGTGAAACCTCAAAATTCAAACGGTTACTGGAAATGAACGCTTCAACATAGAAGAACGAAATTTGGGGAACCAAGTCGCCTTAGTGTACTGATCATTACCTGAAAGTATCATCCAGTTTGGGTGAAAAAATATTTGCTGAGATTTCTGGAGATTCGTAATATTTGGAAGCTTGGCAACCCCTTTCCATGAAAGTGTTTCTCGCCAGTCACTGCTTAGGGCTACGTCAAGAGGAAACAAAACATAGAGATAGAACGTGAAACTACTTTACTGTGTCAAGTTTCAAGAAGCTAGCACAAACCGTGTTGGATTTAGAGTTCCAAATACATCTATCAATATAGGAGAAAACAGAGTGAAACCTAAAAATTCAAACTGTTACTGCAAATGAACGCTTCAACATAGAAGAACAAAATTTGGGGAACCAAGTCGCCTTCGTGTACTGATCATTACCTGAAAGTATCATCCAGTTTGGGTGAAAAAATATTGGCTGAGATTTCTGGAGATTCGTAATTTTTGGAAGCTTGGCAACCCCTTTCCATGAAAGTGCTTCTCGCCAGTCAGTGCTTAGGGCTACATCAAGAGGAAACAAAACATAGAGATAGAACGTGAAACTACTTTACTGTGTCAAGTTTCAAGAAGCTAGCACAAACCGTGTTGGACTTAGAGTTTCAAATACATCTATCAATATAGGAGAAAACAGAGTGAAACCTAAAAATTCAAACTGTTACTGGAAATGAACGCTTCAACATAGAAGAACGAAATTTGGGGAACCAATTCGCCTTCGTTTAGTGATCATTACCTGAAAGTATCATCCAGTTTGGGTGAAAAAATATTGGCTGAGATTTCTGGAGATTCGTAATTTTTGGAAGCTTGGCAAACCCTTTCCATGAAAGTGTTTCTCGCCTTCAGTGCTTAGGGCTACATCAAGAGGAAACAAAACGTAGAGATAGAAAATAAAACTACTTTACTGTGTCAAGTTTCAAGAAGCTAGCACAAACCGTGTTGGATTTAGAGTTCCAAATACATCTATCAATATAGGAGAAAACAGAGTGATACCTAAAAATTCAAAGTGTTACTGGAAATGAACGCTTCAACATAGAAGAACGAAATTTGGGGAACCAAGTCGCCTTAGTGTACTGATCATTACCTGAAAGTATCATCCAGTTTGGGTGAAAAAATATTGGCTGAGATTTCTGGAGATTCGTAATTTTTGGAAGCTTGGCAACCCCTTTCCATTAAAGTGTTTCTCGCCAGTCAGTGCTTAGGGCTACATCAAGAGGAAAAAAACCATAATGATAGAACGTGAAACTACTTTACTGTGTCAAGTTTCAAGAAGCTAGCACAAACCGTGTTGGATTTAGAGTTCCAAATACATCTATCAATATAGGAGAAAACAGAGTGATACCTAAAAATTCAAAGTGTTACTGGAAATGAACGCTTCAACATAGAAGAACGAAATTTGGGGAACCAAGTCACCTTAGTGTACTGATCATTATCTGAAAGTATCATCCAGTTTGTTTGGGTGAAAAAATATTTGCTGAGATTTCTGGAGATTAAAATTTTTGGAAGCTTGGAAACCCCTTTCCATGAAAGTGTTTCTCGCCAGTCACTGCTTAGGGCTACATCAAGAGGAAACAAAACATAGAGGTAGAACGTGAAACTACTTTACTGTGTCAAGTTTCAAGAAGCTAGCACAAACCGTGTTGGATTTAGAGTTCCAAATACATCTATCAATATAGGAGAAAACAGAGTGATACCTAAAAATTCAAAGTGTTACTGGAAATGAACGCTTCAACATAGAAGAACGAAATTTGGGGAACCAAGTCGCCTTAGTGTACTGATCATTACCTGAAAGTATCATCCAGTTTGAGTGAAAAAATATTTGCTGAGATTTCTGGAGATTCGTAATTTTTGGAAGCTTGGCAACCCCTTTCCATGAAAGTGTTTCTCGCCAGTCACTGATTAGGGCTACATCAAGAGGAAACAAAACATAGAGAGAGAACGTGAAACTACTTTACTGTGTCAAGTTTCAAGAAGCTAGCACAAACCGTGTTGGATTTAGAGTTCCAAATACATCTATCAATATAGGAGAAAACAGAGTGAAACCTAAAAATTCAACCTGTTACTGGAAATGAACGCTTCAACATAGAAGAACGAAATTTGGGGAACCAAGTCGCCTTCGTTTACTGATCATTACCTGAAAGTATCATCCAATTTGGGTGAAAAAATATTGGCTGAGATTTCTGGAGATTCGTAATTTTTGGAAGCTTGGCAACCTCTTTCCATGAAAGTGTTTCTCGCCTTCAGTGCTTAGGGCTACATCAAGAGGAAACAAAACATAGAGAGAGAACGTGAAACTACTTTACTGTGTCAAGTTTCAAGAAGCTAGCACAAACCGTGTTGGATTTAGAGTTCCAAATACATCTATCAATATAGGAGAAAACAGAGTGAAACCTAAAAATTCAAACTGTTACTGGAAATGAACGCTTCAACATAGAAGAATGAAATTTGGGGAACCAAGTCGCCTTCGTTTACTGATCATTACCTGAAAGTATCATCCAGTTTGGGTGAAAAAATATTTGCTGAGATTTCTGGAGATTCGTAATTTTTGGAAGCTCGGCAACCCCTTTCCATGAACGTGTTTCTCGCCTTCAGTGCTTAGGGCTACATCAAGAGGAAACAAAACATAGAGATAGGACGTGAAACTACTTTACTGTGTCAAGTTTCAAGAAGCTAGCACAAACCGTGTTGGACTTAGAGTTCCAAATACATCTATGAATATAGGAGAAAACAGAGTGATACCTAAAAATTCAAACTGTTACTGGAAATGAACGCTTCAACATAGAAGAACGAAATTTGGGGAACCAAGTCACCTTCGTTTACTGATCATTACCTGAAAGTATCATCCAGTTTGGGTGAAAAAATATTGGCTGAGATTTCTGGAGATTCGTAATTTTTGGAAGCTTGGCAACCCCTTTCCATGAAAGTTTTTTTCGCCTTCAGTACTTAGGGCTACATCAAGAGGAAACAAAACGTAGAGATAGAACATGAAACTACTTTACTGTGTCAAGTTTCAAGAAGCTAGCACAAACCGTGTTGGATTTAGAGTTCCAAATACATCTATCAATATAGGAGAAAACAGAGTGATACCTAAAATTTCAAAGTGTTACTGGAAATGAACGCTTCAACATAGAAGAACGAAATTTGGGGAACCAAGTCGCCTTAGTGTACTGATCATTACCTGAAAGTATCATCCAGTTTGGGTGAAAAAATATTGGCTGAGATTTCTGGAGATTCGTAATTTTTGGAAGCTTGGCAACCCCTTTCCATGAAAGTGCTTCTCGCCAGTCACTGCTTAGGGCTACATCAAGAGGAAACAAACCATAGAGATAGAACGTGAAACTACTTTACTGTGTCAAGTTTCAAGAAGCTAGCACAAACCGTGTTGGATTTAGAGTTCCAAATACATCTATCAATATAGGAGAAAAAAGAGTGAAACCTAAAAATTCAAACTGTTACTGGAAATGAACGCTTCAACATAGAAGAACGAAATTTGGGGAACCAAGTCGCCTTCGTGTACGGATCATTACCTGAAAGTATCATCCAGTTTGGGTTAAAAAATATTGGCTGAGATTTCTGGAGATTCGTAATTTTTGGAAGCTTCGCAACCCCTTTCCATGAAAGTGTTTCTCGCCTTCAGTGCTTAGGGCTACATCAAGAGGAAACAAAACGTAGAGATAGAATGTGAAACTACTTTACTGTGTCAAGTTTCAAGAAGCTAGCACAATCCGTGTTGGATTTAGAGTTCCAAATACATCTATCAATATAGGAGAAAACAGAGTGAAACCTAAAAATTCAAACTGTTACTGGAAATGAACGCTTCAACATAGAAGAACGAAATTTGGAGAACCAAGTCGCCTTAGTGTACTGATCATTACCTGAAAGTATCATCCAGTTTGGGTGAAAAAATATTGGCTGAGATTTCTGGAGATTCGTAATTTTTGGAAGCTTCGCAACCCCTTTCCATGAAAGTGTTTCTCGCCAGTCAGTGCTTAGGGCTACATCAAGAGGAAACAAAACATAGAGATAGAACGTGAAACTACTTCACTGTGTCAAGTTTCAAGAAGCTAGCACAAACCGTGTTGGATTTAGAGTCCCAAATACATCTATCAATATAGGAGAAAACAGAGTGAAACCTAAAAATTCAAACTGTTACTGGAAATGAGCGCTTCAACATAGAAGAACGAAATTTGGGGAACCAAGTCGCCTTAGTGTACTGATCATTACCTGAAAGTATCATCCAGTTTGGGTGAAAAAATATTTGCTGAGATTTCTGGAGATTCGTAATTTTTGGAAGCTTGGCAACCCCTTTCCTTGAAAGTGTTTCTCGTCAGTCAGTGCTTAGGGTACATCAAGAGGAAACAAACCATAGAGATAGAACGTGAAACTACTTTACTGTGTCAAGTTTCAAGAAGCTAGCACAAACCGTGTCGCATTTAGAGTTCCAAGTACATGTATCAATATAGTAGAAAACAGAGTGATACCTAAAAATGCAAACTGTTACTGGAAATGAACGCTTCAACAAAGAAGAACGAAATTTGGGGAACCAAGTCGCCTTAGTGTACTGATCATTACCTGAAAGTATCATCCAGTTTGGGTGAAAAAATATTGGCTGAGATTTCTGGAGATTCGTAATTTTTGGAAGCTTGGCAACCCCTTTCCATGAAAGAGTTTCTCGCCAGTCAGTGCTTAGGGCTATATCAAGAGGAAACAAAACATAGAGATAGAACGTGAAACTACTTCACTGTGTCAAGTTTCAAGAAGCTAGCACAAAACGTGTTGGATTTAGAGTTCCAAATGCATCTATCAATATAGCAGAAAACAGAGTGAAACCTAAAAATTCAAACTGTTACTGGAAATGAACGCTTCAATATAGAAGAACGAAATTTGGGGAACCAAGTCGCCTTAGTGTACTGATCTTTACCTGAACGTATCATCCAGTTTGGGTGAAAAAATATTGGCTGAGATTTCTGGAGATTCGTAATTTTTGGAAGCTTGGCAACCCCTTTCCATGAAAGTGCTTCTCGCCAGTCACTGCTTAGGGCTACATCAAGAGGAAACAAAACATAGAGATAGAACGTGAAACTACTTTACTGTGTCAAGTTTCAAGAAGCTAGCACAAACCGTGTTGGATTTAGAGTTCCAAATACATCTATCAATATAGGAGAAAACAGAGTGAAACCTAAAAATTCAAACTGTTACTGGAAATGAACGCTTCAACATAGAAGAACGAAATTTGGGGAACCAAGTCACCTTCGTTTACTGATCATTACCTGAAAGTATCATCCAGTTTGGGTGAAAAAATATTGGCTGAGATTTCTGGAGATTCGTAATTTTTGGAAGCTTGGCAACCCCTTTCCATGAAAGTGTTTCTCGCCTTCAGTGCTTAGGGCTACATCAAGAGGAAACAAAACGTAGAGATAGAATGTGAAACTACTTTACTGTGTCAAGTTTCAAGAAGTTAGCACAATCCGTGTTGGATTTAGAGTTCCAAATACATCTATCAATATAGGAGAAAACAGAGTGAAACCTAAAAATTCAAACTGTTACTGGAAATGAACGCTTCAACATAGAAGAACGAAATTTGGGGAACCAAGTCGCCTTAGTGTACTGATCATTACCTGAAAGTATCATCCAGTTTGGGTGAAAAAATATTGGCTGAGATTTCTGGAGATTCGTAATTTGTGGAAGCTTCGCAATCCCTTTCCATGAAAGTGTTTCTCGCCAGTCAGTGCTTAGGGCTACATCAAGAGGAAACAAAAAGTAGAGATAGAACGTGAAACTACTTCACTGTGTCAAGTTTCAAGAAGCTAGCACAAACCGTGTTGGATTTAGAGTTCAAAATACATCTATCAATATAGGAGAAAATAGAGTGAAACCTAAAAATTCAAACTGTTACTGGAAATGAACGCTTCAACATAGAAGAACGAAATTTGGGGAACCAAGTCGCCTTAGTGTACTGATCATTACCTGAAAGTATCATCCAGTTTGGGTGAAAAAATATTTGCTGAGATTTCTGGAGATTCGTAATTTTTGGAAGCTTGGCAAACCCTTTCATTGAAAGTGCTTCTCGCCAGTCACTGCTTAGGGCTACATCAAGAGGAAACAAACCATAGAGACAGAACGTGAAACTACTTTACTGTGTCAAGTTTCAAGAAGCTAGCACAAACCGTGTTGGATTTAGAGTTCCAAATACATCTATCAATATAGGAGAAAAAAGAGTGAAACCTAAAAATTCAAACTGTTACTGGAAATGAACGCTTCAACATAGAAGAACGAAATTTGGGGAACCAAGTCACCTTCCTGTACTGATCATTACCTGAAAGTATCATCCAGTTTGGGTGAAAAAATATTTGCTGAGATTTCTGGAGATTAAATTTTTTGGAAGCTTGGCAACCCCTTTCCATGAAAGTGCTTCTCGCCAGTCACTGCTTAGGGCTACATCAAGAGGAAACAAAACATAGAGATAGAACGTGAAACTACTTTACTGTGTCAAGTTTCAAGAAGCTAGCACAAACCATGTTGGATTTAGAGTTCCAAATACATCTATCAATATAGGAGAAAACAGAGTGAAACCTCAAAATTCAAACTGTTACTGGAAATGAACGCTTCAACATAGAAGAACGAAATTTGGGGAACCAAGTCGCCTTAGTGTACTGATCATTACCTGAAAGTATCATCCAGTTTGGGTAAAAATATTTGCTGAGATTTCTGGAGAATCGTAATTTTTGGAACCTTGGCAACCCCTTTCCATGAAAGTGCTTCTCGCCAGTCACTGTTTAGGGCTACATCAAGAGGAAACAAAACATAGAGATAGAACGTGAAACTACTTTACTGTGTCAAGTTTCAAGAAGCTAGCACAAACCGTGTTGGATTTAGAGTTGCAAATACATCTATCAATATAGGAGAAAACAGAGTGAAACCTAAAAATTCAAACTGTTACTGGAAATGAACGCTTCAACATAGAAGAACGAAATTTGGGGAACCAAGTCGCCTTAGTGTACTGATCATTACCTGAAAGTATCATCCAGTTTGGGTGAAAAAATATTTGCTTTCTGGAGATTCGTAATTTTTGGAAGCTAGGCAAACACTTTCCATGAAAGTGTTTCTCGCCAGTCAGTTCTTAGGGCTACATCAAGAGGAAACAAAACATAGAGATAGAACTTGAATCTACTTTACTGTGTCAAGTTTCAAGAAGCTAGCACAAACCGTGTTGGATTTAGAGTTCCAAATACATCTATCAATATAGGAGAAAACAGAGTGAAACCTCAAAATTCAAACTGTTACTGGAAATGAACGCTTCAACATAGAAGAACGAAATTTGGGGAACCAAGTCGCCTTAGTGTACTGATCATTACCTGAATGTATCATCCAGTTTGGGTGAAAAAATATTTGCTGAGATTTCTGGAGATTCGTAATATTTGGAAGCTTGGCAACCCCTTTCCATGAAAGTGTTTCTCGCCAGTCACTGCTTAGGGCTACGTCAAGAGGAAACAAAACATAGAGATAGAACGTGAAACTACTTTACTGTGTCAAGTTTCAAGAAGCTAGCACAAACCGTGTTGGATTTAGAGTTCCAAATACATCTATCAATATAGGAGAAAACAGAGTGAAACCTAAAAATTCAAACTGTTACTGCAAATGAACGCTTCAACATAGAAGAACAAAATTTGGGGAACCAAGTCGCCTTCGTGTACTGATCATTACCTGAAAGTATCATCCAGTTTGGGTGAAAAAATATTGGCTGAGATTTCTGGAGATTCGTAATTTTTGGAAGCTTGGCAACCCCTTTCCATGAAAGTGCTTCTCGCCAGTCAGTGCTTAGGGCTACATCAAGAGGAAACAAAACATAGAGATAGAACGTGAAACTACTTTACTGTGTCAAGTTTCAAGAAGCTAGCACAAACCGTGTTGGACTTAGAGTTTCAAATACATCTATCAATATAGGAGAAAACAGAGTGAAACCTAAAAATTCAAACTGTTACTGGAAATGAACGCTTCAACATAGAAGAACGAAATTTGGGGAACCAATTCGCCTTCGTTTAGTGATCATTACCTGAAAGTATCATCCAGTTTGGGTGAAAAAATATTGGCTGAGATTTCTGGAGATTCGTAATTTTTGGAAGCTTGGCAACCCCTTTCCATGAAAGTGTTTCTCGCCTTCAGTGCTTAGGGCTACATCAAGAGGAAACAAAACATAGAGATAGAACGTGAAACTACTTTACTGTGTCAAGTTTCAAGAAGCTAGCACAAACCGTGTTGGATTTAGAGTTCCAAATACATCTATCAATATAGGAGAAAACAGAGTGATACCTAAAAATTCAAACTGTTACTGCAAATGAACGCTTCAACATAGAAGAACAAAATTTGGGGAACCAAGTCGCCTTCGTGTACTGATCATTACCTGAAAGTATCATCCAGTTTGGGTGTAAAAATATTGGCTGAGATTTCTGGAGATTCGTAATTTTTGGAAGCTTGGCAACCTCTTTCCATGAAAGTGCTTCTCGCCAGTCAGTGCTTAGGGCTACATCAAGAGGAAACAAAACATAGAGATAGAACGTGAAACTACTTTACTGTGTCAAGTTTCAAGAAGCTAGCACAAACCGTGTTGGATTTAGAGTTGCAAATACATCTATCAATATAGGAGAAAACAGAGTGAAACCTAAAAATTCAAACTGTTACTGGAAATGAACGCTTCAACATAGAAGAACGAAATTTGGGGAACCAAGTCGCCTTAGTGTACTGATCATTACCTGAAAGTATCATCCAGTTTGGGTGAAAAAATATTTGCTTTCTGGAGATTCGTAATTTTTGGAAGCTAGGCAAACACTTTCCATGAAAGTGTTTCTCGCCAGTCAGTTCTTAGGGCTACATCAAGAGGAAACAAAACATAGAGATAGAACTTGAATCTACTTTACTGTGTCAAGTTTCAAGAAGCTAGCACAAACCGTGTTGGATTTAGAGTTCCAAATACATCTATCAATATAGGAGAAAACAGAGTGAAACCTCAAAATTCAAACTGTTACTGGAAATGAACGCTTCAACATAGAAGAACGAAATTTGGGGAACCAAGTCGCCTTAGTGTACTGATCATTACCTGAAAGTATCATCCAGTTTGGGTGAAAAAATATTTGCTGAGATTTCTGGAGATTCGTAATATTTGGAAGCTTGGCAACCCCTTTCCATGAAAGTGTTTCTCGCCAGTCACTGCTTAGGGCTACGTCAAGAGGAAACAAAACATAGAGATAGAACGTGAAACTACTTTACTGTGTCAAGTTTCAAGAAGCTAGCACAAACCGTGTTGGATTTAGAGTTCCAAATACATCTATCAATATAGGAGAAAACAGAGTGAAACCTAAAAATTCAAACTGTTACTGCAAATGAACGCTTCAACATAGAAGAACAAAATTTGGGGAACCAAGTCGCCTTCGTGTACTGATCATTACCTGAAAGTATCATCCAGTTTGGGTGAAAAAATATTGGCTGAGATTTCTGGAGATTCGTAATTTTTGGAAGCTTGGCAACCCCTTTCCATGAAAGTGCTTCTCGCCAGTCAGTGCTTAGGGCTACATCAAGAGGAAACAAAACATAGAGATAGAACGTGAAACTACTTTACTGTGTCAAGTTTCAAGAAGCTAGCACAAACCGTGTTGGACTTAGAGTTTCAAATACATCTATCAATATAGGAGAAAACAGAGTGAAACCTAAAAATTCAAACTGTTACTGGAAATGAACGCTTCAACATAGAAGAACGAAATTTGGGGAACCAATTCGCCTTCGTTTAGTGATCATTACCTGAAAGTATCATCCAGTTTGGGTGAAAAAATATTGGCTGAGATTTCTGGAGATTCGTAATTTTTGGAAGCTTGGCAACCCCTTTCCATGAAAGTGTTTCTCGCCTTCAGTGCTTAGGGCTACATCAAGAGGAAACAAAACATAGAGATAGAACGTGAAACTACTTTACTGTGTCAAGTTTCAAGAAGCTAGCACAAACCGTGTTGGATTTAGAGTTCCAAATACATCTATCAATATAGGAGAAAACAGAGTGATACCTAAAAATTCAAACTGTTACTGCAAATGAACGCTTCAACATAGAAGAACAAAATTTGGGGAACCAAGTCGCCTTCGTGTACTGATCATTACCTGAAAGTATCATCCAGTTTGGGTGTAAAAATATTGGCTGAGATTTCTGGAGATTCGTAATTTTTGGAAGCTTGGCAACCTCTTTCCATGAAAGTGCTTCTCGCCAGTCAGTGCTTAGGGCTACATCAAGAGGAAACAAAACATAGAGATAGAACGTGAAACTACTTTACTGTGTCAAGTTTCAAGAAGCTAGCACAAACCGTGTTGGATTTAGAGTTGCAAATACATCTATCAATATAGGAGAAAACAGAGTGAAACCTAAAAATTCAAACTGTTACTGGAAATGAACGCTTCAACATAGAAGAACGAAATTTGGGGAACCAAGTCGCCTTAGTGTACTGATCATTACCTGAAAGTATCATCCAGTTTGGGTGAAAAAATATTTGCTTTCTGGAGATTCGTAATTTTTGGAAGCTAGGCAAACACTTTCCATGAAAGTGTTTCTCGCCAGTCAGTTCTTAGGGCTACATCAAGAGGAAACAAAACATAGAGATAGAACTTGAATCTACTTTACTGTGTCAAGTTTCAAGAAGCTAGCACAAACCGTGTTGGATTTAGAGTTCCAAATACATCTATCAATATAGGAGAAAACAGAGTGAAACCTCAAAATTCAAACTGTTACTGGAAATGAACGCTTCAACATAGAAGAACGAAATTTGGGGAACCAAGTCGCCTTAGTGTACTGATCATTACCTGAAAGTATCATCCAGTTTGGGTGAAAAAATATTTGCTGAGATTTCTGGAGATTCGTAATATTTGGAAGCTTGGCAACCCCTTTCCATGAAAGTGTTTCTCGCCAGTCACTGCTTAGGGCTACGTCAAGAGGAAACAAAACATAGAGATAGAACGTGAAACTACTTTACTGTGTCAAGTTTCAAGAAGCTAGCACAAACCGTGTTGGATTTAGAGTTCCAAATACATCTATCAATATAGGAGAAAACAGAGTGAAACCTAAAAATTCAAACTGTTACTGCAAATGAACGCTTCAACATAGAAGAACAAAATTTGGGGAACCAAGTCGCCTTCGTGTACTGATCATTACCTGAAAGTATCATCCAGTTTGGGTGAAAAAATATTGGCTGAGATTTCTGGAGATTCGTAATTTTTGGAAGCTTGGCAACCCCTTTCCATGAAAGTGCTTCTCGCCAGTCAGTGCTTAGGGCTACATCAAGAGGAAACAAAACATAGAGATAGAACGTGAAACTACTTTACTGTGTCAAGTTTCAAGAAGCTAGCACAAACCGTGTTGGACTTAGAGTTTCAAATACATCTATCAATATAGGAGAAAACAGAGTGAAACCTAAAAATTCAAACTGTTACTGGAAATGAACGCTTCAACATAGAAGAACGAAATTTGGGGAACCAATTCGCCTTCGTTTAGTGATCATTACCTGAAAGTATCATCCAGTTTGGGTGAAAAAATATTGGCTGAGATTTCTGGAGATTCGTAATTTTTGGAAGCTTGGCAACCCCTTTCCATGAAAGTGTTTCTCGCCTTCAGTGCTTAGGGCTACATCAAGAGGAAACAAAACATAGAGATAGAACGTGAAACTACTTTACTGTGTCAAGTTTCAAGAAGCTAGCACAAACCGTGTTGGATTTAGAGTTCCAAATACATCTATCAATATAGGAGAAAACAGAGTGATACCTAAAAATTCAAAGTGTTACTGGAAATGAACGCTTCAACATAGAAGAACGAAATTTGGGGAACCAAGTCGCCTTAGTGTACTGATCATTACCTGAAAGTATCATCCAGTTTGGGTGAAAAAATATTGGCTGAGATTTCTGGAGATTCGTAATTTTTGGAAGCTTGGCAACCCCTTTCCATTAAAGTGTTTCTCGCCAGTCAGTGCTTAGGGCTACATCAAGAGGAAAAAAACCATAATGATAGAACGTGAAACTACTTTACTGTGTCAAGTTTCAAGAAGCTAGCACAAACTGTGTTGGATTTAGAGTTCCAAATACATCTATCAATATAGGAGAAAACAGAGTGATACCTAAAAATTCAAAGTGTTACTGGAAATGAACGCTTCAACATAGAAGAACGAAATTTGGGGAACCAAGTCACCTTAGTGTACTGATCATTATCTGAAAGTATCATCCAGTTTGTTTGGGTGAAAAAATATTTGCTGAGATTTCTGGAGATTAAAATTTTTGGAAGCTTGGAAACCCCTTTCCATGAAAGTGTTTCTCGCCAGTCACTGCTTAGGGCTACATCAAGAGGAAACAAAACATAGAGGTAGAACGTGAAACTACTTTACTGTGTCAAGTTTCAAGAAGCTAGCACAAACCGTGTTGGATTTAGAGTTCCAAATACATCTATCAATATAGGAGAAAACAGAGTGATACCTAAAAATTCAAAGTGTTACTGGAAATGAACGCTTCAACATAGAAGAACGAAATTTGGGGAACCAAGTCGCCTTAGTGTACTGATCATTACCTGAAAGTATCATCCAGTTTGAGTGAAAAAATATTTGCTGAGATTTCTGGAGATTCGTAATTTTTGGAAGCTTGGCAACCCCTTTCCATGAAAGTGTTTCTCGCCAGTCACTGATTAGGGCTACATCAAGAGGAAACAAAACATAGAGAGAGAACGTGAAACTACTTTACTGTGTCAAGTTTCAAGAAGCTAGCACAAACCGTGTTGGATTTAGAGTTCCAAATACATCTATCAATATAGGAGAAAACAGAGTGAAACCTAAAAATTCAACCTGTTACTGGAAATGAACGCTTCAACATAGAAGAACGAAATTTGGGGAACCAAGTCGCCTTCGTTTACTGATCATTACCTGAAAGTATCATCCAATTTGGGTGAAAAAATATTGGCTGAGATTTCTGGAGATTCGTAATTTTTGGAAGCTTGGCAACCTCTTTCCATGAAAGTGTTTCTCGCCTTCAGTGCTTAGGGCTACATCAAGAGGAAACAAAACATAGAGAGAGAACGTGAAACTACTTTACTGTGTCAAGTTTCAAGAAGCTAGCACAAACCGTGTTGGATTTAGAGTTCCAAATACATCTATCAATATAGGAGAAAACAGAGTGAAACCTAAAAATTCAAACTGTTACTGGAAATGAACGCTTCAACATAGAAGAATGAAATTTGGGGAACCAAGTCGCCTTCGTTTACTGATCATTACCTGAAAGTATCATCCAGTTTGGGTGAAAAAATATTTGCTGAGATTTCTGGAGATTCGTAATTTTTGGAAGCTCGGCAACCCCTTTCCATGAACGTGTTTCTCGCCTTCAGTGCTTAGGGCTACATCAAGAGGAAACAAAACATAGAGATAGGACGTGAAACTACTTTACTGTGTCAAGTTTCAAGAAGCTAGCACAAACCGTGTTGGACTTAGAGTTCCAAATACATCTATCAATATAGGAGAAAACAGAGTGATACCTAAAAATTCAAACTGTTACTGGAAATGAACGCTTCAACATAGAAGAACGAAATTTGGGGAACCAAGTCACCTTCGTTTACTGATCATTACCTGAAAGTATCATCCAGTTTGGGTGAAAAAATATTGGCTGAGATTTCTGGAGATTCGTAATTTTTGGAAGCTTGGCAACCCCTTTCCATGAAAGTTTTTTTCGCCTTCAGTACTTAGGGCTACATCAAGAGGAAACAAAACGTAGAGATAGAACATGAAACTACTTTACTGTGTCAAGTTTCAAGAAGCTAGCACAAACCGTGTTGGATTTAGAGTTCCAAATACATCTATCAATATAGGAGAAAACAGAGTGATACCTAAAAATTCAAAGTGTTACTGGAAATGAACGCTTCAACATAGAAGAACGAAATTTGGGGAACCAAGTCGCCTTAGTGTACTGATCATTACCTGAAAGTATCATCCAGTTTGGGTGAAAAAATATTGGCTGAGATTTCTGGAGATTCGTAATTTTTGGAAGCTTGGCAACCCCTTTCCATGAAAGTGCTTCTCGCCAGTCACTGCTTAGGGCTACATCAAGAGGAAACAAACCATAGAGATAGAACGTGAAACTACTTTACTGTGTCAAGTTTCAAGAAGCTAGCACAAACCGTGTTGGATTTAGAGTTCCAAATACATCTATCAATATAGGAGAAAACAGAGTGAAACCTAAAAATTCAAACTGTTACTGCAAATGAACGCTTCAACATAGAAGAACGAAATTTGGGGAACCAAGTCGCCTTCGTGTACTGATCATTACCTGAAAGTATCATCCAGTTTGGGTGAAAAAATATTTGCTGAGATTTCTGGAGATTCGTAATTTTTGGAAGCTTGGCAACCCCTTTCCTTGAAATTGTTTCTCGCCAGTCAGTGCTTAGGGTACATCAAGAGGAAACAAACCATAGAGATAGAACGTGAAACTACTTTACTGTGTCAAGTTTCAAGAAGCTAGCACAAACCGTGTCGCATTTAGAGTTCCAAGTACATGTATCAATATAGTAGAAAACAGAGTGATACCTAAAAATTCAAACTGTTACTGGAAATGAACGCTTCAACAAAGAAGAACAGAATTTGGGGAACCAAGTCGCCTTAGTGTACTGATCATTACCTGAAAGTATCATCCAGTTTGGGTGAAAAAATATTGGCTGAGATTTCTGGAGATTCTTAATTTTTGGAAGCTTGGCAACCCCTTTCCATGAAAGTGCTTCTTGCCAGTCACTGCTTAGGGCTACATTAAGAGGAAACAAACCATAGAGATAGAACGTGAAACTACTTTACTGTGTCAAGTTTCAAGAAGCTAGCACAAACCGTGTTGGATTTAGAGTTCCAAATACATCTATCAATATAGGAGAAAAAAGAGTGAAACCTAAAAATTCAAACTGTTACTGGAAATGAACGCTTCAACATAGAAGAACGAAATTTGGGGAACCAAGTCGCCTTCGTGTACGGATCATTACCTGAAAGTATCATCCAGTTTGGGTTAAAAAATATTGGCTGAGATTTCTGGAGATTCGTAATTTTTGGAAGCTTCGCAACCCCTTTCCATGAAAGTGTTTCTCGCCTTCAGTGCTTAGGGCTACATCAAGAGGAAACAAAATGTAGAGATAGAATGTGAAACTACTTTACTGTGTCAAGTTTCAAGAAGCTAGCACAATCCGTGTTGGATTTAGAGTTCCAAATACATCTATCAATATAGGAGAAAACAGAGTGAAACCTAAAAATTCAAACTGTTACTGGAAATGAACGCTTCAACATAGAAGAACGAAATTTGGGGAACCAAGTCGCCTTAGTGTACTGATCATTACCTGAAAGTATCATCCAGTTTGGGTGAAAAAATATTGGCTGAGATTTCTGGAGATTCGTAATTTTTGGAAGCTTCGCAACCCCTTTCCATGAAAGTGTTTCTCGCCAGTCAGTGCTTAGGGCTACATCAAGAGGAAACAAAACATAGAGATAGAACGTGAAACTACTTTACTGTGTCAAGTTTCAAGAAGCTAGCACAAACCGTGTTGGATTTAGAGTCCCAAATACATCTATCAATATAGGAGAAAACAGAGTGAAACCTAAAAATTCAAACTGTTACTGGAAATGAACGCTTCAACATAGAAGAACGAAATTTGGGGAACCAAGTCGCCTTAGTGTACTGATCATTACCTGAAAGTATCATCCAGTTTGGGTGAAAAAATATTTGCTGAGATTTCTGGAGATTCGTAATTTTTGGAAGCTTGGCAACCCCTTTCCTTGAAAGTGTTTCTCGTCAGTCAGTGCTTAGGGTACATCAAGAGGAAACAAACCATAGAGATAGAACGTGAAACTACTTTACTGTGTCAAGTTTCAAGAAGATAGCACAAACCGTGTCGCATTTAGAGTTCCAAATACATCTATCAATATAGGAGAAAACAGAGTGAAACCTAAAAATTCAAACTGTTACTGGAAATGAACGCTTCAACATAGAAGAACGAAATTTGGGGAACCAAGTCACCTTAGTGTACAGATCATTACCTGAAAGTATCATCCAGTTTGGGTGAAAAAATATTGGCTGAGATTTCTGGAGATTCGTAATTTTTGGAAGCTTGGCAACCCCTTTCCATGAAAGTTTTTTTCGCCTTCAGTACTTAGGGCTACATCAAGAGGAAACAAAACGTAGAGATAGAACGTGAAACTACTTTACTGTGTCAAGTTTCAAGAAGCTAGCACAAACCGTGTTGGATTTAGAGTTCCAAATACATCTATCAATATAGGAGAAAACAGAGTGAAACCTAAAAATTCAAACTGTTACTGGAAATGAACGCTTCAACATAGAAGAACGAAATTTGGGGAACCAAGTCGCCTTAGTGTACTGATCATTACCTGAAAGTATCATCCAGTTTGAGTGAAAAAATATTTGCTGAGATTTCTGGAGATTCGTAATTTTTGGAAGCTTGGCAACCCCTTTCCATGAAAGTGTTTCTCGCCAGTCACTGATTAGGGCTACATCAAGAGGAAACAAAACATAGAGAGAGAACGTGAAACTACTTTACTGTGTCAAGTTTCAAGAAGCTAGCACAAACCGTGTTGGATTTAGAGTTCCAAATACATCTATCAATATAGGAGAAAACAGAGTGAAACCTAAAAATTCAACCTGTTACTGGAAATGAACGCTTCAACATAGAAGAACGAAATTTGGGGAACCAAGTCGCCTTCGTTTACTGATCATTAACTGAAAGTATCATCCAATTTGGGTGAAAAAATATTGGCTGAGATTTCTGGAGATTCGTAATTTTTGGAAGCTTGGCAACCTCTTTCCATGAAAGTGTTTCTCGCCTTCAGTGCTTAGGGCTACATCAAGAGGAAACAAAACATAGAGAGAGAACGTGAAACTACTTTACTGTGTCAAGTTTCAAGAAGCTAGCACAAACCGTGTTGGATTTAGAGTTCCAAATACATCTATCAATATAGGAGAAAACAGAGTGAAACCTAAAAATTCAAACTGTTACTGGAAATGAACGCTTCAACATAGAAGAATGAAATTTGGGGAACCAAGTCGCCTTCGTTTACTGATCATTACCTGAAAGTATCATCCAGTTTGGGTGAAAAAATATTTGCTGAGATTTCTGGAGATTCGTAATTTTTGGAAGCTCGGCAACCCCTTTCCATGAACGTGTTTCTCGCCTTCAGTGCTTAGGGCTACATCAAGAGGAAACAAAACATAGAGATAGGACGTGAAACTACTTTACTGTGTCAAGTTTCAAGAAGCTAGCACAAACCGTGTTGGACTTAGAGTTCCAAATACATCTATCAATATAGGAGAAAACAGAGTGATACCTAAAAATTCAAACTGTTACTGGAAATGAACGCTTCAACATAGAAGAACGAAATTTGGGGAACCAAGTCACCTTCGTTTACTGATCATTACCTGAAAGTATCATCCAGTTTGGGTGAAAAAATATTGGCTGAGATTTCTGGAGATTCGTAATTTTTGGAAGCTTGGCAACCCCTTTCCATGAAAGTTTTTTTCGCCTTCAGTACTTAGGGCTACATCAAGAGGAAACAAAACGTAGAGATAGAACATGAAACTACTTTACTGTGTCAAGTTTCAAGAAGCTAGCACAAACCGTGTTGGATTTAGAGTTCCAAATACATCTATCAATATAGGAGAAAACAGAGTGATACCTAAAAATTCAAAGTGTTACTGGAAATGAACGCTTCAACATAGAAGAACGAAATTTGGGGAACCAAGTCGCCTTAGTGTACTGATCATTACCTGAAAGTATCATCCAGTTTGGGTGAAAAAATATTTGCTGAGATTTCTGGAGATTCGTAATTTTTGGAAGCTTGGCAACCCCTTTCCATGAAAGTGCTTCTCGCCAGTCACTGCTTAGGGCTACATCAAGAGGAAACAAACCATAGAGATAGAACGTGAAACTACTTTACTGTGTCAAGTTTCAAGAAGCTAGCACAAACCGTGTTGGATTTAGAGTTCCAAATACATCTATCAATATAGGAGAAAACAGAGTGAAACCTAAAAATTCAAACTGTTACTGCAAATGAACGCTTCAACATAGAAGAACGAAATTTGGGGAACCAAGTCGCCTTCGTGTACTGATCATTACCTGAAAGTATCATCCAGTTTGGGTGAAAAAATATTTGCTGAGATTTCTGGAGATTCGTAATTTTTGGAAGCTTGGCAACCCCTTTCCTTGAAATTGTTTCTCGCCAGTCAGTGCTTAGGGTACATCAAGAGGAAACAAACCATAGAGATAGAACGTGAAACTACTTTACTGTGTCAAGTTTCAAGAAGCTAGCACAAACCGTGTCGCATTTAGAGTTCCAAGTACATGTATCAATATAGTAGAAAACAGAGTGATACCTAAAAATTCAAACTGTTACTGGAAATGAACGCTTCAACAAAGAAGAACAGAATTTGGGGAACCAAGTCGCCTTAGTGTACTGATCATTACCTGAAAGTATCATCCAGTTTGGGTGAAAAAATATTGGCTGAGATTTCTGGAGATTCTTAATTTTTGGAAGCTTGGCAACCCCTTTCCATGAAAGTGCTTCTTGCCAGTCACTGCTTAGGGCTACATTAAGAGGAAACAAACCATAGAGATAGAACGTGAAACTACTTTACTGTGTCAAGTTTCAAGAAGCTAGCACAAACCGTGTTGGATTTAGAGTTCCAAATACATCTATCAATATAGGAGAAAAAAGAGTGAAACCTAAAAATTCAAACTGTTACTGGAAATGAACGCTTCAACATAGAAGAACGAAATTTGGGGAACCAAGTCGCCTTCGTGTACGGATCATTACCTGAAAGTATCATCCAGTTTGGGTTAAAAAATATTGGCTGAGATTTCTGGAGATTCGTAATTTTTGGAAGCTTCGCAACCCCTTTCCATGAAAGTGTTTCTCGCCTTCAGTGCTTAGGGCTACATCAAGAGGAAACAAAACGTAGAGATAGAATGTGAAACTACTTTACTGTGTCAAGTTTCAAGAAGCTAGCACAATCCGTGTTGGATTTAGAGTTCCAAATACATCTATCAATATAGGAGAAAACAGAGTGAAACCTAAAAATTCAAACTGTTACTGGAAATGAACGCTTCAACATAGAAGAACGAAATTTGGGGAACCAAGTCGCCTTAGTGTACTGATCATTACCTGAAAGTATCATCCAGTTTGGGTGAAAAAATATTGGCTGAGATTTCTGGAGATTCGTAATTTTTGGAAGCTTCGCAACCCCTTTCCATGAAAGTGTTTCTCGCCAGTCAGTGCTTAGGGCTACATCAAGAGGAAACAAAACATAGAGATAGAACGTGAAACTACTTTACTGTGTCAAGTTTCAAGAAGCTAGCACAAACCGTGTTGGATTTAGAGTCCCAAATACATCTATCAATATAGGAGAAAACAGAGTGAAACCTAAAAATTCAAACTGTTACTGGAAATGAACGCTTCAACATAGAAGAACGAAATTTGGGGAACCAAGTCGCCTTAGTGTACTGATCATTACCTGAAAGTATCATCCAGTTTGGGTGAAAAAATATTTGCTGAGATTTCTGGAGATTCGTAATTTTTGGAAGCTTGGCAACCCCTTTCCTTGAAAGTGTTTCTCGTCAGTCAGTGCTTAGGGTACATCAAGAGGAAACAAACCATAGAGATAGAACGTGAAACTACTTTACTGTGTCAAGTTTCAAGAAGCTAGCACAAACCGTGTCGCATTTAGAGTTCCAAGTACATGTATCAATATAGTAGAAAACAGAGTGATACCTAAAAATTCAAACTGTTACTGGAAATGAACGCTTCAACAAAGAAGAATGAAATTTGGGGAACCAAGTCGCCTTAGTGTACTGATCATTACCTGAAAGTATCATCCAGTTTGGGTGAAAAAATATTGGCTGAGATTTCTGGAGATTCGTAATTTTTGGAAGCTTGGCAACCCCTTTCCATGAAAGAGTTTCTCGCCAGTCAGTGCTTAGGGCTACATCAAGAGGAAACAAAACATAGAGATAGAACGTGAAACTACTTCACTGTGTCAAGTTTCAAGAAGCTAGCACAAAACGTGTTGGATTTAGAGTTCCAAATGCATCTATCAATATAGCAGAAAACAGAGTGAAACCTAAAAATTCAAACTGTTACTGGAAATGAACGCTTCAATATAGAAGAACGAAATTTGGGGAACCAAGTCGCCTTAGTGTACTGATCTTTACCTGAACGTATCATCCAGTTTGGGTGAAAAAATATTGCCTGAGATTTCTGGAGATTCGTAATTTTTGGAAGCTTGGCAACCCCTTTCCATGAAAGTGCTTCTTGCCAGTCACTGCTTAGGGCTACATCAAGAGGAAACAAAACATAGAGATAGAACGTGAAACTACTTTACTGTGTCAAGTTTCAAGAAGCTAGCACAAACCGTGTTGGATTTAGAGTTCCAAATACATCTATCAATATAGGAGAAAACAGAGTGAAACCTAAAAATTCAAACTGTTACTGGAAATGAACGCTTCAACATAGAAGAACGAAATTTGGGGAACCAAGTCACCTTCGTTTACTGATCATTACCTGAAAGTATCATCCAGTTTGGGTGAAAAAATATTGGCTGAGATTTCTGGAGATTCGTAATTTTTGGAAGCTTGGCAACCCCTTTCCATGAAAGTGTTTCTCGCCTTCAGTGCTTAGGGCTACATCAAGAGGAAACAAAACGTAGAGATAGAATGTGAAACTACTTTACTGTGTCAAGTTTCAAGAAGTTAGCACAATCCGTGTTGGATTTAGAGTTCCAAATACATCTATCAATATAGGAGAAAACAGAGTGAAACCTAAAAATTCAAACTGTTACTGGAAATGAACGCTTCAACATAGAAGAACGAAATTTGGGGAACCAAGTCGCCTTAGTGTACTGATCATTACCTGAAAGTATCATCCAGTTTGGGTGAAAAAATATTGGCTGAGATTTCTGGAGATTCGTAATTTTTGGAAGCTTCGCAACCCCTTTCCATGAAAGTGTTTCTCGCCAGTCAGTGCTTAGGGCTACATCAAGAGGAAACAAAAAGTAGAGATAGAACGTGAAACTACTTCACTGTGTCAAGTTTCAAGAAGCTAGCACAAACCGTGTTGGATTTAGAGTTCCAAATACATCTATCAATATAGGAGAAAATAGAGTGAAACCTAAAAATTCAAACTGTTACTGGAAATGAACGCTTCAACATAGAAGAACGAAATTTGGGGAACCAAGTCGCCTTAGTGTACTGATCATTACCTGAAAGTATCATCCAGTTTGGGTGAAAAAATATTTGCTGAGATTTCTGGAGATTCGTAATTTTTGGAAGCTTGGCAACCCCTTTCATTGAAAGTGCTTCTCGCCAGTCACTGCTTAGGGCTACATCAAGAGGAAACAAACCATAGAGACAGAACGTGAAACTACTTTACTGTGTCAAGTTTCAAGAAGCTAGCACAAACCGTGTTGGATTTAGAGTTCCAAATACATCTATCAATATAGGAGAAAAAAGAGTGAAACCTAAAAATTCAAACTGTTACTGGAAATGAACGCTTCAACATAGAAGAACGAAATTTGGGGAACCAAGTCACCTTCCTGTACTGATCATTACCTGAAAGTATCATCCAGTTTGGGTGAAAAAATATTTGCTGAGATTTCTGGAGATTCGTAATTTTTGGAAGCTTGGCAACCCCTTTCCATGAAAGTGCTTCTCGCCAGTCAGTGCTTAGGGCTACATCAAGAGGAAACAAAACATAGAGATAGAACGTGAAACTACTTCACTGTGTCAAGTTTCAAGAAGCTAGCACAAACCGTGTTGGATTTAGAGTTCCAAATACATCTATCAATATAGGAGAAAAAAGAGTGAAACCTAAAAATTCAAACTGTTACTGGAAATGAACGCTTCAACATAGAAGAACGAAATTTGGGGAACCAAGTCGCCTTAGTGTACTGATCATTACCTGAAAGTATCATCCAGTTTGGGTGAAAAAATATTTGCTGAGATTTCTGGAGATTCGTAATTTTTGGAAGCTTGGCAACCCCTTTCCATGAAAGTGCTTCTCGCCAGTCACTGCTTAGGGCTACATCAAGAGGAAACAAACCATAGAGATAGAACGTGAAACTACTTTACTGTGTCAAGTTTCAAGAAGCTAGCACAAACCGTGTCGCATTTAGAGTTCCAAGTACATGTATCAATATAGTTGAAAACAGAGTGATACCTAAAAATTCAAAGTGTTACTAGAAATGAACGCTTCAACATAGAAGAACGAAATTTGGGGAACCAAGTCGCCTTAGTGTACTGATTATTACCTGAAAGTATCATCCAGTTTGGGTGAAAAAATATTGGCTGAGATTTCTGGAGATTCGTAATTTTTGGAAGCTTGGCAACCCCTTTCCATGAAAGAGTTTCTCGCCAGTCAGTGCTTAGGGCTACATCAAGAGGAAACAAAACATAGAGATAGAACGTGAAACTACTTCACTGTGTCAAGTTTCAAGAAGCTAGCACAAACCGTGTTGGATTTAGAATTCCAAATACATCTATCAATATAGGAGAAAACAGAGTGAAACCTAAAAATTCAAACTGTTACTGGAAATGAACGCTTCAACATAGAAGAACGAAATTTGGGGAACCAAGTCGCCTTAGTGTACTGATCATTACCGGAAAGTATCATCCAGTTTGGGTGAAAAAATATTTGCTGAGATTTCTGGAGATTCGTAATTTTTGGAAGCTTGGCAACCCCTTTCCATGAAAGTGTTTCTCGCCAGTCACTGCTTAGGGCTACATCAAGAGGAAACAAAACGTAGAGATAGAACGTGAAACTACTTTACTGTGTCAAGTTTCAAGAAGCTAGCACAAACCGTGTTGGATTTAGAGTTCCAAATACATCTATCAATATAGGAGAAAACAGAGTGAAACCTAAAAATTCAAACTGTTACTGGAAATGAACGCTTCAACATAGAAGAACGAAATTGGGGGAACCAAGTCGCCTTAGTGTACTGATCATTACCTGAAAGTATCATCCAGTTTGGGTGAAAAAATATTGGCTGAGATTTCTGGAGATTCGTAATTTTTGGAAGCTTGGCAACCCCTTTCCAATAAAGTGTTTCTCGCCAGTCACTGCTTAGGGCTACATCAAGAGGAAACAAAACGTAGAGATAGAACATGAAACTACTTTACTGTGTCAAGTTTCAAGAAGCTAGCACAAACCGTGTTGGATTTAGAGTTCCAAATACATCTATCAATATAGGAGAAAACAGAGTGAAACCTAAAAATTCAAAGTGTTACTGGAAATGAACGCTTCAACATAGAAGAACGAAATTTGGGGAACCAAGTCGCTTTAGTGTACTGATCATAACCTGAAAGTATCATCCATTTTGGGTGAAAAAATATTGGCTGAGATTTCTGGAGATTCGTAATTTTTGGAAGCTTGGCAACCCCTTTCCATGAAAGAGTTTCTTGCCAGTCAGGGCTTAGGGCTACATCAAGAGGAAACAAAACATAGAGATAGAACGTGAAA